>NC_063366.1:1331949-1415969 GCF_021869965.1 Rhincodon typus
CCCTCAGACCCGCCCCTGACCCTCTCTCCGTGTCCCCATATCTCCATGCCCCAGAGCCTCAGTCCCCATCCACTGACACTCAGTCCCCACCCCCATCCGCCGCCATGTTCCTGCTCTCCGGGGGCAGTGCTCGTTGTGTGTGTTGATGCTCGCGGTTCTCGGTGAGTCCCGTGTCCCGCTGCTTCCCGGCCCTGGAGGAGGGGGCCCCCCTCCATTCGGTGTCGCGGGAGCGCGGCGCTGTCCGGATGAGGGCGGGGACTGGGTCCGACAGCCCCTGTAGATGTACTCAGGGAGATAACGGGAGATTCTATGAGAAAACTGTCCAGAAATATTAATACAGATTGTAACAGTTCCTCTCAGTCTGTCTGAAAAAAATAAACAGAAAAGCTGACAAAATGTTTTGGTCCAATAAAGTGAGTGTGCAGAGCTGATAATGGAAATTTCAGTGATGGCAGATGAATTGAGCAGGTATTTTGTATCCGTCTTCACTATACAGGGTAGAATAACGTCTCCGAAGTAGAGATACATCAGGAAATGGAAGGGAGACGTGAACTTTGGAAAATCGCACTCACCAGAGAAGTGGAACTGAGCGAAGTGTTTGAGCTGCAGGATGCCAAATCTTGATGGACTACTTCTCCCTAGAGTAAGAAGTAAGTGGCTAATGAGATGTGGTTGGTTTTAATTTCCAAAACTCTCTTGCTTCGGGGTAGACTTCCATTAGTTTGGATGATCGCACATATAACTTCCTTATTCAAGAAGGGAGGGAGGTAAAAAGCACGAAAATACAAGCCACTTAGTTCCACAAATTCCACAGTGAAAATAATTTTAAATAAGGCCTAGCAGGAGATTTTGATAAATGCAAGGTAATTTGACAGAGTTATTTAGGGTTTATGAAAGGGAAATCAAGATTAACCAAATGATTGGAGATATTCAGAGTCATAGAATCACATAACATGGAAACAGACCCTTTGGTCCAACTTGTCCGTGGCAACCAAGTTTGTCAAACTAAACTAGTCCCACTTGCCTGCTTTTGGCCCATATCCCTCTAAACCTTTCCTATTCATGTATCTGTCCAAATGTTTTTTGGATGTTCTAACTGTACCTGCGTCTACCACTTCCTCTGGCAGTTCATTCCACACACGAACATGTGAAAATGTTGCCCCTCAGGTCCCTTTTAAATCTTTCTCTTCTCACCTTGAAAATGACCCCCCAAGTTTTGAACACTCTCACCCAAGGGAAAAGACCTTTGCTATTCACCTTATCAATGTCCTTCATTATTTTACAAATATCTATAAGATCACATCTTAACTTCGGCTATAGTGAAAACAGTCCCAACCTATCCAGCTTCTCCTTATAACTGAAATCCTCGAATCCAAGCAACATCGTTGTAAACTTTTTCTGAACCCTGTCCAATTTAATGATATCCTTCCTATAGTAGGGCGGCCAGAACTCCACACAGTACTGTTTATACTGTACTTGGACAAAGTGTCACATCAGAGGTTTTTGCAGAAAAAGAAGGTTTGTGGTGTACAGGGTAGCTTGTTGGTGTTTTGGAGGGAATGACCTCTGCGAAATGTGGACCTGTATGCACCTAGATCCCTCTGTATGTTGATGCTACTAAGGGGTCTGAGATTTACTGTATACTTCCCTCCTGCATTAGAACTTCCAAAATGCATCACTTACATTTTTCCAGATTAAAGTCCATCTGCCATTTTTCCATCCAAGTCTGCGGCCTGTCTATATCCTGCTGTGTCCTCTAGCAATTATTCTTGCTATCAGTAGCTCCCCCAATCTTTGTGTCATCCTCAAACTTGCTAATCAGATAACCTTCATTCTCCTCCCTCCTCCAATCGTATACATTACAGACAACAGGGGTCCCATCATTGATATCTGTGGAACACCATTTATCACAGATCTCCAGACAGAAAAACAGCCTTCCACTGCTACTCTCTGTCTTCTCTGACTGAACCCATTCTGTATCTGTTTTACCTGCTTTTTGGGGGATCCATGTGACTTCACTTTTTGTATCAGCCTGTCATGAGGGACCTTGTCAATAGACTTGCTGCAGTCCATTATAGACAACATCCAACAATCGTCTTTGTCACTTCCTCAACAAAACTTCAATCAAGTTCGTGAGATACGCCTTCCCTGCACAAAGCCACATCATAGTGGTTTACAGCATGGAAACAGATTTTGCGGCCCAACTTGTCCATGCTGCCAGTTTTCATAATTAAACCAGTCTCATTTGCCTGTGTTTGGTCCATATCCCTCCACACCTATTGCTTCCATGCACCTGTCAAATTTCTTAAATGATGAAATTATACTTGCCTCCACCACTACTTCTGGCAGCCCATTCCAGACACTAACCACCCCTCTGGATCCTTTTGTATCTCTCCTCTCTCACCTTAAACCTATGCTGTCTACTTTTAGACTTCCCCTACCCATGGGGAAAAGCTGTTGGCTATCTATCTTATCTATGCCTCTCATGACTTTACAGATTTCTATAAGGTCACCACTCAGTCTTCCTATGCTGCAGGAAAGAAATGATTCAGCCTTATAAGTCAAACCTTCCAGTTTAGGTTGCATTCTATCAAATCTGTTCTGCATTCTTTCTAGTTTAATAATATCCTGTCTATGGCAGGGTGACCAGAACGGCACAGAGTACTCGAAATGTGGCCTTACCAATGTCTTGTACTGCTGCAACAAGATGTCCCATCTTCTATACTCAGTGCTGTGACTGATGAAAGCTAGCATGCCGAAGCCGCCTTCATCACCCTGTCTACCTGTGACTCTTATGTTCAAGCAGCTATGAACTTATACCCGCTAGATCTCTTTGTTTTATAACATTGACTGTGTAAGTCCTACCCTGGTTTGCTTTACCAGAATGCATTTATCTAAATTAAACTCTGCCTGCCATTCCTCAGCTCACTGGCCCAGTTTGAACTTAGAACTTGGAACTGTACAGCACAGGAACAAGCCTTTCGGTTCATGATGTTGTGCCGAACAAGGTGCCAAATTAATATAATCCCTTCTGCCTACCCTTGGTTCATATTATTCCATTCCTTGCATGTTCATGTGTTTATCTAAAAGTCCCCTATCGTATCTCCCTCCACCACCACCCCGGCAGCTTGTTCCACACTTCTACTAGTCTTTGTGCAAAAAAGTTGCCCCTCACACTTCCTTTGAACTTTCCCCCTTTCACCTTAAATGCATATCCCCTAGTTTTAGACATTTCAACTCCTGGAAAAATATTCTGACCATCAGTTGTCTGTCTGACTATGCATCTCATACTTTTATAGACTTCTATCAGGTCTCCCCTCAGCCTTCACTGCTACAGAGAAAACAACTAGAGTTTGTCCAGCCCCTCCTTATAGTTCATTTCCTCTAATCCATTCAGCATCCCGGTGAATCTCTTCTGCACCCTGTCCAAATCCGACTCATCTGTCCTGTAATGTGGCAACCAGGAATGAATGCAGCACTCTACGTGTGGCTTAACTAAAGTGTTATTAAGCTGCCTCCTGACATAATGATTCTACTCAATTTCCTGACCAATAAAGGCAAGCATGCCATACATCTTCCTTACCACTTTATTTATTTGAGTGGCCACCTTCAGGGAGCTATGGACTTGAACCCCAAGATCCGTCTTTACATCAATATTGTTCAGGATCCTGCCATTAACTGTACATGTTTCCTTAACATTTGATCTCCCAAAGTGCAGCACCACATGCTTACTTGGATTAACCTCTATCTGCGATTTCTCACCCATATCTGCAACTGATCTATAGTGAATTGAATTGAATATCCTTTATTGTCACATATATTCAAAATAAAATGCAGTGAAAAGTGTGCAATGTCACTCGTACAGAAGCGCCATCCCTCTGTATCCTTTGTCAAACTTCTGCACTATCTACAACTCCACCGATCTTTGCGTCGTCTGCCAACTTACGAACCCACCCATCTACGTTTTCATCACTGTAATTTGTATTTATGAATAAATCACAAACATCTGAGGTCCCATTATGGATACTGCGGAAAACCACTAGTCACGGAAGTCCAGCCTGAAAAACACCCTTCCACCACTACCCTCTGCCTTTTATGGGTAAGCCAATTCTGAATCCATGCAGCCAGATCATCGTGGTTCCCACTCATCTTAATCTTCTGGATGAGCCTACCCTGAAGGACCTTGTTGAAAGCCTTACTAAAATCCATGTAGACAACGTCTACCCTCATCAATCACCTCTGTCACCTCTTTGAAAAATTCAGTCAGGTTAATAAGACATGACTTGCCCTGCACAAAGCTATCCTGACTGTCCCTATTAGGCCAGTCGTCCAGGACCTCTCCAGTGGCTAATGAGGAATCAAAAGATCTTGGTTAAGACCCTAGTAATCTCTTCTCTTGCCTCTCTCAGTAACCTGGGGTAGATACCATCGGGCCTTGGGGACTTATCCACCTTAATGCTCTTCAACAGTCAGCACCACTTCTGTCTTGATCTCAAAATGCCGTAGCATATTAACATGCTCAACACAAATCTCATTATGCTCCATATCTTTCTCCTGGGTGAATATCAACACAAAGTACTCATTTAGGATCTCACTCACATCCTCTGCCTCTAAGCACAAGTTCCCTCCTTTATCCTTGAGTGGTCCTGCCTTCTCCCTAGTTATCTTCTTGTTTTTAATGTATGTATAGAATATCTTGGGATTCTCTTTATCCCTACTTGCCAAGGTCATTTCGTGGCCCCTTCTTGTTCTCCTAATTCCCTTTTTGAGTTCCTTCCCACTTTCTCTACATTGCTCATGGCCTCTGTCCGATTTTAGCTTCCGAAACCTTACGTACGCTTCTCTTTTCTTCTGAATAAATTTATAATCTCCCTTGTTATCCAAGATTCACTTGCCTTGCCATCCTTGTCCTTCCTCCTTACTGAAACTTGCCGATCGTGAACTCTCATCAGCAGGTCTTTAAACAATTCCAACATGTAAAACGTGGACTTGCCTGATAACAGCTCCTCCCAATTAACACTCCCTAGCTCCTGCCTAAGACTGATGTAATTTGCCCTCCCCCAATTTGGTACCTTCCCACAATGTCATGACTGATCCTTATTTACAGCTATCTTAAAACTTAAGGAGTTGTAATTACTGTTTCCAAAATGCTCTCCCACTAAAAGGTCAATCACCTGGCCAGGCTCATTAGCCAATACAAAGTCCAGTGTGGCCCACCTGTAGTTGGACTATCCACTGTTTCTGTTTCAAGAAGCCCTCTTGGATGCACTAAATAAATTCTACCCTGTCTAAGCCTCTTGCTCTAAGGGAGTCCCAGTCAGTATTGGGGAAGTTAAAGTTATCCACTATGACAGCCCTGTTGTTATTGCGTCTTTCCATAACCTGCGTATATATTTGTTCCTCAATGTCTTGTGACTGTTTGGGGCCTGTGGTATAATTCTGTCAGAGTGATTGCACCCATCTTATTTAAGTTGATCAAGATCTTGCTATATTCCCAGATAACCTCCTTCACTGTCCACTACACCACCCACCTTGGTGTAATAGAACATAGAACATTACAGCACAGTACAGGCCCTTCGGCCCTCGATGTTGCGCCGACCTGTGAAACCAATCTGAAGCCCATCTAACCTAAACTATTCCATTATCATCCATATGTTGATCCAATGACCATTTAAATGCCCTTAAAGTTGGCGAGTCTACTACTTTTGCAGGCAGGGCATTCCACGCCCTTACTACTCTCTGAGTAAAGAACCTACCTCTGACATCTGTCCTATATCTATCACCCCTCAATTTAAAGCTATGTCCCCTCATGCTAGCCATCACCATCCGAGGAAAAAGGCTCCCACTGTCCACCCTATCTAATCCTCTGATCATCTTGTATGTCTCTATCAAGTCACCTCTTAACCATCTTCTCTCTAATGAAAACAGCCTCAAGACCCTCAGCCTTTCCTCATAAGACCTTCCCTCCATACCAGGCAACATCCTGGTAAATCTCCTCTGCACCCTTTCCAATGCTTCCACATCCTTCCTATAATGCGGTGCCCAGAACTGTACGCAATACTCCAAGTGCGGCCGCACCAGAGTTTTGTACAGCTGCAACATGACCTCATGGCTCCGAAACTCAATCCCTCTACCAATAAAACCTAACATACCGTACGCCTTCTTAACAACGCTATCAACCTGGGTGGCAACTTTCAGTGATCTCTGCACATGGACACCGAGATCTCTCTGCTCATCCACACTACCAAGAATCTTACCATTAGCCCAGTACTCTATTCCTGTTACTCCTTCCAAAGTGAATCATCTCACACTTTTCCGCATTAAACTCCATTTGCCACCTCTCAGCCCAGCTCTGCAGCTTATCTATGTCCCTCTGTAACCTGCAACATCCTTTCGCACTATCCACAACTCCACCGACTTTGGTGTCATCCGCAAATTTACTAACCCATCCTCCTACGCCCTCATCCAGGTCAGTTATAAAAATGACAAACAGCAGTGGCCCCAAAACAGATCCTTGAGGTACACCACTAGTAACTGAACTCCAGGATGAACATTTCCCATCAACCACCATCCTCTGTCTTCTTACAGCTAGCCAATTTCTGATCCAAACCGCTAAATCACCCTCAATCCCATGCCTCCGTATTTTCTGCAATAGCGTACCATGGGGAACTTTATCAAACGCTTTACTGAAATCCATATACACCACATTAACTGCTTTACCCTCATCCACCTGTTTGGTCACCTTCTCAAAGAACTCAATAAGGTTTGTGAGGCAAGACCTACCCTTCACAAAACCGTGTTGACTATCCCTATAAATCCTATCTCTTATAATCCTTTCCAACACTTTACCCACAACCGAAGTAAGGCTCACTGGTCTATAATTACCAGGGTTGTCTCTACTCCCCTTCTTGAACAAGGGGACAACATTTGCCAGTCTCCAGTCTTCTGGCACTATTCCTGTAGACAATGACGACATAAAGATCAAAGCCAAAGGCTCTGCAATCTCCTCTCTAGCTTCCCAGAGAATCCTAGGATAAATCCCATCCGGCCCAGGGGACTTATCTATTTTCACACCTTCCAGAATTGCTAACACCTCCTCCTTATGAACCTCAATCCCGTGTAGTCTAATAGACTGTATCTCAGTATTCTCCTCGACAACATTGTCATCTGCAAATTTAGTAACTGTACCTCCTAAATACTCATCCAAATCATTTATAAATGATGAATAACAGTGGCCCCAGCAATGATCTCTGTGACACACCACTGGTCATAGGCCTCCAGTCTGAAAAACAACGGTCTACCACTACACTTTGTCTTCTACCTTCAAGCTAATTTTGTATCCAATTGGCAAACTCTCCCTGGATCCCGTGAGATTTAACCTCAGTCAACAACCTACCATGAAGTACCTTGTCAAAAGCCTTGCAAAAGTCCAAGTAGGCAATGTCTACCGTACTTCCCGAATCAACTTTCTTGGTCACTCCTTCAAAAAACTCAATCTACTTCCTGAGACACAACTTCCCATGCACAAAGCCATGCTGACTATCTCAAATGAGTCTGTGCCTTTCTAAATGCTTGTAGATCCTGTCCCTCAGAATTCCCTGTAACAACTTAGCTGCCTCAAGCTCACTGGTCTGTGATTCCCAGACATTTCCCTGCAGCCTTCCTTAAATAGTGGCACAACATAAGCCATCATCCAATCTTCAAGCACTTTACCTGTGGCTGTCGATGATACAAATATCTTCGCTAGAGGCCCTCCCCAGCCCCTCTCAAAGTCGCAGTGTCATACAGCATGGAAACAGACCCTTCAATCCAACCAGTCCATGCTGAACATAATCCCAAACTAAACTAGTCCCACCAACCAGCTCGTGGCCTATATCGCTCCAAACATTTTGTATTTACATACTTATTCAAACGTCATTTATACGTTGTAATTGTGCCCACATCCTCCACTTCCTCAGGAAGTTCATTTCACACGTGAACCACCCACTGTGTAAAAAAAAAAAATTTGCTCCTCATGTCTTTTTTAAATCTCTCTCCTATCACCTTAAAAATGTAGTCCCTAGTCTTGAAATCCCCCATCCTAGGGAAAAGACAACTACCATTAACTCTGTCTATACCCTTCATTGTTTCATAACCTTCTATAGTGTTTCCTCTCAACCTCCTGTGCTCCAGTGGAAAAAATCCCAGCCCACCCAGCCTTTCTTTATAAATCAAGCGTTCTGTAACCGGCAACATTCTTGTAAATCTCTTTTGAGCCGTCTCCAGCTTAGTAATATTCTTGCTATAATTGCGCAACCAGATCTAAACGCGGTATTCCAGAAGAGGACTCACCAATGTCCTATACAACTCGACCATAACTTTCCAATTCTAACTCAAAGGACTAAGCAATGAAGGCAAGCGTGCCAAATGCCTTTTAAACCACCCTGTCTATATGTGAAACAAACTTCAAAGAATTATGTTCTTGAACCAGTAGGTCCCTCTGTTCTACAACACTACCCAAGGCGCTACCATTAATTGTATAAACCCTACCCTTGTTTGTTGTATCAAAATGCAATACCTTGCCTTTAGAATCATAGTGTTATAGAGATGCACAGCACCCTTTGGTTCAACTTGTCTATGCCAACCAGATAGCCTGAATTAATCTAGCCCCATTTGACAGCATTTGGCCCATATCCCTCTAAACCTTTCCTATTCATTTACCAATCCAGATACTTTTTAAATGTTGTAACGTACCAGCCTCCACCACTTCCTCTGGCAGCTCATTCCATACACACACCACCCTCTGTGTGAAAATGTTGCCCCTTAGGTTCCTTTTAAATCTTTCCCCTCTCACCTTAAACCTACGCTCTTGAGTTTTGGACTTCCTCATCTGGGGAACAATCCTTGTCTATTTGCCCTATTCATGCCCCTCATGATTTTACAAACCTCTGTAAGGTCACCCATCAGTTTCCGACGCTGCAGGGAAAATAGCTCCAGCCTTGTAGCTCAAACCCTCCAACCCTGGCAACATCCTTATAAATCTTTTCTGAACCCTTTCAAGTATCACAACATCCTTCCTATAGCAGGGCAACCAGAACTGCATGCAGTATTCCAAAAGTGGCTGAACCAATGTCCTGTACAGCCACAACATGACCTCTCAACTCCTATACTCAATGCAGTGCCAATAAAGGCAAGCATACCAAACGCCACCTTCATTATCCTAGCTACCTGTGACTCCACTTTCAAGGAACTATGAACCTGCAGTCCAAGGTCTCTTTGTCCAGCAGTACTCCCCAAGATCTTACCATTAACTGTATAAGTCCTGCTGTGATTTGCCTTTCCAAATGCAACACCTCACATTTATCTAAATTAAATTGCATCTGCTACTCCTTGGCCCATTGGCCCGTCTGATCAAGAACCCATTGTACTGTGAGGTAACCTTCTTCACTGTCCACTACACTCCAATTTTGGTGTTGTCTGCAAGCTTACTAACTATATCTCCCATGCTGACATACAAATCATTTATATAAATGACAAAAAGCAGTGGACCCAGCATCGATCCTTGCACCACACTGCTGGTCACAGGCCTCCAGTCTGAAAAGCAACCCTCCAGCACCACCCTCTGTTTTCTACCTGCGAGCTAGTTCTATATCCAAAAGGCTAGTTCTCCCTGTACTCCACGTGATCTAACCTTGCTAACCTGTCTACCGTGCGGAACCTTGTTGAACACCTTACTGAAGTCCATGTGGATCACATTCACTGCTCTGCCCTCATCAATCCTCTTCGTTAGTTCTTCAAGAACCTCAATCAAGTTTGTGAGACACGATTTCCCACACACAAAGCCATGTTAACTATCCCTAATGAGTCCTTGCCTTTCCAAATAGATGTAAACCCTGTCCATCAGGATTCCCTCCAACAACTTGCCCACCACCGATGTCAGGTTCACCGGTTTGTAGTTCCTTGGCTTTTCCTTACCAACTTTCTTAAATAGTGGCACCACATTTGCCAACCTCCAGTCTTCTAGCACCTTACCTGTGGCTATTGATGATGCAGATATCTCAGCAAGGGGCCCAGCAATCACTTCCCTCGCTTCCCACAGAGTTCTCAGGTACACCTGATCAGGTCCCGGGGATTTATCCATCTTTCTGCATTTTATGACGTCCAGTACCACACCTCAGAATATGGACATTTTTCAAGATATCGTTATTTATTTCCCCACATTCTATATCCTTCTCCTCAGTAAACAGTATCTCCCCCATCTCCTGAGTTCCACAAATGGGTTGCCTTGCTGATCTTTAAGGGGCCCTATTCTCTGCCTAGTTACCCGTTTGCCGCTAATGTATTTGTAGAATCCCTTTGGATTCTCCTTAACCCTATTTGCCAAAGCTGATACATGTTCCTTTTCTCCCCCTCCTGATTTCCTTCCTTCTTTTTCTTGACCAAACCTCAATTTCTCCAGCCATCCAGCATTCCCTACACCTACCAGCCTTGCCCTTCACCCTAACAGGAACATATTGTCTCTGGATTCTCGTTATCTCATTTTTGAGGGCTTCCCATTTTCCAGTCGTCCCTTTACCTGGAAACATCTGGCCCCAACCAACTTTTGAAAGTTCTTGCCTAATATCATCAAAATTGGCCTTCCTCCAATTTAGAACTTTAACTTTTAGATCCAGAGTATCCTTCTCCATCACTATTTTAAAACTAATAAAATTATGGTGTCTGGTCCCGGACCGCTCCCCCACTGACACCTCAGTTATCTGTCCTGCCTTACTTCCCAAGAGTAGGTCAAGTTTTGCACCTTCTCTGGTACGTACATCCACATATTGAATCAGAAAATTTTCTTGTACGCACTTAACAAATTCCTCCCCGTCCAAGCCCTTAACATTATGGCTGTCCCAGTCTATGTTTGGAAAGTTAAAATCCCCTACCACGACCACCCTGTTATTCTTACAGATAGCTAAGATATCCTTACAAATTTGCGTCTTAATTTGCCGCTGACTACTGGGGAGGTCTATAGTACAATCTCTATAAGGTGATTATCCCTTTCTTACTTCTCAGTTGCACCCAATTAACTTACGTGGACATATGCCCAGGAATATCCTCCCTAAGTAGAGCCATAATGTTATCCCTAATTAAAAATGTCACTCCCCCTCCTCTCTTGCCCCCCTTTCTATCCTTCCTATAGCAAATATATTTTGGAACATTAAGCTGCCAGTCCTGTTCATCCCTGAGCCTCATCTCTGCAATTGCTATTAAATCCTAGTCCCATGTTCCTGATCATGCCCTGAGTACATCTGCCTTACCTGTCAGGCCTCTTGTATTGAAATAAATGCAATTTAATTTATAAGTCCTACCTCATTCTCTGATTTGTTCCTGCCTGCCCTGACTGTTTGACTTGCTCCTTTTCCCAACTGTATCAGTCTCAGCCTGCTCTCTTTCCTCACTATCTCCCTGGGTCCCACCGAGCAGCTCTAGCAAATCTCCCCACCATTATATTAGTCTCCTTCTAATTCAGGTGCCATCTGTCTTTCTTATACGGGCCATTTCTACTCCAGAAGAGATTCCACGGATCCAAAAATGTGAATCCTTCTCTCCTGCACCAGTTCCTCAGCCACGCATTCATCTGCTGTATCCACCTATTCCTACCCTGACTAGCTCATGGACCCGGGAGTAATCCAGGTATTATTACCCTCGAGGACCCCCTTTTTAAATTCCTGCCTAACTTCCTATATTCTCTCCTCAGAATCTAATCCTTTTCTCTTCCTGTGTTATTTGTTCCAATGTGTACAATGACCTCCTGCTGGTCCCTCTCCCCTTTGAAAATAGTCTGCACCCTCTCCGAGATATCCCACCAGGGAGGCAGCACACCATTCTGATGTCCTGCTGTTGGCTGCAGAAACGTCTGTCTGTGCCTCTGAATAGAGAGCCCCCTATCACATTTGATTGCTTAGAACTTGACATACCCCCTGTTACATTAGAGCCAGTTTCGGTTTCAGAAACCTGGCTGTCAGTACTATATTCCCCTGAAAGTCCATCACTCGCTACATTTTCGAAAACAGCATACTTGTTTGAGATGGGGATAGCCATAGGAGACTCCTGCAATACCTGCCTCCCTCTCCTACCTTTCCTGGGAGCAACCCATCTACCTGACTATCTTTAGTTTATTTCCCTTCCTGCAACTGTTATCCATCACACTCCCTAGCTCCTGTAAATTCCTCATTACCTCTAACTGCCACTCCAACCGATACGTGCATTCTGATGGGATTCGCAACCCATCACACTTCCTGCAGACATAATCATCAGTAACATGGAAACTGTTCCTACTGTTCCACATTTGACAGGAAGAGACATCACTGTTATCCAGATTGATCTCAATCTGCCATTTTTCAGCCTATTGACCCATTTGGTTGAAGTCCCTTTGTAATACTAAGAAACCTTCTTCACTGTCTACTATGCTACCAATTTTAATGTTGTCCGCAAACTTACTAACCATGTCTTATATAGGCTCATTCAAATCATTTTTGTAAATGACAAACGAAAGAAGACCCAGAACCGATCCCTGTGAAACATCGCTGGTGACCAGCCTCCTGTCCGAAAAGTAACCCTCCACCACCACTCTCTGTCTCCTGCCAGTAATGTAGTAACATAGAAGATAGGAGCAGGAGGAGGCCATTCGGCCCTTCGAGGCTGCTCCTCCATTCATCATAATCATCCAACTCAGTAGCCTAAACCTGCTTTCTCCCCGTAACTTTCAATCCCATTCACCCCAAGTGCTATTTCTAGCTGCCTCTTGAATACATTCAATGTTTTGACATCAATTACTTCCTGTGGTAATGAATTCCACAGGCTCACCACTCTTTGGGTGAAGAAATGTCACCTCCTGTCCATCCTAAATGGTCTATCCTGAATCCTCAGACTGTGACCTGTGGTTCTGGACACATCCACCAGCGGGAACATCCTCTCTACATCTACCCTGTCTAATTCTGTTAGAATCTTATAAGTCTCTATGAGATCCCTCCCTCATTCGTTCGAACTCCAGTGAAAACAGTACTTTCCTCATCTTCCTCATCCAGTATCTTTCCTCATACAATAGTCCCGCCATCCCCGGAATCAGCCAAGCCAATTATGTATCCAATTGGCAAGCTCATCCTGAATCCCACGTGACCTAACTTGACTAGTTAGTCTACCATGCTAAACCTTGTCGAAGGCTTTACTAAAATCCAAGCAAACAACATCTACTGCTCTGCCCTCAGCAATCTTTTTGGTAACTTCCTTAGTCAAGTTTGTGAGACATGATTTTCCTGGTACAAAACCATGCTGACTATCCTGGGGTATACTTCAACAGGTTCCGGAATTGTAGCTAATAAGTCCATATGTTTACAAATGTGAGTAAATCCTAACCTAAGAATCTTCTCCAAGTTTCTCTCCCACTGATGTAATCCCTGTCACAGTTGTGTAATTTCCCAGGTTATGTTACCTTTCTTAAACAAAAGAACAACATTGGCTGTATGCCAGTCCGCTGGGACCTCTCCTGTGACTAAAGAGGATACAAAGATTTCGTACAAGGCCCCAGTAATTTTCCCACGTCTCCCTCAGCATTCTAGGATAGGTCCCATCAGGTCCTGGGGACTTGGCTATCTTAGTGCTTTTCAAGACACCCAACACCACCTCCATTTTTATATTGACATGACCCAAAATATCAACATACACCTCACCAGACTCACCATCCATAATGTCCTTTTCCTTTGTTCCGATGCCAAGTATTCGTTAAGGACTTTACCCTCTTTCTCTGGCTCCATGCATAAATTCTCTCCTTTGATCTTGAATGGGCCTGCCCTTTCCCTAGCTACCTGCTTACTAATTAAATATATATAAAATGCCTTGATATTTTTCCTTAATCCTCTTTGCCAAAGACATTTCATGGTCCCTTTTAGCCCTCTTAATTCCTTGCTTGAGTTCTTTCCTGCTATCTTTGTATTCTTTGAGGGCTTTGTCAATCTTCAGTTTCCTGAACCTGATGCATGTCTCATTTATCTTTTTTAACTGAGCTTTCAGTTTCTCTTGTCATCCAAGATTCCTGAATCTTGCCATCCTTATCCTTCAGTTTCATAGGAACATGCTGGTCCTGAACTCAAATCAACTCACCTTTAAAAGAATACCACATGCCAGATGTAGATTTACCCTCAAACACTCGCCCTCAGTCAACTTTCCCCAGTTTCTGCCTAATATTATGGTAGTTAGTCTTCCTGCAGCTTAGTACTTTCACCCAAGGACTACTCTTATCCTTATGCACAAGTAACTTAAAGTTTACCAAATTATGGTCACTCTTTCAGAAACTTGGATCACCTGGCTGGGCTCATTCCCCAATACTGGGTCCCTTCCTGACTATTTACATATTGTTTCAAAAAACCACCCATACTTAATTTCTTCCCCATCCAAGCCCCTGGCACTAAGCCAGTCCCAGTCAATATAGGGGAGCTATAGAATCCATAGAATTCCTACAGTGTGGAAACAGGCCATTTGATCTAACAAGTCTGCACCAATCCTCCGAAGAGCATCCCTGTACCCCTGTAATCCTGCATTTCACAGAGCCTAACCTACACACCTCTGAATGCTTTGGGTAATTTAGCAGGGCCAATTCACCTTACGTGCACATCTTTAGACTGTGGGAGGAAACTGGAGCACCCAGCAGAAGCCTACACAGACATGGGGAGAACGTGCAACCTCCACACAGATGCTCACCCGAGGCCGGAATTGAACTGGAATCCTTGGCACTGTGAGGCAGCAGCGTTAACCACTGAGCCACTGTGCCACCCCACGGCTAAAATCACCCTCACAATCCAGAGATAGCAAGAACTGCCGATGCTGGAGTCGGAGATAGCACAGTATGGAGCTGGAAGAACACAGCAGGCCACGCAGCATCAGAGGAGCAGGAAAGTTGATGTTCCGGTCGGGACCCTTCTTCAGAAAATCTTCAGATGTTGCTGGCCTGCTGTGTTCTTCCAGCTCCACACTGTGTTATCTCACAAGAACCCAGTTGTTTTCACAAGGTGACTTGGTTAAAATGGATGAAATTCTAAAGGGTCTTGGCAGGGTAAATGCAGAGAGGATCTTTTCTCTTGTGGGAGAATCTAGTACTAGGAATTACTGTTTGAAAATAAGGGGTCATTTAAAACAGAGGTGAGACATTTTCTCTCGACTGTCATATGTTCGTATAGTGCTGAAAAGGCCCTTCATCTCATCAAGTCTGCACTGACATAAGTACCACTAAAAGTGTGCTAATCCCAATTTCCTACACTTGTTCGATATCCTTGAATGTTATGATATTTGAAGTACTCATCCAAACTTTTTTTAAAGGTTGTAAGGTTTCCGGCTCCACTACCTTCCCAGGCAGTTTATTCCAGATACCCATCACTTGCTGAATGAAAATGTTTTCTCCCAAATCCATCTGAATCTCCTGTCCCTTACCAGGCAGCATAGTGGTACAGCGGTTGAGCATGATATTGGCACAGTGGTTAGCCCTGCTGCTTCACGTGGCAGGGGTCCTGAGTTCGATTCCACCCTTGGGTGACTGTCTGTGTGGAGTTTGCACATTCTCTCCGTGCCTGTATAGGTTTCCTCTAGTTGTTCCCACAGTACAAAGATGTACAGATTAGATGGATTAGCCATGTTAAATTGCCCATAGTGTCCAGGGATGTGCAGGTTAGATGGATTAGCCATGTTAAATTGCCCATAGTACCCAGGGATGTGCAGGTTAGATGGATTAGCTGTGGGAAATGTAGGTTAAGGGTGGGGGCAGGGTGTAGAATGTTTTTTTAAAAAAAAATGGTGACATGGTGCCTCAGTGATTAGCACTGCTGCCTCGCAGCGCCAGGACTCGGGTACAGTTCCAGCCTCGGGTGACTGTGTATGGAGTTTGCACATCCTCCCCATGTCTGCGTCGTTTTCCTCCATGTGCTCCAGCTTCTTCCCACACTCCAAAGATGTGCAGATTAGGTGGATTGGCCATGCTAAATTTGCCATAGTGTCCAGAGATGCGTAGGTTAGGTGGATTAGCCATGGGAACTGCAGTGACAGAGTGGGGAGATGAGTCTGGGTGGGATGCTCTTTGGAGAGTTGTTGTGAACTTGTTGGGCCAAATGGCCTGTTTCCACACTGTAGGGATTCTATAATTTACCCTAAACCTTTGCCCTCTCACGATTGACCCTTCAACCAACAGCTGCTCTCTGTACCCCTCATAATCCTATACACCTCAAATATGTACCCCCTCAGTTTTCTCCACTCTTTAAAAAAACAATCCAAGTCTTTCTAGTGTCTCCTTATTGCTCAGTTTCTCCATCCCAGGCAACATTCCTGAGGGGGAGGTGATGGCCTAGTGGTATTATCGTTGGACTGTTAATTCAGAGACCTAGACCTGGGTTCAAATCCCGTAACATATAATGGCAATAATAAATCATAAATAAATAAGAGTCTAATGATGACCTTTAGGGAAGGAAACTGCCATCTTTACCTGGTCTGGCCTACAGGCTCACAGCAATGTGATTGACTCTTAACTGCCCTCTGGGCAATTGGGGCTGGGCAATGAATGCTGCCCAGTAAGCAACGCCCTCAACCTGCGAATGAATTAAAAAAAAGGAACCTCCTCTGTAACCTCTCTAGTGCTGTTGCATTCTTCCTGTAATGAGCTGACCAGAAAACTCTCAGTACTCCAATTATGGCCTGACCTATGCTCTGTACAACTCCAACATTACCTCCTTGCTCTTATACTCTATTTCCACGACTGTTCCTCTAAGCTATCCAGTGTCCTGCCATTCATTAGGTACTCCTTCATCTTGTTTTTCTTTCCAAAGTGCATCAGCTTGTACTTATCAAGATGATGTCACAAGTCTTTCAAATTCTCTTCCTGTAAAGGTGGTGCAAGCTGAATCCTTGAATAGATTGATGGTAAGGGAGTGGGAGAAAGTGTGTGAAATGTTGCAGGTGGGAATGTGTATTTGAGGTTCCAATCAGACAGCCATGACCTGATTGAATGGCAAAGCAGGTTCGAGGAGTCAAATGGCCTCCTACTACTGCTTGTTTGTGCATACGGAGGCAATGATTCTCCAGATCCGTACCACATGGCGACAGTGATTCACAGGCTGTCTCCTGCACACCAGCAGAGAATCATAAAACCCCCACAGTGTGGAAAGAGGATATTTAGCCCATCAAATCTGCACTGACCCTCAGAAGAACATCCTATCCTGACCAAGTCCCCCACCCTACCCCCTAACTCTGCATTTCCCATGGAATGTCCACCTAGCCTACAAATCCCTGGACACACCAGGGCAATTTAGCACAGCCAGTCCACCTAACCTGTACATCTTTGGTCTCCGGGAGAAAACTCAAACACCTGGCAAAACCCACACCGACACGGGGAGAATGTGCAAACTCCACACAGGCTATCACCTAAGTCTAGAATCAAACCGGAGTCCCTGGCACTGTGAAGCAGCAGTGCTAACCACTGAGCCACCTGTGCTGACAGGGTCACAGAATCTGTGCTGTGCAGAGACAGTGATTCACAAGATCTTTACAAAAAGATGACAATTCTCAGCATCTTTACAGAGTTGGTGATCCATGGGATATTTAGAGGTATTGATTCATGGGACCCTGCACCAAGAGGAGTTTGCTCTGTAAAACAGTAAATAAGCAGTTTAATAGAGAGATGTTTATGACTAGGGTGATTACTGGGCCTGTCGCAGTGTTTCCTGTGATTCCTGTAGCTCTTGTTCACTGATTAACCTTTACTCTGATGTCCACAAACAGCCAGGAGTTTGATCACTCCTTTTCTTCTTCTCTGATTAGACACGGTGTGTACATGTGCACTTTGGATTGAAGGATCAACATGGAAGTTCAGGATGAAAGGCAAATCCTCAAGAACAATGGGCAGCAACTTCAGCAGCAGATTAGACTCAGACCGTTGACACCTGGACATGGGGGGCTGGAGGTCCTGTGCTGCAAAGTGTGTGGAAAGGGTTTCCGCTGGCCCAGCCTACTGGACACACACCTCCGCATTCATACTGGAGACAAGCCCTTCGAGTGTGCCGTGTGCCAGATGCGTTTCTACACATCCAGCGAGGTCACCAAGCACCAGCGATTTCACACAGGTGAGAAACCTTTTGAGTGCTCGGTGTGCACAAAGCGCTTCCACACATCCAGCAACCTGGTGCAGCATCACAAAGTCCATACTGGTGAGAAGCCGCACAAGTGCGCAGTCTGCAGCAAGAGCTTCTCCCGCTCCTGTGACCTGAGCAAGCACAGACGCATTCACACGGGGGAGAAGCCATTCGGCTGTGGAGTGTGCGGCAAGTGCTTCCACACGTCCAGCAACCTCGTCCAGCACCGGCAGGTCCACGCCGCTGAGAGGCCCTTTGAGTGCAATGTGTGTGCAAAGCGATTCTACACCTCCAGCCTCCTGACACAGCACCAGAAAATTCACACCGGTGAGAAGCCGTTCGAGTGCACGGTTTGCCGGAAGCGCTTTTACCGATCAGGCTACCTCATTGAGCACCAGCGCACCCATACGGGAGAGAAAAAGTTCGAGTGCACCGTGTGTGGTAAAAGGTTTCACACGTCGAGCAATCTGAACAAGCACGTGAAAATCCATACCGGGGAGAAACCATTCAAATGCTCACTGTGTGACAAGAGGTTTTATACATCCAGTAACCTAACACAGCATCAGCAGATCCACACAGGGGAGAAGGCATTCAAATGCAGTGTCTGCAAGAAGCGGTTTAAAAGTTTCAGGTACTTGCTGCAGCATCAAATGAAGCACGCCGGGGACACAGCGTCGAACGTACTGGATTAAACTCTGCCTCGCAGTCTGTGCATTTTCTGCCAACACAGGGAGCTGCTTTGATGTTTTGACTCTGGTCCTCTTCCTTTCCCCAGTCTTTATGAAACAGTGGTGGTGAATCACAGGGTCAGTCGGTTCTCAATCCCAGAGTCTCCTGCCCCATCGCTTCTCATGATTAAGTTTGGACACCAAGATTAGTACTGTTGGAGAGGGAAGCTAGCATTTAAGATCATGGGCAGATGGGGCATTGACCACTTTTCATGTGAAAAACTGATCAGCCATCCTTTGATGCCATGCACCTCGATGAAGGGTCATAATTTGTAGCAAATGGGATATCTGTGTTTCAGTTGTCAGCATGAGCGAGTCTGTGATCACTCCACAACTCTCCACAATAGCCCTACCTCCTATTCTATCTCAGACATCCATCCAGATTTCCCATTTTCAGAAACAAAATTTAAGCTTACCCCCCACACCCCCACCTCAACCCTAAAGTAGCATCTCGGATTTCCAGAGGATTATCCAAGCAGGTTCTACTGACATATCTTTGTGTGGATACTGAGTGCTCAACAACTGTTCATTCAATATTCTTTCTTAGGAAGCATTTAAACTGTTGGAATTCCCAATGTCTTGCCCTCCTATATCTCTCCCCATAATCCTAGCACTTAGATAGAAACTTATTATTACTGTCTGGTTCACTAAATATTCCCTGATTGGTTCACGCGTGTGTTTTCCTATCTCTCGAGATTCAAGCCCATTTCACGTTCTCTAGTTCCCCTTTCTGTGCCTAACAATCCTGATAGCCCGAATTTACAATCATAGAGTCATGGAGATGTACAGCATGGAGACGGATCTTTTGGTCCAACTCGTTCATGCTGACCAGATAGCCTAAATAAATCTAGTCCCATTTGCCAGCATTTGGCTCGTATCCCTCTAAACTTTTCCTGTTCATATACCCATCCAGATGCCTTTAAAATGCTGTAATTGTACCAACCTCCACCGCTTCCCCGGTACCTTAAACCTATGCCCTCTAGTTTTGCAACCCCCACCCCGGAGGAAAGACCTTGATTTTATCCTATAAGACCACCCGTTGGCCTCCGACACTCCAAGAAAAATAGCCCCAATCTATTCAGCCTCTTCTATAGTTCAAACCCTCCAACGTCTGGCACCGTCTTTGTAAATCTTTTCTGAACCCTTTCAAGTTTCATAACATCCTTCTTACAGCAGGGAGACCAGAATTGTACAGTATTCCAAAAGTGGCCAAACCAATGTCCTGTGCAGCTGCCACATGATCTCTGAATTCCTATACTCCATGCACTGACCAACAAAGGAAAGCATATCAAAATGCCTTTTTCACATCATTTCTATTTTCCTGCCACTGTCCCAGGATTTACTCCGTCTTAAAACATCTGACAGTCCCTGCTTACACCCCACCCTCCTCCGAATGTACTGTCACTTGTAAATGAGAGCTTTGCCGTTCCTGATGCTGTTAAGGATGCTCCCATTTGAGTTATGGCCTTGATCGAAGGACATGTTTGAGGACTGAGACTCTTTCTCTTTAATCACATGTCCGTGTTTGCTTCCTCAAATCATGGTGGTGCTGTTGCTGGTGGTTCAGCACTTGTGTGTAAATTGTTGCTTAGACTGCCCACCTAGTCCTACATTTGCCTTTAAAATTCTTGGTCGGTCCAGCCTCCTCCTCTCCTCCACCAACTGAGTATTACACTAGGTTTCTCCCCGAAATATCCTCTGCACCCTGGAATTTCCAACTATCTAGCCATCGATCTCGATTCATCCAGCTGCTAATTTACTAAGTGGTGCCTTCCACACCGTCTTTGATGCCCTTCCTCTCACTAAAATTGTTACAATTTTCTAACCTTGTTGATTCACCACCTTTGCCTTCTTACGTCTGAAAGAGCTTTAGGTTTAAATGTCTCTAACAATCAATTTTTTGGCCCGTTGCTGAAATCTGCCTGGATACAGCGATCACTAAATTTGTCAAATGTTAACGTTGTTTAATGATTACTCAGGCAGATGAAAATGACACCAGCTTTACTTAAAAAAACACTGAACAGGAATAGGCCATTCAGCCCTTCGGGCCAACTTCCCCATTCAAATGATCATGGTTGATCATCCAACCTAGTACTCTGTTCCTATTTTCTCCCAATGCCATTTGATCCCTTTAGGCCCAAAAACTATATCTAACTCCTTCTTGAAAACATTCAATGTTTTGGCCTCTGCCACTTTCTGTGGCAGAAAACTCCACAGACTCACCACTTTTTGGGTGAAGAGATTTCTCCTTATCTCAATCCTAAATGGCCCATCCCATATCCTTAGTCCGTGAGCCCTGGTTCTGGACTCCCCAGTCATAGAGAACATCGTCCCTGTGTTTACTATGTCTGGTCCTGTTAGAAGTTTATTGCAAACAGCATCTACCCCACTTCTGCATCCATTGCTATGTCTTTGCCCACTTCTGGAGGAGGTTGTGATCCTTTCGTTGCAACAATTGAGAACACATGGCTTACCATGTAAACCTACTTTGAGGTTAACCCTTCCTCAGCTATCAGTTTGTATTGTTTCTGAGTTTTCATCAATTTTTCCATTTTTTAGGAGTTGGGATGTTATATTACAGCTGTTCAGGACAACGGTGAGGCCACTTGTAGAATACAGCGTACAGTTCTGGTCACCTTTCTATAGGAAGGATGTTAAACCTGAAAGTTATCAGAAAATATTTACAAAGATGTTGCTGGGACTGGAGGGTTTAAGCGAAAGGGAGAGGCTGAATAGGCTGGAGATTTTGTCCCTGGAGTGTTGGAGGCTGAGGGTGAACAGTTAAAGGTTTATAAAATCATGACAGGATAGGATGAATAGTCAAGGTATCTTTCCTAGGATGGGGGAGTCCACAACCAGAGAGGGCATAGGTTTAAGGTGAGAGGGGAAAGATTTAAAAAGGACCAGTGGGCAACTTTTTCATGCAGAGAGTGGTGCGTGTAGAATAAGCTGCCAGAGGAAGTGGTGGAACTTGGTACAATTACAACATTTAAAAGGCATCTGGATGGGTACATGAATAGGAAGGGTTTAGAGGAATATGGGTCAGATGCTGGCAAATTGTACTAGGTCACAATTTAGGATATCTGGTCAGTGCAGATTAGATGGACTGAAGGGCTTGTTTCTGTGCTGAATGACTTTATGGGAATGATATAAAGGTTAACAGTGAGGGTGGGAGGACAGGGGCACACCGGGGATAGGGGATTGATCTGCAGAATTGGAGATATGACACAGATGGTCCTTGGGTTATGAACATGCATTCCAGTATTTTTATTTGGTTTTCCGAACTTTGAGGCCTCTGCCACAAACTCCATTCTCTACTGACTCCACCTCTGTCCCTTGCAACTATCTGAGGCGAAGAATTCCTGTCCTATTGGACTCTGAGACATGCTTTCCTCTGTAATATTGCTGAATTCCATTATAACTTACGCTGGTCTGCTGGAACCCTCCTTCATGTCTTTGTATCTAAACTTGCTATTCCTACATTCTATAAATTCAGAAGTCACGCAAGATTCTGCTCATGTCCCTGTATCACAACAAATTCTGTTGACTGTCCCGTATGCTCACTAACCTACAGTGGTAGTGAAACAAATGTGAAGACTTTATATTTTTCTTTTTCTGTATTTTTGATTGTTTACTGAGATGGGAAAAGGATTGGTTTAAAATCCTAGGATTATGGAAGTGATACTGCACTTTTTAAGGGCGAGTAACTTGACTGTCAAATCGTAAATGCCGTTGACTCAACTGTTTGCTCTTCCAGTTACAAATAAGCTGGAGCCAGGGGTGTGTGCAAATGGAGATTTGGCCAGCAACAAGTAACTGATTGGTCTGTGGGCTAGTCCCTAGCAATGGCCTTCTGTCTACAAAAGCAATGTGATTGGCTCCCAAGTAGCCGAACAGGTTATAGGTGTGAGCATTTTGGGGAAAGCAATTGGATCTCTGGAAAAGAAAGAGACTGCGTCTTTTACTTTGTAGGAAAAACCATCTCAAGCCAGGTAAAAGAACTAGTTCATTTTTCTCTTGTCAGTTGCTGCAAGCTGTAGTTTTAAGTAAGTCAGCGGTTTTTCAAGTTGTGAGCCAGCTGCCACATCCTTCCTGCAAGTGACTGAAAGAACCTGGAGAATGTAGCTCAAGGACCAGTCTCCTAACAAACCAAGAGGATCAACACAGCGAACCCTGGGAATAGGGGCCATTGAACTGCTTTTGCAGTCTTTACCTCTACCTATGAAGCTGTTTTTTTTGTCTGCATGTGTAGGAGGAATCTATGGGGGAGAAGGGATTAGAGTTTTAACAATACTGGTTATATGTTGACAGTTCATAATGCAGTATCTGTAGATAGAATGTATTTATTTGTAATAAATTGTAATTCTTGTTACATACAGAAACCTGGTTTGTGCTTTCTGTCAACCTGGATTTAAAAGATAAGTACCTTAGGGAATCCTGTATACCTTTTCAAATATTTAACATCTGGGATGACTCCAACAATAGCACAGCTTGATTTCCAGCAGAGTATCCCAGTGAGGCCTAACACAGTAGCAGTGAATGTGCATATTCTTACATGTACAGTTGCATGCATTCACACATAGGACCCTGTCCTTTGCAGAACAGGAGTGTGCACACAGACTGTAGACCTGTTTCAATGCAACAAAATTGGTGACACAAACGCTGTTGTCAATTTCTTGACATATTAGAATCAGAATGCCTGGTTTAAATTCAATAAAGTATGTCAGTTAACTGTTAGTCTTCATTAACTGGTGCATTTTTAGTCATCTAACCTAATATCTCCTTATGTGATTTTGAATCGAATCCCTACAGTGTGGAAACAGACTCTTCGGCCCAATAAGGCCACACCAACCCTCAGAGCATCCCACCCAGAACCATCTGCTTAATCTAGGCATCCCTGAACATTACAGGCAATTTAGCATGGCTAATCCACTTAGCCTGCACATCTTTGGACTGTGGGAGGAAACCGGAGCACCCGGAGGAAACCCACACAGACATGGGGAGAATGTGCAAACTCCACACAGACAGTCACCTGAAAGTGGAATCGAACCCGGGTCCCTGGCACTGTGAGGCAGCAGTGCAAACCACTGTGCCGCCCCAAACATTGTTGTCAGTGTTTTTGTTTCATAATGTT
The DNA here is from genome assembly GCF_021869965.1 of Rhincodon typus. NCBI lineage: Eukaryota > Metazoa > Chordata > Chondrichthyes > Orectolobiformes > Rhincodontidae > Rhincodon > Rhincodon typus. Next base: position 1,355,943 of record NC_063366.1, read on the forward strand.
CCAGTTAACTACCTGGGACATCTTACTACCTTACAGGTGCCATATGAATGTAAGTGGTTATTGCAATGTCAATATTGCAGGAATTGGTGAATGTTTGCACAGTGCTGTCGAGGCATTGCAACTCCTCACCTTGTCCCACAGGAGCGAGTTTTTCTTTACTATGATTCATAGCGTCCGTGCTTTCCTCTTCACCCTAAAAGGCCATCAGTCTGTCCTGTAACTCTATTGGGATCATCTCTTTGCAATTTCCCCTTGAACTCGGGTCTTTGGCCTGAGGCTTAAGCTCACACTTTCCCCATTGCTTCTGTCTGAACTGTCCGACTGGGGCAGTGTTACTGTGTTGCGAACTCCCTGTAGCTTTAGCACTGCCCTTCTCCTCAGGAGAATGTCAGATTCAGCACTGCCTTTACCCTCCTGCTCTGGAGAATGCTGCTCGTATGCTGTCAGCTTTGGGCACTGCCTATACCCGCCAGATGGAGAGAATGTTGTTCACAACCTGTCAGATTCAGCTGTGGGAAATGTTGTTTGAATCATGTCAGCTTTGGCACGCTCTGGAGAATCTGGCTCAAATCGTGTCAGCCTGTGCACTGCCTTGTACCCTCCTGCAATGGGAAACATTGTTCACATTCTAAGATAATAAGGTGTAGAGCTGGATGAACACAGCAGGCCAAGCAGCATCAGAGGAGCAGGAAGGTTGACGTTTTGGGCCTAGACCCTTCTTCAGAAAAATCTTAGGCCCGAAACGTCAACCTTCCTGCTCCTCTGATGCTGCTTGGCCTGCTGTGTTCATCCAGCTCTACACCTTGTTATCTGGGGTTCTCCAGCATCTGCAGTTCCTACTATCTTGTTCACATTCTGTCAGCTTTTGCACTGCTTGCACCCTCCTGCTCCAGGGAATGTGGTTTACATTCTGTCAGCTTTTGCACTGCCTTCACCTCCTGTTGTGTGCAATACTGTTCATATCTTGTCAACTTGGGTACTACCTATACCCTCATCCTTGTGGCGGGGTGGGGAGAATGGGGAATGCTGTTCACTTCCTGTTAGTTTTGCCAACTGTTGTTCTGTGAGAGTTGGACACAAGAAAGGGTCACTTCACCATGACTCTTCTGAAGAACGGAGAAATTTCTGGAGGCAATGACTTATTGTGAAAATCAGTTTTGGTGATTTGTATTAGTTGAAACCACTGGCAGTTTTACAGGGGGAAAGTCAACTCAATAGATCCTCAATCCACAACGTAGTCCCCCGTCCTGTTTAGCTCCCCCTTTCCTTTTTACACCATGCCCTACTTCTTTACCCTCACTTTGGGCCGATAGTGGAAGAAACTCGTTCTTCTGATGGGAACTTTGTTGATGATGACTTCTCACAGACCGCATGGTAATACTCTCCATCATCTAATCCTCTGAACATCCATGGTGGATCACTCACTCACTCACACACACTCACTGACTCATTCATATTCACTTTCACCCATACACTGAGTCTTTCACACACTGACATGCACACCTACTCACTCAGATACTCATGCTGTGTCTATCTTTTGCACTCACATTCATACACACAAGCTTTCATACGCACGCTTTCTCTACTTCCTATACAAACACTCTCACAAATACTCTCACAGTTGCCTATACACATGGTCATCCATTGGTGCACGCACACTCTCAAGCACACACCCTCCCTCACACACGTGCATTCACCCAATCTCTGTATCGCACTCATATATACACACTCTCTCATGTCCAAAGACACCACACCCTCACTCTTGTGCTTATATCTACACACATTCTGTCTCAAAATCAAATACACACACAGTGTTCAAGTGGGTAACTCATACCATCTCCTCCAGGGCAATTAGAGATGGGCATCAAGTGTTGACCCAACCAGAGATGTCTGCACCCTATGAATGAATAACAAATCAATAAGTTCAGTCATTTATGAAGATGAGAAGATATTTCCTCACTCAAATGATAACACTTAACCCTATTTAAGAAGACAGTGAGTGACTCTGTTCATCTCCTGAGCCTTGTGTTTTCTTACTGTAATGGTTAACTCTGTCTCTGATTTGGCACATTTCAGATTCTGAAGTCATCTTATTTGAATAATTCACAAATAAATGGTGATCTGCTGAGAGTCATCTGAAACATTTGCATAATTAATAAACAAATATTGATGTGCTGAGAGTATTTCCTTTGAGCTCACTGCTGTCTCGAGTAATGTAGCTCTCGCCAGGTTACAGAATGAGGATGTTGGCGCTGAAGCTAATAGAGTTAAATGCAGGTGATCCATTGCATGGGCAAACCTGTTTACCCGTCCCTTGAGCAGGTTAAACGGTGAGGGCTTTCTGTATCCCAGAAGAGAGCAAACCCCTTAGAGTCAGGTCCCTCATCTCTGTGCATCCATTATTGATGTCTTTCTGATTGTCTCTATCCTCTTTATCTTTCACTGTTTCTGTGTGTGGACATCTCTTTCTCTCCAGGCTCCTCACTTCCTTACTATCATTTCTTACTGCTTCTGTTATCATTCTACCTCTCTCCTACATTCCCTCATCTCCTGTTCCTGTTTTTATGCAGCATTCTCACTCTGCTATTTTCCATTCTCTTTTGAGAAATGCTTCTTTCTTTCTCTTTTAATTTAATTCTTAGAGTGAGGCCAGCATTTTAATGTCCATTGCAGAAGGCAGTTAAGAGTCAGCCACACTGCTGTGGGTCTGGAATCACATGTAGGCCAGACTCAGTAAGGATAGCAGTTTTCTTCCCTAAATGGCATTGGTGAAGCAGATGGGTTTTTTCCCCCAAAAATCCACAATAGATTCACAGTCGTCATTTGATTCCTAATGCCCATTTTTTTAATTGAAAAAAAAATTCCACCTTAAGCCATGGTGTGATTTGAACCCGGGGTGCCCAAAACATTAGCTGGGTTTCTAGATTAACAGTCCAGTGATAATGCCACAAGGCCATTGCCTCCCTCTGTGCCTTTCACTGTGTCTTTCAATGTCCTTTGTCAGACACCATCAGTGTGTTCAAAACTTGAAGATTTTTTTTTGCTGCTTAACAAGTGAAAAATGGCATTATGATTCTGACAATGGACTCTTCTGCCTGTTCATTTCACCCAGTCACTTCAACGAGATGTTCAATTACATTTCAACCTACAGCAGTATAATCTCCTGCTAATGTATATGGTGGGAGGGGATAGCTCTCATATAGTCAGCCATTTAAGACTAAGATGTGAGCAATTTATTCGTTCAATAGATGTTGAACATTTGAAATTCTTTCACCCCAGACATCCGTGAAAGCTGAGGCATTGACTGTATTCGAGAGCGCTCGATATTTTGCTGCCAAGTTTACTGGGAGATACAACAGTAGTTTGGGAATATCGAGTTAAGGAAATAGATCACTCATTGCCATGTTGAAAGATAATACAGGCTTGAAGGATAGAATAGCCAACTCCAGATTGTATTTCTCACAATCTGATGTTCATATGTCTGTGCTGTGTTGTTTTTTGATTCTCTTGTGGAACATTATTATCACTCGGTGCACCAGCATTAATTGTCTGTTCCTAGTTGCCATGAGAAGATGGTGGTGACCTGCCTTCTTGATGTGCTGCAGTCTGTGTGCCTTAGGTAAATAGGGAGTTTCTGGATTTTGACCCAGTGGTAGTGAAGGAATGGTGATATGTTCCACATCAGGATGGTGAGTGGCTTGAAGGGGAACTGCGGTTCTCTAGTATCTGCTGCCCTTGTCTTCGAGATGGAAGTAGTTGTGGATTTGGAAGGTGCTGTCTGAGGATCTTTGGTAAATTTCTGCAATGCATCTTGTAGATAGTACACATTGCAGCCACTGAGTATTGTTAGTTTATCAAGAGGATGCCTGTGGATGAAGTGTCAATCAAGTGGGCTGCTTAGTCTTGAATATTGTCTTGCTTCTGTTGTTGAAGCTGCATTCATCGAGGCAAGTAGGGAAATATTCCACCACACTGCTGACTTGTGTCTTGTAGATGGTTTACAGATTTTGGGGAGTCAGGCGGTGAGTTACTCATTGCAGGATTCCTAGTCTCTGACCTGCTCTTATCATCACTGTGTTTATGTGGAGAGATCAGTTGAGTTTCTATCAGTGGCAACCCCCAGGATTTTGATTGTGGGGGATTCAGTGATGGTAATACCATTGACTGTCAAGGGGTAGTGATTAGATTGTCTTATTGGAGATGTGTGGTATTTGTGTGGTGCCAATTGTCAAACAGAAGTCTGGATGGTATTGGGCTAACCGTTTACCTGCATCAGTTTGTATTGTTTCCAAAGTTGTCTTAAAGATTTGAATAATTCGTAAACAACTCCTGATCTGCTGACAGTTTTCCCATCAAACTCACGGGTGCCTCAGGGACTGTGACTCCAGCCTGACCACATGACAAAAGATAATTCAGTTTACAGCTCATCAAGTTTTGAAAGAGAAGTAGAGGGAATTTTGATGAAATAAGGTCAAAAGCATTGGAGAGTATTTATAAACTTTGATTGAAGAAAAAAGAGTAAACCATCTCTAATGTAATAACATGGAGGAATAAAGGATAAGGATTAATGTTAAATTATGGGAAAAAAATCACAGTCAACATATTGCAAATAAAGGAGAGGAGCTGGAAAATCAAAATTGAGAGAGTTGGAATGGAGGGAAATATATAGGGAAAAGAGAGAGGAATTATTTTAATTGTCAGAGTATAAGAAGGAACAGTACTATCTAGTTGCTTACAAAACAATATTTGTGAGGATAGGAACAGGCTTAGTGAAGTATGCATCAGATAAACCCACGAGTAATGCAAATGAAATTACAGGACTATTTGATAATTATTTGCTTCAGTTTTGACCAGATTGATTTATACAGTGAACATAACTTGATTAAAAAGATAGACGTTAAAGATAGGAAATGTAAATTTATTTGCTAGTGTTACAGAGGATTAAATTGTGAACCTGAATATTTTGGATGTGCAGCAAAGATTCTCCAGAATAACACTGAAGTAAAAAGTATTAAATTCTGAGGACCTATTAAACAGTCAAGCCTTATATCCTCTTCATCCTGATCAATTGGATTAATCCCTTGGATTTAACAGTTTCAGAGCAAACTCTATTGAACTGGTGACACTAGGTGTCAGACCTAGTGATTGTTTCAACTTCAGAGACCTATTGCAGTCCACATTGTCCTCATGAGTCTGTACTCCCTACCATGGGTAGTTTTTTGGGGATATGAATGTGGGAAGTCAGAAGGGGAGGGTTACGCTGATGGAAGGGGTAGTTGAGTCAATGGTCACACCATCGGTGGCTGTCGTTTGCTAGCAAACAACAGGGTGACTGCCAAGTGGGATGTGGGGAAGGGTCTCAAGGCTGAAATGTACAGTCTTCCTCAATGTTCTGAGGGGGGTCAGATGAACAGGGATAGCTTGCTCCATGGTGCACCGTCTCCTCCAGACTCCTGCAGTGTCACAGGGTCCCATGTCCAGGTCACTTCGCCTCTACTTCTGGGGGTATGGGTCACCTTGTCCAGCTGGAGGAGGTGCAGGTTCAGTGAGCATGTCACACTAATGTGGCTTCCACAGCTCGGGCTTCAGAAAGTCTGCAAAGAGGATCTGGGTGAGGTTGGCAGTAGTGGTGAGCTCCTGAGCATTAGACATGACTCCTGGCACTCAGGACCGCTCATGACTGAAAGCTGACAGCGTGATAGTGCATCAGATTGGTCGCTGAATGTAAGGTCAGTCTGCCCCTTGGAGATGGGCAAAATAGGGAAGGTGATACTACCATCGATTAGATCAGGATACAGCTGACTGGTGGACTGGGCACACAGGGTGAAACTGCCATTGACTACATCAGGATATAGACAGGATGGTTGAGTGGGCTCACAGGGTGATACCAAATTACTGCATTTGGAGATATAAACTTGGTGGAATGGGTGGACTCGAGGAAGAGTCAAGGAAAGTATATTGACATAATCGTGCCATTGTAAGCCGTGTGCAGGCACAGAGGGAGCTGCAGATCCATGTCCCTCGATCTTGGAGGGTGACAGCACATAGTGAGACTCCAGTTCACAAAACAGATAGGATTTGGGGCTTTCTATACACAGGTATGGAGTACAAAGCAGGTAGATTATACTCAACCATATAGCAGGATGAGTCCATACCAAGAATATAGTGTCCAGTTCTGATCACTGCAATTTAGTAAGGATGAGGAATATATTTTTAAAAATTATTTATTCATTTGTGGGATGTGGGTGTCGCTGCTTGACCAGCATTTATTGTCCATCCCTAGTTGCCCTTGAGAAGGTGGTGGTGAACTGCCATCTTGAACTGCTGCAGTCCACCTGCAGTGGGTTGACCCACAATGCTATTAGGGAGGGAATTCCAGGCTTTTGACCCGGTGACAGTGAAAGAACAGTGGTATGTTTCCAAGTCAGGATGGTGAGTGGCTTGGAGGGGACCTGGAAAGTATTGGTGTTACCATGTATCTGCTGCCTTTATCCTTCTAGATGGAAGTGATCTTTGGTTTCGAAGGTACAGTCTGAGGATCTTTGGTGAATTTCTGCAGTGCATCTTGTAGATAGTACACACTGATGCTACTGAGTGTCAGTGGTGGAGGGAGTGGGTGCTTGTGGATAAAGCGGGATGGTGTCAAGCTTCTTGAGTGTTGTCGGGGCTGCAGTCATCCAGGCAAGTAGGGAGTATTCCATCACATTCCTGACTAGTGCCTTGTGCACAGGCTTTGGGGAGTCAGGACATGAGTTACTCGCTGCAGTATTCATAACCTCTGACCTGCTCTTGTAGCTATTGTGTTTATGTGGTGAGTCTAGTTGAGTTTCTAGTCAATGATAACCCCCAGGGTTTTGATAGTGGGGGATTCAGTAGTGGTAACACCATTGAATATCAAGGGGCTGTGGTTAGATTATCTTTTATTTGTGATGGTCATACCGTGGCATATTATTTGTCACTTGTCAGCCCAAGCCTGGATATTGTCCAGATTTTGTTCCATTTCGACATGGAGTGCTTCAGTATCTGAGGAGTTGCGAATTGTGCTGAACATTTTGCAATCATCAGCAAACATCCCCACTTCTGACCTTATGATGGAGGGAAGGTCTTTGATTAAGCAGCTGAAGATGGTTCAGCCTTGGACATTACCCTGAGGAACTCCGAAAGAGATGTCCTGGAGCTGAGATGACTGACCTCCAACATAATTGAGTGACAGGATTAGTTTGGAGAAGTTTGGATTGTTTCTTAGTGGAGAAAAGGAGATTGATGAGATGTTTAATAAAGGTTTACAAGATTCTGACAGGTTTAGATAAGTTAGACAGAGAACCTGATCCCATTTGCTTGACCACTGGCCAGGCACACAGTGCTGGGGTCTGTTGCCAGTGTTGAGTCAGCCAGCACTGAGGATTGTATTGAGCTCAATGTTACAATCCTGGAACAGAGGAGGTAGCACATAGGGAAATCGATTCTTTGATGATATCACCAGGGAGCAGAGCCACTCCCCCATTTGAGATTATAAAGGAGCAAACTCTCTGAGATCAGATACAGAACATTTCTACACTGGTGTCCTGATCCTGACTCTGAGAAACTTCACCGAAGATGATGAAGGCACCGATTTTAGTCCTTGTGGTACTGGTGCTGACACAGGCCAGAATTGCTGAAATGAGCAGAGGTAACAGGCTTATTGAAAATGTTTGTAAATGTATCCAGTATCTCAGCTGCTAGCATTCACGATGTTATTTCGAAACTATTTCATTCTTTTTTGATGTAATGGTTTCATTGTATGAGAGAAGGTGAGTGAAAGGAAGACTGATGGGGTTGAATGTAATCAGCAGTCCAGGAAAAGCCTGTGAAGGTTCAGTCACCAAATGAGGGGCTAGAGAGGATGGTGGGGTTGGGAGCTGATCCAGCAATAAATGACAAAGGGGCAGCTGAGTTGTTGGATATCACTGATCCAGCTGACTCTGTTATTGGCCTTCGTATCCAGGGCAGCACAGTAGCTTTCTAGTTAGCACTGCTGCCTCACAGCACCAGCCATCCAGGCTCAATTCCAACCTTGGGTGACTGCCTGTGTGGAGTTTGCACACTCTCCCCGTGTCTGTGTGGGTTTCTGCTGGGTACTCCAGTTTCTTCCCATACACCAAAGATGTGTAGATTAGTCATTTGGCCATGGTAAATGGGGGTTATGGGGGTGGGTGGGTCTGGATGAGTATTGCTCTTCAAGGGTCAATGAGCCAAATGGAATCTACCTGCACTGATGGAATTTTATGATTCTGTATGACAGAGAGGAAGGTTACAGTCATCACTGTTACCTACTACAGAATGTTAATGTTTAAGGACAGGATCAGAAGCTCCCTTTTCCCCCAGTCCTTTCACCTCACTCTCACTCTTCAGTTTCCAAACTTAAGATGGGGAATGGGGAGTAATGCTAGAGGTGCCTGTGGAATTGCTTCCACACAAGAGTCAGGTTAACACAACCAGAGAGGAAAATGGGAGTAAAATGGACAGGTTTACTGATCGAGGTTCACACTGTTGCTGTCATAGAGATGGGATTGTGAGATCCCAGACTGATAGATTGTGACAAGCCATGAACTGATCCACTGTCAGTCACTGGATATCATTCTCTGTGGGGGAGCTAAGTGAGCAAGTTGTGGGTCGATGGTCCACTCCCAATCGATACAGCCTGACACTGGGGGAATGCTGCACTTTCAAGGGGGTCATATTTTAGACAAAATGTGAAATGGGGATGGAACGGGTTGTAATAAATGTCACAACGTTGGTTTCTCTGAGCCTGGTCTCAGATCATGGGTGTGATGGGTGTGACTTTGATGCACCTCTCAAAAAATGCAGGCCAGGGAGGGAACTGTGGGATTCCATTAAATGCAAAAGAGCCAATGTCAAGTCTCTGACACTGACAAGCTGCACTTCATGTTTGTTCATTGCTCCCTCCTACTTCTGTCTGCAGAACTGACATCTTTGTTTTAATAAAATGTTAGGTATCCATGCAGGCCTGGACAGTCCTGATGAGGTGGGAACAATGGAAACGTTCAGTGATGAGAACTTATTCCTGAGCAATGTTGTGCTAGACCGTGCACTGCAATGTGGTGTTTATGATAGGACAGTTGATGATATGCCCCATGATGATGTGAACCTACGTCAGTGGTATAATCCTTGAAATATCCAGGGATAGACCAACAGCCAGCGTGACCTTTGCAGCTTCTAACCGAATGAATCACCTCTTCCTGGGAAGCCAGGTCTGTTTGATTGTTTCAGTTCCCCGAACCCTTGACCCTTTCTAACTGCTGTTTGAATAATAGGCTGTACTCAGAAATAAAATGAATGCATCGAGCACTGTTTCATATCTGTGTCTAACTTTTCTTCAGACTTCAGACAAATTGTCTAGGCTAGGACAAGACTGGGAGAAGCTATGGGAATTGCAGGAACTGGGAATGGGACATCATGACAGGGAACTTCTGAAAGTTCAATGTTACACAATCAGAAAGGAGTGAGACAACCAAGAAAGGATAAGCACAGGGTTCAATGCAGGGTAAGGCTTCCTTTATGCATTTAAACTGAAAGTAAAGATATCTCTACTCTTTAAAACTGAAAGTTAAGTTTGCTCTTTGCTGTCCCAATCAAACAGTTTCAACTCTGGGACAGCACGACGTTAGACACAGAGTAAAATTCAATACTTTAAACTTACAGTAGAGTTCACTCTACTCTTCTGTACTGACATTAAAGCTGTCTCTATAGTGCTTCCAGGACAGGGACAATATGGACTTAGATACAGGGTAAAGCTCCCTTTACTCTTTTAAACTGAAACAAAAGCTCAATCAAGACTCCCAGGACAGACAGTGCGGGGCAAAATACAGAGTAAAGTTCTGTCCACTCAAAATGATGGCTCAGTGGTTAGCACTGCTGCCTCACAGCACCAGGGACCTGTTTTTGATTCCACCCTTTGGCGACTGTCTGTGTGCAGTTTGCACATTCTCCCTGTGTCTGCTTGGGTTTCCTCCCACAGTCCAAAGATGCACAGTTTAGGTGGATTGGCCATGCTAAATTGCCCATAGCGTCCAGGGATGTGTAGGCTACGCAATGGGAAATGCAGGGTTACAGGGATAGGATAGGGGGCTGCGTCTGGGTGGACTGAGTGGGCTGAATGGCCTGTTTCCACACAGTAGGAATTGTATGATAGTCTTTTAAACTGACAGTAAATGGAAAATACTTCACCATGTTAATCATCACTGGGGAATGAAACTGAGGACAGATCCCAAAGCTGGGTCCTTGAGGAGCAGTGAGCCATCTGCTGCAGCATTATATTCCACCATAATCTCAGAGCCCATCACAGCTCTAATTCCATGATTTTTATCAAACAAATTCCTCCATGTCACTTTAACCCCTTAATCCTGGAAGTGTAGGAAATCTCTTCTGTACCTTCTCCAAAATTCTGCATTGAACATTCCCAAAGTCAGCTCAGCCTCTTTGCAACAGGCAGACAATATACAATTCCCATGATGGTGACACTGGGTTGACATAGTTCCTTGAAAGTGGTGTCACATGGAGACAGGTTGGTGAATAAGGCATTTAACATGCTTGCAATCATCAGTCAGGACACTGAGTGCAGGAGTTGGGATGTCATGTTATGGTTGTACAAGACATTGGTAAAGCCACAAGAAACAAAAATAGACATTGCTGGAAAAGCTCAGCAGGTCTGGCAGCAGCTGTGGAGAGAAATCAGAGTTGATGTTTCGGGTTGAGTGACCCTTCCTCAGAACTGGGCTAGTTCTGTTTAGGAAACCTGGTCGAAATTTCCAGCAATTTCTATTTTTGTTCTCAATTAATGCATCTGCAGTTCTTTCAGTTTTTATTCGTAAGGCCTCATTTGGAGGACTCTACACAATTCTGGTTGCCCTGTTAGATGAAGGATGTTATTAAACTGGAAAGGGTGCAAAAACTATTTACAAGGATGCTACCGTAACTGGAAGATTTGAGTTCAAAGGAGAGGCTGGATAGGCTGGGACTTTTTTCCCTGGAGCATAGAAAGCTGAAGGGTGACCTTCGAGATGTTTGTGAAATCATGAGGGGCATAGTTAAGGTAAATAGCCAAGGTCTTTCACACAAGGGAGAGGAGACTAAAACTAGTGGACATAGGTTTAAGGTGAGAGGGAGCCTATTGACTTGCTCCCTGCCAGTGTAAAACAAACCATTTTCTGATGGGAATGGACCCTGGATGTTGAGCGATTTGTCTTAGTCATTCTTCACTAATAAGGCGCAATCATCAGAAAGTTAGCACTCTCTTTATTCCCATCTGCGGCCATGGTCATTTCCGTGGTTAGTACCAGCTTCCTGGCTGATGTTTCATAAACCAGCAACAAGATCACAAACCATCAATTTACACCTTATCATGATCCATTCAGTAGAGTGCACTGATCCTCAAGTCCCACTACTCCCAGATTCATCACAAAAGTTAAAGATTTAATTCAATTACTCAAAACCCCAATTTTCCCGTCCAGTGATCTCAAGTTAACAAAAAAATATTGACCAGGCTCTGTACTTACTATAAAAACATATAAGAAGTCATGTAATATATACAAGAAATTGGTAAGACCACTCGAGTCAGAGTTGTACAGCGTGGAAACAGGCCCTTCAGTCCAACTCTTCCATGCTGGCCTGTATCTCGTCTGTATTGTGCCTGTATCTCTCCAAACGTTTCCGAATTCATGTACGTCTGAATATATTTTAAATATTGTAGATAGAAACAGGAATTGCTGAAAAAGTTCAGCAGGTCTGGTAGCATCTGGGGAGATAAATCAGAGTTAATGTTTCGAGTCAATTGACCCTTCTTCAGAACTGATGGTAGCTAGGAAAGTATTGGTTTATATGAAGAAGATAGGATAGGGGGAGAGTGTAAGGAGTAAATGATAGGTGTGAACAGAGAGGGAGAAGAGCAGTCAGAAAAAGGAGCTCTCAGATACCTCCTCCTATCTCCCCTGGACCATGACCCCACAATGGAGCATCAGGCCATTGTGTCAACCGCCATCACCAACCTCATTTCATCTGGTGATCTCCCCCCAGTTGCCTCCAAACTGATAGTCACCCAACCCCGCACAACTCGCTTCTACGTCCTTCTCAAGATTTACAAACAGTAATACCCAGTCAGACCCATTGTTTCTGCCTGCTCCTGCCCCACAGAATTCATTTCTTCTTACCTTGACTCAGTCTTTTCTCCCCTCTCAGTCCCTGCCCACTTACATCTGTGATTCCTCAGACACTTTACACCAGTTCCAGAATTTCCAGTTTGCGGGCTCCACCCAACCCCTCTTTATCATAGACGTGCAATCCCTTTACAGATATATCCCCCACCAGGATGGTCTCAGGGCTGTCTGCTGATACCTGAGACAAAGGCCTGAACCGTCTCCATCCACCAGCAGCCTCCTCCGCCTGGCCGAGCTCGTCCTCACCCTGAATAAGTTTTCTTTTAACTCTTTTCATTTTCTTCAGGCCAGAGTTTTTGGGTATGCGCATAGGCCCCAGTTATGCCTGTCTCTTTGTGGGGCATGTGAAATATTCCTTGTTCCGGTCCTATTCCAGACCCCACCCATAACTTTTTCTCTGATAAATTGATGATATCATCCGTGGTGCATCCATCTCTCATCCGGAATCGGAAAAGTTTATCGATTTTGCTTTCAATTTCCATCCCGATCTCACCGTCAGCTGTTCCATTTCTGACTCCTCCCTTCCCTTCCTTGACATCTCTGTTTCCATTTCTGGGGATAGACTGACTCCCACAGCTACCCTGTGGGACTATACATCCTAGCACCCTGCCTCCTGTAAAGACTCTATTCCATTCTCCCTGTTCCTCTGCCTCCTTCACATTTCCAATGATGCCAACTTCGACAAGGGAACCTCCAAAATGTCCATCTTCTTCCTCAACCAAGGATTCCCCAGCACTGTTGTTGACAGGGCCCTCAGCTGGGTCCGACTCACCTTCTGCAGTTCAGCCCCCACCCCCTTCCTTCCTTTCCGCAACAGCAATAGGGAATAGGGAGGCATTGGAGGCCATGTCAGGCTTAAAACAAACAAATCCCTTGGCCCAGATGAATTGCATTCCAGGAGCAGTTGAAATCAAGGCAGAAAATTGCAGGAGCTCTGACACAAATTTCAACTCCTCTCTGGCTACAGGGAATGGCAAATGTGGTAGCACTTTTCAAGAGAAATTACAGACTCGTGAATGTAGGGAAACTTTTGGAGAAAATTCTGAAGGATACCAACTTGGAAAGGCATGGGTTAATTAGGGATAGTCAGCATGGCTTTGTCGGAGGGAGGTCATGCCTAACAAACTTGTTAGAATTTCTTGAATATGTGATCAAGTGTGTGGATAGGGGAAGTTCAGTTGATGCAGTTTATATGGATTTTAGCAAAGCTTTTGACAAGATACCACATGGGAGACTGATTGAGAAGGTTAAAGCACATGAAATTGAGGGGAACTTGGTGAGATGGATCAAAAACTGGCTTATTAATTGGACACAAAGGGCAGTGGTAGAAGAGTGATTGGAGGCTAGTGTTCAGCGCTGCACCACAAGGAACAGTACTGGGGCCTTTATTGTTTGATATGTTAATAAATGATATAGATGAAAATGTGGGGGAAGTATTGAGTAAGTTTTCAGGTGACACCCAGATTAATAATGAAGAAGATGGTTGCATGTTACAGAAAGATATAGATGGGTTAGTCAGATGGGCAGAGCAGTGGCTGATGGCCATTAATCCTGATAACTGCGAGGTGATGCACCTTGGAAAAAATAAGATGAGGGAATATTTAATTAATGGCAGGACGCTGGGTAGCTTAGACAAACAGTTGGACTTTAGGGTAATTATTCACAGATCCCTGAAGTCAGCATGATACTTAAGGAGGCATTTGGGGCATTTACTTTCATCAATTGTGGAATACAGTGTAAGAACAAGGAGGTAATGTTGGAGTTTTACAGTGCATCGGTCAGGCCACAGCTGGATAACTGTATGCAGATGTGGGGATTTGAGAAAAAATTGTTTCACTCAGAAGATGGTGAGAATCTGGAATGCACTGCCTGGGAAGGTAGTGGAGGTTGGAAAGCATACAACCTTTAAAATATATTTCTATGAGCACTTGAAATATTGTAACATTCAAGGATATGGGACTAGTGCAAGAAATTGGGATTAGCGCACCTTGAGTAGCAGTTATGTCAGTACACAGGACCGATACAACACTGGGCTATTTAGAGAGCAAAGCTCTCTCTACTCTTTCAAACTGAAAGTAAACATCCCACTACAGTGTCCCCATCAAACGCTCCCAGGAAAGCAACAGCATGGGATTAGATATAGCGTAAAGCTCCTTCTACTCTTTTAAACTGAAAGTAAACCTCCATTGACACTGTCCTTTCAAACACTTTCAGGACAGGGACAGCCTTGGGTTAGATAGAGTATAACTCCCTCTACACTATCCATATCACACACACCAGGACAGGGACAGCATAAGGTTCAGTGCAGAGTCATTGTTGGTTAGTTCACTTGACTGAATGGTGGACTTGTGATGCAGCTGATACCAACAGCATGGGTTTGATTCCTGTACCGGCTGAGGTTACCACGAAGGAGACTCCTTCTCAACCTCTCCCCTCACTCGAGATGTGTCAACCCTCAGCTTAAACCACCACCAGTCTTCGCTCTCCAATGAGAAAGCAGACTAAAGTGACCCTGGTTGTACCCTACGTCAGGAGACCTTGGTTCAAACCTACATTCTCCAGTGGTGTGTTATAACATCTCTGAGCACATTGATTTTAAAAAAAAATCTATTTTAACTTCTTCACCAAAACTCCCTCATTTCCAGGCTGCATGCAGACAGTTTTTTTTCCCTTTTTTCATTCACAGCATGGGTGTTGCTGGCGAGGCAGCATTTATTGCCCATCCCTAATTGCCTTGTTAAGAGTCAACCACAGTGCTGTGGTTCTAGAGTCACATGTAGGCCAGCCCAGGTAAGGATGGCAGTTTCCTTCCCTAAAGGGCATTAGTGATCCAGATGGATTTTTCCCAACAATCAACAATGGATTCACAGTCATCATTAGATTCTTAATTCCAGATATTTATTGAATTCAAATTCCACCGTCTGCTGTGGCAGGTTGCGAAACCCAGTTCCCAGCACATTATCTGGATCTCTGGATTAACAGTACAGCAACAATACCATTAGACCATTTCTTCCCCACTGCAACAGATGATATGCAGCCTCAGCATGTTGGAAACTGTGGAGTACTACTGTTTGCAAAAATTACACTGTATTGATAAAGTATGTGAATGTACAGGATATGAATGCTTCAACTTCATGTCAAATTGTGCGATATAGGTACGGTCTGTGTCACTCGGAGAATCTTCAGTACAAACTGGTTAGATTTATAATGTGGATTTCACATTAAACATTCTCTGCAGTGTTATTTGGAAATAAATATTAAGCCACAGAACAGATGAAAGGGTGAAGGAAAACGTACAAATGTACAAACGTTGTGGTCTCCTCTATATCGGGGAAACCAAACGGAGGCTTGGGGACCGCTTTGCAGAACACCTACGCTTGGTTCGCACTAAACAACTGCACCTCCCAGTCGCGAACCATTTCAACTCCCCCTCCCATTCCGCAGATGACATGTCCATCCTGGGCCTCCTGCAGTGCCACAATGATGCCACCCGAAGGTTGCAGGAACAGCAACTCATATTCCGCTTGGGAATCCTGCAGCCCAATGGTATCAATATGGACTTCACAAGCTTCAAAATCTGCCCCCCCTCCTCCGCATCCCAAAACCAGCCCAGCTCGTCCCCGCCTCCCTAATCTGTCCTTCCTCCCACCTCAAGCCCCAAGCCCCATCTCCTACCTACTAACATCATCCCGCCCCCTTGACCTGTCCGTCCTCCCTGGACTGACCTATCTCCTCCCTAACTCCCTACCTACACTCACCTTTACTGGCTCCATCCCCGCCTCTTTGACCTGCCTGTCTCCTCTCCACCTTTCTTCTCCTCTATCCATCTTTTATCCGCCTCCCCCTCTCTCCCTAATTATTTCAGAACCCCCTTCCCCTCCCCCATTTCTGAAGAAGGGTCTAGGCCCGAAACGTCAGCCTTCCTGCTCCTATGATGCTGCTTGGCCTGCTGTGTTCATCCAGCTGTACACCTTGTTATCTCAGATTCTCCAGCATCTGCAGTTCCTACTATCTCTGAAACATTCAATAAAAGCAGGTGCTGAGCAATTGCACCGAGGCCACTCTCACCTGTCCAGGTACCTTTTTCCTGCACATGGCCACCCACTGTGTGAAGCAGTCACTCGAGTGTCTGAGAGCTCTGGGAATTCAGGGCAGACACAGCCTTGGCTGATGGAGAGCCTCACCTATCTCTCCAGGTTACTTTCGCCCGCCTCCTGCAATATGGATTCTGTCCATCAGGTGGCGCTCCTTCACCAACTCCCAGACTGACAGTCATTGTACTGAGGAAGATCTGAGGAAGGGTCACCGGACCCGGAACTTTTAACTCTGATTTTTTTCTTCACAGATGCTGCCAGACCTGCTGAGCTTTTCCAGAAACTTCTGTTTTTGTTCCAGTCATTGTACTGACTAGACACTTAGAGAGACAATAAGAAAACCATTGCAGTCCTGACTGTAAATCAGGAGGTGGAAGCTAGACAGCAACTTGGCAAGATTACAAGCAAGAGGAAAGTGGTACAAAGCAAACTGATGGAACTGTGGGCTGTTAGGTCCAAAGATGGGCAGGCCAGGTGGATAAGCCTTGGTAAATGTGGGATTATGGGGTTAGGGTTGCAGGGGTGCGTCTAGATGCAGCGCTGTTTGGAGGGTCGGTGTAGTCTTGATGGGCCGAATAACCTCTTTCTGCACTGTAGGGATTCTATGACAAGTCTGCCGTTTCCAGATGGATTTCAATCGAGGGTATTGAAAGAGCTGGCTAATCAGGGAGTGGGTGTAGTGGTGTTAATTTTCCAAAATTCTTTCATACAGGAAATATTCCATTAGGCTGGAAAGCAGCAAATATAATCCTCAGACACAAGAAGATAGGGAGGCTGAAATCCAAAAGGCCTCGGCCAGTGACCTCGATTTTTGTGATAGGGAAGGTGTTGGAAACAAAGTGAAAAAAAAATTGGAACTGCTGCCTGCATTGTTCACAGCATTAAGCGCAGGATTTGGGACATCATGTTGCAGCTGCACAAGACATTGGTGAGGCCAAACTATCAGAATGATGTGGAGGCTTTGGAGAGGTATAGAGAAGGTTTACTGGGATGTTGCATGGTTTGGATGGTTTTAGAAATGAGGAGAGATTGGACAAACTTGTTTTCACTTGAATGTCGAAGTATGATGAGTGACCTGATAAGCAGTTTATGAAATTATGAGAGGCATGGATAGAATGGATAGTCGGAGTCTTTTTCCTAAAGTAGAAATGTCAATTACTAGGGGACATAGGTTAAGGTAAAAGAGGGTAACTTTAAAGGAGATGTGAGATGCAAATCTTTTACACAGGGGGGTGGTAAGTGCCTGGAACACACTGTTAGAGGAGGTGGTGAGGTGGATACATTGGCAACGTTTAAGAGGCATTTTGACAGATAATGATTTGAAGAGCTGGTGTAGGTATGATGGACCAAATGGCGTCCTTCTGCATTGTAATAATTCTGTCAGTCTGTGACACACAAACTCTACTGTATTGTTACCGAGCAGATATGTTAAAATGGGAGATAATGATCCCCACAAATATGGGGTGTGTTTCAAAGTCTTGTTCTGTTCTAGCCATAAATTCAGTGAGGAGAACGTGAATTGAGCTTCCACAGGAATGTCACCATGAGGAACTTCGGCTATTCACCCTATCCATGCCCCTCATGATTTTGTAAATCTCTATAAAGTCACTCCCTCAGACTCAGATGTTCCAGGGAAAAATCCTAGCTCCACATTATAGGATTGTGTCGAAAATTGTGATTGTGTCCTTTCCCTCTCTGGCTCAGTGAGACCATCACCAGGGATATATTTAAGAACAAAGGGCAGTAAAATGACCTCCAACAGCAGCAGCTGGCAGTGAATCAATATCAGCATCTTAAACACAAGCACCTATTGGACCACCACAAATCTAAACAAATTTCTATGCAAAGGGATGGGTGCTTGATTCTCTGCTGTGGGCACCACTCTTTGGGAATGATCTGAAGTTATTAGAGAGAGTGCAGAAAATATTCACGACAATGATTCCAGGGATGAGGAACATCAATTCCACAGAGAGAGAGAGAGAGAATGGAGAAGTTGGGACTGTTCTCTTGGAGAAGAGGATGAGGGGAGATGAGAGAGATTGTCAAAATCATAAGGGGTCTGGACAGAGCAGACAGGAAAAAATTGGTTCCATTGATGGTCATATGGAAAACCAGAGAGCTCAGACATCAGGGAATTGGTGATGAATCAACGGTGACCTGAGGAGAAACCTCCCTACATAGCGACTGGTGACAATCTGGAATAACGTTAGAGAATCTGGTAGAGACAGATTCAGTCAAGACATTCAAAAGGGAATTGCATAGCTATTGAAAAGAAAAAGAAGATATTCTGTTCAAGGGAGAATGCAGGGGAATAGCACAAGATGAATTGCTTGTTTGCAAGGCTATTACACAGGTGACAGGCTGAATGGCCTCCCTCTTTGCCATGACCATTCTTAGATCCTATCAAGTTCTTGATTCCAAAAGAGTTTGGAAACATCAAAAACAATAGTAATAATTTCAGCATTATCCCTAGTTGAAGTTTTGCCCTGAGCACCTCATCATGAGAATTGATCCATACTACTTAAAGACGTCATTGAAACAAAATGTTCAAGAGACCTCTCAGTTCAAAGACACATTGTGCATAGAAACTTGCAAATAATCAAAACAGCCCACCTTCCCACAGTGATAGAAACAGATAATTACATATACTGAAACTGTTCCAAACAGTCTAGTGACTTCATTATTCATGTCTATTAGGCTGATAAATAATTCATCACCATATTCAAAGCGGTCTCCAAATATGATTGAACAGATGATATTGC
The DNA here is from genome assembly GCF_021869965.1 of Rhincodon typus. Taxonomy (NCBI): domain Eukaryota; kingdom Metazoa; phylum Chordata; class Chondrichthyes; order Orectolobiformes; family Rhincodontidae; genus Rhincodon; species Rhincodon typus. Next base: position 1,375,011 of record NC_063366.1, read on the forward strand.
TGACAGCAGAATTCAGAATTTCTGGGGTTTCAAATGTCGGTATTTCAGTAAATTTCACGATTGTCTGCAAGAGACCTCAGCGTAAGAGAGCTAAGAGAGCTAAACCTATTAACAGCAAAATATTCAATGTAAACATAAGGCTTGAAATGATTTTAGAAGAACTAAGGTAAATCACAGAATCATAGAATTTTCAATGCAGGAGGCCATTTGACCTATCGTGTCTATAATGGCTCCTAAAACAGCTACCCAGCAAATCCAATTCTCCAGCCCTATTTTTGTAGCCCTCTAAACCCATCACTTTCAACTGTATATCCAGCTCTCTTTTGAAATCTCCGATGGAATTCTCCTCTGCCACTGTCCCAGGCAGCGCATTCCAAGTTCTACTAGCTCTCCCAGTAAAGAATTTGCTCTTCGTCTCACGCTTAGCTCTCTTGCAGACAATCATGAAATTGTGATTCCCCTATTTACTGACATACTGACTCGTGGAAACAGAACATCCTTCTTTACCCTGTCAACATGGTTCATAATTATGAGTACCTCAATAATCTTCTCTGCTCCAAGGAAAATAAGCTCAATTTCTCTAATATTTCCTTGTATATAAAATTGTCGTTCCTGGTGTCATTGTAGTAAATCTGACTTGCCAATGCAATTATTTCATTTTTAAAAGTCTGAATGCTGTGGGAGGAGAGCAAATAAAGGTGGGTTAGGGAGCAGAACAATTTGAATATCTGTGGATCAGTTATGATTGAGAGCGAACAAAATTTTTGTTGCAATGCACCAAATCAAAGAGGGAAGACAGACAGGACCATAGAGTGAAATTCTCCTGGACTGTTGGATAAAACAAAGAAAGATTCATCTCCACCCTGACAGGGGAAGAGTAGAAAACAGGATGTCAGTTCACCATAGCCAGTTATATCAATTACATCACCACCTAGGCTGAAGGAGTGTAAGCAGCAATGGAGCAATAATCACAACTCACTGAATTGTTGTGGTGTAGAAGGTGAACATTCAGCCCATTGAGTCTGCAATGGTTCTATCACCTAATGCCAATCTCCTGTCTTCGCCCATCTCCCCGCACACCATTTCTATCTTAATAATCCCTTTTGAATGTCTCAATTGAACCCGACTCTATCACATTTCCAGGTAGTGCACTCCATACCCTAACAATCTGTTGTGGGATAAAGGTTTCTCACATCATCCTTGCTTCATTTGCACATCACTTTCAATCAATGCTCTCTCATTCTTGTTCCTTTTACGAGCAGGAGCAGTTTCGCCCTAACTAGCCCAGGCGGCTCATGATTTTGAACACTTCTATTGAATCTTCTCTCAAGCCTTCTTCTCTCCAAGGAGAACAGTCCCAACTTCTTCGACCTACCCTCGTTACTAATGTTTCTCAATCCCTGGAACACTAATTCATCACTTCTGCACCCTCTCCAATGCATTTGCATCCTTTCTATAATGTGGCACTGTGAACTGTACACAATACTCCAGCTAAAATCTAACAAGTGTCTCGTACAAGTCAACATCACCTTCTTGCTCTTCTACTCTAAGCTCCTACTAATAAAGCCAAGAAAAACTGTCTGCTTTACTTACTGCTCCCTCCGTCTGTCCTGTTACCTTCAATGTTCTGTATACATATACACCCAGGTCCCTCTGCTCCTGCACTGCCTTTAGAATTCTAGCCCCGATTTTATATTGTCTTTTAGTTCCGAAGAAGAGTCACTGGACTCAAAATGATAACTCTGTTTCGCTCTCCACAGATGGTGCCAGACCTGCTGAGTTTCTCCAGCATTCCCTGTGTTTGTCTACAAATACTTCATCCATCTGACCCTTCTAACACCTGCTGCCGCAGATGAAGGGCAGGATCTGAAAAACATATTGGAAAAACATCCCAGAACCAAATGAAATGGAAAGGAAACAAGTCATCCTTGATGCCAAGGGACTGCCTATGGAGATACAAGAAGCACAGTGAAGGGCAAAATAGTGAATATTCACTTTTAAAATCAGGCAGGGTCCACACAGCCTTGGATCTGAAGCCAGTTTCATAAAGACCGTCCAAAAAAAGTTTACATTAACTTCAGTTGAAGTTAAAAATCAGACTGAAAAACAGAATGGGCAGGTGAGCTGTTCCTATCCATTTTCTACCAGAAATAAAACTGAAAATACCATTGCTACAGAATTTAATTGTACTAAAGAAGTTGAATTGTCCCACTGTACATATTCTGGAACGACAAAACAATGATTCACATTATTCAATTATTCTTCCCTTTGGTTGGTGCTCGTTTTTCTTTAAAAATGGTTCTGGAGACAGTTTCCACACTTCCAACAGAATATTCAACATCAGTAATGACTCAATGGCTGAACAAAACCTTTGTTTATTTTGATCATATTCATAAGTGGACATTTCATACCAACTCAAAATTCAATGACGGGAAATTATGTTTTTGCAATTTTTTTCGTAAAAGATTCTGCTCACGGTTTAAACATCTTCATTATCTCACCAACTACCCTGTTTTTTCCAGCTAAAAAGACTATGGGTTTTATGATGCTGCTTGGCCTGCTGTGTTCATCCAGCCCTGCACCTTGTTGTCATGGGTTTTAATAACCTGATCTGCCCTAAAGCATACAAATCTAGCAACTGCCTTTGTTAATGCAAAAGATCTTACCGTAACATCTCATTTTTTGCCAGGCACAAATGAAGCTCTGAGCAAATCAACTGCACATTATCAAACTGATCCAATTCCTATTTGTATTAGTATCAGTGAAATTAAAATCTGCCAGCTTTATATCCCACAGAGACTGGCAAATCCAGTGACATGTTTCAAACTTATTGCATCAGTTGTATTAATGCATTTCAGGAAATTTTAGTTTTACTCAAGTGAGAGTCATTCATACAGATATAAGTTTCAAGTGAATAATTAATCACAACCTTTCATGTGTGTGCCAAACTCACAAGTCCTCACCTTTATGACTTTCAATCACTATTAACAAGGATGTTGATTTCTTCAGTAATCCTCTCTTCAATGGATTTGTTGCCCATCCCAAAGCTCCGAAGGGCTGATATCACGAACTTTTGAGCTCCCTGCTATTTCTTCCCTTTGCTGTATATGACACCTGAAAGTCACACAACGCAAGCTGATTCACCTTTGTACACAATGGGGAGTTTATGTGAATGTAATGTCAATTTAATTAGTCTGCTTTCAGAGGGTTCAGGCCCCAAAAATTGATGATCCTTCCCAAATGGGTTCGTCAAATATAGAAAGGATCATTTTGAATGGGAACATCTTATAGTCAAGTCGGAGACCATTCACCCCATTGTGTGCATTCCTTCTCTTTGGAGGAGATTTTTTTTCTTTATTCATTTACAGAATGAGGGCATCGCTGACCAGGCAGCATTTATTGCCCATCCCTAATTGACAGTTCAGAGTCAACCACATTGCTGTGGGTCTAAGAGTCACATGTAGGCCAGACCCGGTAAGGATGGCAGTCTCCTTCCCGAAATGACATTAGTGAACCAGATGGGTTTTTCCAACAATCAGCAATGGATTCATGATAATCATTATTCTCTTCATTCTTTGATATTTTATTGAATTCAAATCCCACCATCTACTGTGGCAGGATTTGAACCCGGGCCCCCAGAACTTTACCTGGGTCACTGGATTAACAGTCCAGTGATAATATCACTACACCATCGCCTCTCCCACTTGGTCTCATTCTCCCATAATCCTGAAAACGGTCTCCAGTACGAAGACAATTTTTAAAAATTCATTCATGGGTTATGGGAGTCACTGGCCAGCATTTAGTACTCGCTAATTGCCCAGAGGGCAGTTAAGAGTCACCTACATTGCTGTGGAACAAAAACAGAAGTTGCTGGAAAAACTCAGCAGGTCTGGCAGCATCTGTGAAGAAAAAATCAGAGTTAACGTTTCAGATCCAGTGACCCTTCCTCGGAACTGATGGTAGCTAGGAAAACATCGGTTTATATGCAGAAAATAGGAAGGGGGATGGGGAAGGGAGTAAACGATAGAATACAACCCGAAGAAAGAGAAGCGCAGTTGGATAGACAAAGGAGTTGATAACAATCTGGCTGGGAGGGTGAATAGTTGTTAATGGGGACTGTTAGTGACAAACAATAGGTAGTGTGTAATGGCAGTCTATGTGATAACAAGGCCTGGTGTGTGGCATGGGGGCTAGGACATGGGAGAGTTTAGGCACTAAAATTATTGAACTCAAGATTGCTGTGGGCCTGGAGTCAAGTATAGGCCAGACCAGGTAAAGACGACAGTTTCCTTCTCTACAAAACATGATTAAATGAAATGGTATTTTCCTGACAATTAGCAATGGTTTCATGGTCATCATTAGACTCCGAATTACAGATTATTATTGAATTCAAATTCCACCACTGCCATGGCAGGATTGATCCCAGGTCCCCAGCACATTACCTGAGTCTCTGGATTAATAGTCTAGCAATAATTCCACTAGGCCATCATCTCCCCATTCTACTTCCACCAGCCCTCCAGACACTGTATTTCAAATTCGAAAATCCTGCATTGACAAAATCTCATATTCTTTCTGATTATTTTCTCTTCATTCAGTTCTTTATAAATTTAGCTCAAGTGCACACCAGTTCACATGTTAGAAGGCGCCAGAATACACAGTACAGTTCCAGCTTTGTTGGTCAGAACAAATATTTCAAATGAGAATCAATGTTTGTGTGTTTAAACAACATTGCATTTTAAAGTCCACTAGAATTGTTAGTTCAGCGGTGTTTGGATTAGGAAGGCCATGGAAAGTTTACAAAAATTCCATTTGCTGGTATTAGAAGATTGGCATTATGAAGAAGTATTTGAGGAAAGAATGCATATCTTTAGCTAATATTGCAGTGACGTCAAAAAAAAATGAAATCCCAACAATGTTCTGGCTGCAAACTAGGACATAACCGAGATAGGAATGTGGGGCCTGTTGTCAACTCAAGCTCTGATCAGCAGTGATAGGAGTAAGGTTGATTTGGCTTATTGTGATTGTGATTGTGACTGTGCTGTTATTACCTGTGTATCACACTTATATTTTAGTGTAATGATTTTAATTTTCTGCAGCATTTCTGTTTTAATAGGTTAGTAAACAACTGATCCAGTTTCATCAATAATGCAGATCGACAAGCAGGAACTCAGTTCCAGCAGAGACTACACTTCAAAGGACCGCATGCCTGTAAAGCACTTTAAGACATCCAGTGGGTGTGAAAAGAGCCATAGAACTGCAATCCTTCGTATTTGATCCCTTTGATTGTTAGTAACAGTTACATCAGACCATGAGATCACAAGTTGATGATAAGTTGATGATAAATATAGGTGAAGACAGTGTAAATGCAAGGAAATATTGTTACAGCTGCTCAGAAATCTGATCAGCCTGCACCTAGAATACAGTGTAAAGTTTTAATCTCCTTACATTACAAAGGGTATAGTTACACAAGAGACAGGCTTAAAAGATTAATTACGAGGATGAAAGGGTTGTTTTGTGAGGAAATGTTCCTAAAAACAAGGCTAAGATGGATAAATGAGATAACAGGGTGTAGAGCTGGATGAACACAGCAGGCCAAGCAGCATCAGAGGAGCAGGAAAGCTGACGTTTCGGGCCTAGACCCTTCTTCAGAAATGGGGGAGGGGAAGGGGGGTCTGAAATAAATAGGGAGATGGGGGGGAGGCGGATAAAAGATGGATAGAGGAGAAGATAGGTGGAGAGGAGACAGACAGGTCAAAGAGGCGGGGATGGAGCCAGTAGAGGTTATGAGAGAGGGTACACAAAAGATTCATGCGAATGATTCAGTGGGACTTCAGTTGCAGAGAGAGAGTGGAGAAGTCGGGACTGTTTCTCTTGGAAAAGAGGTTTAAAGGAGATGTGAGAGAGGTTTGCAGAATCATGAAGGGTCTGGACAGAGGAGACAGGGTAAATCTGGTCCCACTCATGGACAGATAGAGAACCGCAGGGCTTAGATTTAAGGTGATTTGCTAAAGAAGTAATGATGACATGAGGAAAACCCTTTTGTATCAAACAAGAGGTGAGTATCTGGAACGTACTGCCTGAGAGGTTGGTGGAGGAAGGCTCAACAGAGATATTGAAAAGGAGATTGAATCAGGAGCTGAAAGAAAAAGAGATGAGTAGTGATAAAGACAGTGAAAGGTGAAACTAGCTGCAGTGCCTCTGCTGCAGATGGTGCCCTCACCTAGGAAAGTCAAAAATCAGAAAGCGAATGATTGCTGACACCCACAACAGCAGGACAACTAGGCATGTGCATTCATTAAGGAACACTCTCCTTGTCACCCCAGTCCTGATCTCCCAACCTCTCTCCAGTCCTGGTCTGCCGCTTCCCCCACATCCTGATGGCCCACTGTCTCAATCTCCCACCCTACCCTAGTTTTGATCTCCCTCTCAGTCCTGATCTCTCCCCCATAATATGCAGATACCTCTCCCCTCTTCCTGCCCATACCAGTCCTGGTCTCCCCCCAACCTTCCACGGTGCACATGTATCGGTGCAAGAAATTTCAATGTGAACAAAGTAAGAGCAAACGTGATCAATGGATTAGAACTCAAATCCAGTCCATCCAGTGCCACTTTGATCACTGTGAAATGATCATCTGACTGCAGGAGGTGACCAAAGAGAGACAGAGATGAAAAGTCACATTACCACATTGAAATGTAAATTTGTCAAGTATGGGGATGTGTGGCCTCCCGGAGAATTGATCAGCATAGTTCACAAGCGCATCCTTCACTGTGTCATAGGCACTGCCTTCTGTGTACCAATCTCCACTGAGAATACAGTTCCATATGTCTTCAACAGCTATCAGATAGAGAGCGAGGTAGAGAGAGAGATTGAGGTTGCGATTGAAGTTTCATTCCTAGTGGGAACTAACAAGCACACATCATCCATTATCATCTTGGTGCCAAAGAAAAATCAGGCAACATGCCTTAATGACTACCACCCAGTGGTCCTGACATCCATCATTATGAAGTGCATTTAGAGGTTAGTAATGGTATACATCAACTCCAGCCTCCCAGATTGCCCTGATCAACTACAATTCACCTACTGTTGTAGCAAATCCATGGCAGATGCCATCTCCCTTGGCCCTACATTCATCCCTGGAATATCTGGCTTACAAGGATACCTACATCAGGCTCCTATTCATTGACTTTAGCTCCGCCTTCAACACCGTAATTCCAACCAAACTCATCTCCAAACTTCAAGACCTAGGACTCTGCTCCCCCCTCTGCAAATGGATCCTCAACTTATTAACCCACAGATCGCAATCAGTAAAGACAGGCAACAACATCTCCTCCACGATAATCCTCAACACTGGTGCCCCATAAGGCTGCATACTCAGCCCCTTACTATACTTGTATACACTCACGACTGTGTGATGATATTTAGCTCTAACTCCATTTACAAATTTGCTGATGACACCATGATAGTGGGTCAGATCTCAAACAGCGATGAGACGGAGTACAGGAAAGAGATAGACAGCTTCGTAGCATGGTATAAAGACAAGAATCTCTCCCTCAATGTCAACAAAATGAAGAAGCACTCCATCGACTTCAGGAAGCAGAGTGCAGGACACGTCCCTGTCTGTATCAACGATTCTGACATAGACAGCTTCAAGTTTCTAGGAGTATATGTCACCAGTAATCTGTCCTGGTCCATCGACATTGACGCTATAGTCAAGAAAGCACACCAACATCCTCAGAAAGCTAAGGAAATTTGGCATGTCCATAATGACTCTTACCAATTTTTATAGACATAGGAATGGATGCATCACAGCTTGCTAAGGGGAAAAAGCTCTGCCCAAGACAGCAAGAAATTACAGAGTTGAGAAATCAGCCCAGTGTATCATGCAAACCAGCCTTCCTTCCATTTACTCCTCACTTCCCACAGCCTCGGGAGAGCAACCAACATTATCAAACACCCTTCCCACCCCAATTATACTCTTAGAATCCCTACAGTGTGGAAGGAGGCCATTTAGCCCAGTGGTTCCACACCGACCCTCCGAACAGCAGTCCACCCAGACCCACACCCCTGCCCTATCCCTGTAACCATGCATTTCCCATGGCTAATCCACTTAGCCTGCACCCAGAGGAAACCCACGCAGACGCAGGGAGAATGTGCAAGCTCCACACAGTCGCTGAGGCTGGAATCGAACCTGGGGCCCTGGCGCTGTGATAACCACTGAGCCAACATGCCACTCACAGCATTCTTGATTTTTGCTGGCAGTTAGCTAGAATTGCCAAAATAACCTGTCCGTACAACCTCCTTGATTTCACAAATCATTCTCCATGTTGCTACAGCCCATATAAACTGACTGAAATCTGATTGCTCATTTACTGATCAGTTACAAAGGTAGTCAAACAAATCAGCTGGGACAACATTTTTGCTTATTACTCAAGTCTGTGTGTACTTTTGATTAGTGTGAACAAAATTTTAGCGAAGAAACAAACACCTCCACATGACAGAAGTGACTTCAATTAAGCAATTATCAAATTATCGACCAGCTTTTAAAAAAACTGGAACAAAACAGAAATTGCAGGCAAAACTCAGCAGGTCTGGCAGAATCTGTGAGAAGAAAGCAGAGTTAATGTTTCAAGTCTGGTGACTCTTCATCAGAACTGTTACCAGCTCGGAAAAAGTGGTATTGATGCTGAAGCTGAAGTTGGGAGGGGAGGTTGTTGAGGGGAGAGGTGAATGGATAGGTAGAGATGGAGTACAGAGTGTGTGAGAAAAAGAGAGGGAGAGAGAGACAGGGAGAGAGAGAGAAAGAGAGAGACACAGAGACAGAGAGAGAGAGAGAGAAAGAGAGAGAAAGAATGAAAGGGGTAGGTAAACAAGTAGATTTTGGATAGTTGGCCAGGACAGATGATAAGCTGAATAAGTGATAACAACAGGTAAGAGTGGGTGAGCTATACTAAAAGCAGCTCATACAATAAAATGCAGATTAGGTGACCACTTTGCAGAACAGCTGTGTTCTGTCCATAAAATGACATGAACTTCTAGTTTCCTGCCACTTCAACACACCACCATGTTTTCTATTCAACATCTGTGCCGTGGGCTTGCTGCAGTGCTCCAGAGAAGCACAGTGCAAGCTGGGTGAACAACATCTCATTTTCTGATTGGGGACCCTGCTACCTCTTGGACTCAACATCAAGTTCAATAACTTTAGAGATAACAAGGTGTAGAGCTACAATAACTTTAGAGCCTGATTCCAATTTCCATGTTTGTTTTTTTACCCACCCAACATCCAGTCCTTTTATGACATGGGTTGCGTTTAGCACAGTCCCATGCCCTCCAATGTCCAATATCGCATTATATGTGCTGCATGCAATATAACTCACCCATTCTCCTACACTTAGCTCTTATTATCTCTTATCCAGATTTTCTTCTGTCCTGGCTTGGCTGCCCATAATCTCGTTGTTTACTTACCCTTTTTGTATCTCTCTCTCTCTCTCGCTCCGGGCTCCATCTCTACCTAACCACTCATCTATTTCCTTGCCACCCCCACATGTTCCAATCTTACTTTCAGCATAAATACCAGTTTTTCTCACTGCTAACAGTTCTAATGAAGAGTCACTGGACTCAAAGCGTTAACTCTGATTTGTTCCCCCAGATGCTGCCTGATCTGCTGAGTTTCTTCAACAATTTCCGTTTTTGTTTCCGATCTCTAGCATCCGCAGTCCGCGGTTTTATTTCAAAACCTGGGGTTGGATATTATGGGCTGTGACAGTGAGTGGGATGGTGAACTGGAACTGAATGGCAGACTGGCTACTGATTAAGGCCATGCCACAAATGCTGAATCCAGCTCATGAACTATGTAGGTCCCCACCCGGGGAGTGGGTGGGGGATGTCAGGAAGGGTTTTGGCAGGAGAGAAGAAAGGATTTGGAAAGCATTGGATGTGATAGTGCCCATTACATGCTTAGTCCCTGGCACAATGTGGAGATCTCACAGTCCACAACTGGAGCTGGATGAGTATCCCTGACATTTCCCAGAACCAAGCAACACCAGGAAACATGGAAGGTGATGGACTAGGGTTATTATCGATGGACTATTAATCCAGAAACTTAGCTAATGTTCTGGGGTCCCAGGTTTGAATCCCATCACAGCAGATAGTGCAATTTGAACTCAGTGAAAAAAAAACTGTAATTAAGAATCACTGATGACCATGAAACTATTGTTGATTGCCAGAAATATCCATCTGGTTCACTAAAGTCCTTCAGGAAAAGAAATATGCCATCCTTACCAGGTCGAATCTACATGTGACTCCAGAACCACAGCACTGTGGTTGACTCTCAACTCCCCTCCAAAATGGTCTAGCCAAGCCATTCAGTTCAAGGGCAACTAGGCTTGGGCAATAAATGCGGGCCAGCCAGAGATGCCTGCATCTCATGAGTGAATTTAAAAAATAAACACTTCATTGCAGGATAAGAGGGCCCACAATGTTTGAGAGTAGCCAAACAGGGAAGGGGTGCTGTGGCTGAGGTTGTCACCCTTACCCCACGATAGGAAGAAATGCTTGACTTGCTGCCAACATTGGAGTGGGCAAGAGTTGGGGAAGGGCTGGTGAACTTCCAAGATCACATGATCGGCTGCAAAGTGGGTGAGTAGCGAACAGGCTAAAGGGGGCTATGTGATGGCCACTCTGGTCGTGTAGGCTACACCCACCCCACTCCTATTTCATTTGCGATGGTCAAGTCTCCAGTGTACTGGCGATGGAAGAGTATGTCCATCATGTAATTTGTGGAATGTAAACACTTAGAAGGATCTAGCTGTGATTTCAAAGGTTGCCACTCAGAAATTTTCTGTCAGTTTGACAATTGCCCTCAGTGTACAATGGCTGTCATTGTATACAGATTGGCCAAGAAAAATAATAAATCTGAGGATTGGGAGCAGTTTAGAATTCAGCAAAGAATGATCAAGGGATTGACTAAGAAGGGGAAAATACAGTATGAAAGGAAGCTTGCAGGGAACATAAAGGCTGACGCTAAGAGTTTCTATAGGAATGTGAAGGGAAAGAGAGTTGGTAAAGATAAATGTAGGTCCCCTACAGACAGAAATGGGGGAATGTACATTTAAGGGACAAAGAAATGGCTGAGGAATTGAATACATGCTTTGGTTCTGTCTTCCCAAAAGAGGACACAAGTCAGATACTGGAATTGTTGGAGGATGCAAGATTTAGTGAGAGGGAAGAACAGAGGAAGATCAATATTAGTAAAGAAATGGTGCTGGGAAATTGTTGAGGTTGAACGCCGATAAATCCTCAGGGCCTGATAATCTACATCCCAAAGTACTTAAGGAAGTAGCTCTAGAAACAGTGGATGTATTGGCGGTCATTGACCAGGATTCTATAGACTCTGCAACAGTCCCTGAAGATTGGAGGGTGGCTAATGTCACTCCAATATTCAAAAAGGGAGGTAGAGAGAAAACAGGGAATTATAGACCGGTCAGCCTACCATCGATAGTAGGGAAAATTCTCAAATCCATTGTCAAGGATTTTATAGCAGAGCATTTAGAAAGCAGTGGCACGATCAGACAGAGTCAGCATGGATTTATGAAGGGGAAATCATGCTTGACAAATCTGTTGGAATTCTATGAAGATGAAGTAGAGTTGACAAGGGGGAGCCAGTCGATGCAATATATTTGGACTTTCAGAAAGCGTTTGACAAAGTCCCACTTAAGAGATTCATGTGCAAGGTTAAAGAGCATGGGATTAGGCAAAGTGTATTGAGATGGACAGGAAACTGGTTGGCAGAGAGGAAACAAAGAGTAGGAATTAATGAGTCCTTTTCAAATTGGCAGGCAGTAATTTGAGGGGTGCCACAGGAATCAGTGCTGGGAACTGAGCTATTCACAACATACATTAATGATTTGGATGACGGAACAAAATGTATAATCTCCAAGTTTGCAAATGATATCAAGTTGGGTGGGGGGGTGAAATGTGACAAGGATTCAGAGAGTCTTCAGCATGATCTCGACAGCTTGGGTGAGTGGGCAAATCAATGGCAGATGCAGTATAATTTGGATAAATGTGACGTTAGTCACTTCAGAAGCAAAAACAAGAAGGCAGATTACTACCTGAATGGCTGTAAATGGGGGGAGTGGAGTGTGCAGTGGGACCTGGGTGTCCTTGTGCAGCAGTCACTGAAGGTAAGCATGCAGATGCAGCAGGCGATAAAGAAGGCAAATGGTATGTTGGCCTTCATTGCGAGAGGTTTTGAGTACAGGACAGGGATGTGTTGCTGCAGTTATACAGGGTAAGGCCAGACCTAGAATATTGTGTGTAGTTTTGTTCTCCTTTTCTGAGGAAGGATGCTCTTGTTCTTGACGGAGTGCGGCAAAGGTTTATTAGGCTGATTCCAGGGATCGCGAGTCTGACGTATGAATAGAGATTGACTAGGTTGGGATTGTTTTGCTAGATTTCAGACGGATGAGGGGGGGATCTCATGGAGACTTATAAAATTCTAACAGGACTGGATAAGGTAGAGGGGAAATGGTGGGTGTGTCCAGAACCAGAGGTCACAATATGAGGATTATGGGTATATGAGGATTTAGGACGGAGATGAGAAGACATTTTTTCACCCAAATAGTGGTAAACGTGTGGAATTAATTCCCACAGGAAGTAGTTGATGCTAAAACATTGAATGTATTCAAGAAGCGACTAGATATAGCACTTGGGGTGAATGGGATCCAAGGTTATGGGGACAAAGCAGGATTGGGCTACTGAGTTGGATGAATAGTCATGATCGTGAAAAATGGCACAGCAGGCTCAAAGGGCTGAATGGACTCCTCCTGTTCTTATCTTCTATATTTCTATGTAGCTCTGCTTGTATCCGTCCTCAGTGCCTCACAGGGCTTAGCCACCAATTCTAAGAAAGGGATGGATGGTCTTTGGCCCCCAGCAGCCATTCTTCCAAAGAAGACCATAAGGCATAGGAGCAGAAGTAAGCTATTTAGTCCATCGAGTCTACTTCTCCATTCAATGAAATCATGATTGATCTGATAATCCTCAACTCCACTTTCCTGCTTTGTTTTTCCCCCATACCCCTTGATTTCATTACTGATTAAAAATCTGTCTCTCTCAGCCTTGAATACACTTAATGACACAGCCTTGACAGCCCTCTGTGGTAAAGAATTCCACAGATTCACTCCCCTTTGACAGTAGAAATTCAGTCATTTGCAACAGTGCATTCTGACCCTGTAATTCAGGCTCAGTCATTTGCAACAGTGCATTCTGACCCTGTAAACTTGCATCGGTGGCATAATACTCCTAGATTTTACACCCAGTTCAACACAGTCTCAGAAATAAGTTCCATGCAAAGACTGAAAGAATCAAGAGGGACAGAATCACGATGCCGAAACGCAGTGTCACAGAATCACAATGTCACTGGGTCTGTCACAGTCAGCCAGTTTCACAGTCACAGTGTCACAAATTTACTGATTTAGACTCACACTCCTGTGATCTCTGGGTCCCTCCTTCCCAGGCCTTCTACTATAGACCAAAAAATTGTGCAGAATTCAGTGAAGGATTCCACTTACCCCAATCAGGGCCTCTTCAGGTTCAGTTGGTGCAAGTTTCCGAGCAAGGGAAGGGGAGTCAGTCTAGGAGGAAAGTTGTTGGGAACTTTAGTTTTCCATCGAATATTGAAAACCAACAGAAGAAAGAGTATCAAGAGCAGCTGGCTGGAGGCATAGTCTGTGGGACAGTGGCTGAGTATGGCCATTCTGTACAAATCCAGCCACTAGGGAAGCTACTTAGAGATTTCTGACATATTGAGTTTGAACAGTCTGAGTTTCCCTATTTGTTCGAGTGTTTTTAACAAAGCCCCTCTCTTATTGGCAGGCTTCCTTCACTCAGCTGATTAATCTGTGTAATTTAGTTTGAACTTCAATGTTTGGGACTGATCTGGGCCTGAATCTGTTTGTGAACAGAGAAATATAAGGCTGGAGCCCCAGGGTATAAGACATTACAGCACAGTGAGAGTCCATGCAGAGATACCAAGAGAGCTGTCATACGTTATTTTGAAGTCCTTTGCTATGTTTGTTGATTCAAAGTTTCGTACAACCTCAGTATTTTGTTGGCAATTATCTCCTAATTTGAATTTAATGCAATGATGTGGATGTACCGGTGTTTGACTGGGGTGGACAAGGTCAGAAGTCAGACAACACTAGGTTATAGTCCAACAGGTTTATTTGAAATCACAAGCTTTCAAAGCAGTGCTCCTTCGTCAGGTGATTTCACTTCGTACAGTATCAGCTGCCATATTTACGGATGGATGTTAATGGGGTGCATGTTAATGCATGAGGTTCAGAACCAGTTTACTAGACTAATACTTTGAATGACAGGATTGCCTTGTGAGGAAAGGTTAGGACTGTGCACTTGGATTTTAGAAGCGTCAGGGATGACTTCATTGAAACATATTAGATTCTGAGGGGGCCTGACCACATTGATGTGAAAAAGGATGTTTCCTCTTATGGGAGAATCTAGAATTTTGGGCCAAAGCGTAAAACTAAGCGGTCGCTGATTTAAGACAGAGATGGGGGAAACCTTTTTATCTCTCAGAGAGTTGTGTCTTTGGAATTCCCTTCCTCAAAAGGTAGTGGATGCAGAATTTTTAATTATTTTTAAGACAGAAGTAGATAGATTATTGATGACCAAGGAATGAGAGATTATCAGGAACATGCAGGAATGTAGAGTTGAAGTTAAAATTGCATCAGCTATGATCTTATTGAATAGCAGGGCATGCTGAAAGGGCTCAGTGGCCTACTCTTGTTCCTTGTTCTTATGTTGGTATGTTTTATCAATTTTCCGTGCAGATTTATAACTCACAATTGATTCATTATTTAGTTCAACCAATCGAACTGATTTATCAGCATGGTGTGTTCCTATTCACTGAAACACTCAGGATCCTACAGTAAGAGTCCTGTACACAATCTATTGGTCAATGTCACTGTGGCTGAGACTTTCTTCATCAATGGGTTTAACATTCCCATTTGCCGTGCAGCAACCAGCTTCTAAGAAGAGGAAATCTGTATGAACATTTTGCTTGTCACAAACTCATGACATAACCAAATAAGTGTTTTTTGAAGTATGTTGCAAATATTTGATTTCATAAAACATATGCTCCCACAAACGGCAATGTGTCAGCATCAGAGCTCAGGTCTCTGCAGTGAGACTTAAATCCACAATCTTCTGACTCAAACCAAAGGTGAGAACTAAGCCACAGCTGACAGTATCTTCTAATATTTCTGTTGTATTCACATTTAGTTTTGGGGGGGGGGGGAGGTCGCAAGAGTGGGCACAGAATGCTTCTCCCCCCTGTAAACTTGATTTAAAGTGGTAACTGCTTAGAGCTGCAGGTGTCAGTGTTGTCTTTGTGTCTGGATTCCTGCAGGCTGTGAAAATGCTGTGAAAATGTCAGTGTTGTCTTTGTGTCTGGATTCCTGCAGCTATGAAAATGTTCCCAGCAACTTCCCTCCTGGACCAACTCCCCTTCCCTTGCTCGGAAACTTACACCAACTGGACTTGAAGAGGTTAGACTGGCCCTGATTAGGGTAAGTGGAATCCTTCACTGAATTCTGCACAATTTTATGGTCTATAGTAGAAGGCCTGGGAAGGAGGGACTCAGAGATCAACCAGGAGCGTGAGTCTAAATCGGCAAATCTGTGATGCTGTGACTGTGAAACTGGCTGACTGTGATAGACCCAGTGACGCTGTGATTCTGTGATACTGCATACCGGCATCGTGATTCTGTCCCTCTAGATTCTTTCGGTCTTTGCATGGAACTGTGAAAAGTGGGTAGACTCTGGGAGTGAGGAACCTCTTACAGACTGGATACTAATAGAGGATCTCACATCAAACAAAAACATAGCTATCCTAAATCCCACTGGCTTATTCCAGAACAATTGTCCACTGCTTGTAAATCCCTGTTGTTCCTCAGTAAGACTGAGCTACAGTGGGCCATTCTACTGCTAGATGCACGGTGTTGGAAGGACTCCTTTCTCCTCTTTGTCTAGGGTCCTGCTCCAAGATATGACATTCTATGACAGTAACATCAATAATACAGAAGTCTTTTAATGACTGAGGTCAGTCTTTATTTGGGTATGCAAATGTCCCACGTTTATGTAGGTCCACCGTTCTCGCCCTTCAGACAATGTCCTTTAAATCTGCTGTTATCTCTGGTGGATCATCCACAATGCTCTCATTGTTAGGAACTTGGACATTACACCCATATTCAGGGAAGGTGATTGAACTAATGGTCAGCTGACTAGGGACAAGGTCCATCCATTCCTTCTGTGGCTGATGTTGCCATTTTGTACATTCTCACCCTGAAGGAATGCTGAATATTGATGTTCAGGTCTGTCTGAAACAACTGACAGACAGAAACAAGATGGATATTGAAGAGACAACAAGGTGCAGGGCTGGATGAACACAGCAGGCCAAGCAGCATCATAGGAGCAGAGAGGCTGACGTTTCGGGCCTAGACCCTTCATCAGAAAAGGGGGAGGGGAAGGGGGTTTTGAAATAAATAGGGAGAGAGTGGGAGGCGGATAGAAGAGGGATAGAGGAGAGGAAACAAACAGGTCGAAGAGGCGGGGATGGGGCCAGGAAAGGTGAGTGTAGGTAGGGAGTTAGGAAGGGGATAGGTCAGTCCAGGGAGGACGGACAGGTCAAGGGGGTGGGATGAGGTTGGTCGGTAGGAGATGGAGGTGCGGCTTGGGGTGGGAGGAGGGGATAGGTGGGAGGAAGAACAGGTTAGGGAGGCAGGGACGAGTTGGACTGGTTTTGGGATGCGGTGGGGGGAGGGGAGATTTTGAAACTTGTGAAATCCACATTGATACCATTGGGCTGCAGGGTTCCCAAGCGGAATATGAGTTGCTGTTCCTGCAACCTTCGGGTGGCATCGTTGTGGCACTGCAGGAGGCCCAGGATGGACATGTCGTCTGAGGAATGGGAGGGGGAGTTGAAATGGTTCGCGACTGGGAGGTGCAGTTGTTTGTTGCGAACCGAGCGTAAGTGTTCTGCAAAGCGGTCCCCGAGTCTCCGCTTGGTTTCCCCGATGTAGAGGAAGCCACACCGGGTACAGCGGATGCAGTATACCACATTGGCAGATGTGCAGGTGAACATCTGCTTGATGTGGAAAGTCTTCTTGGGGCCTGGGATGGGGGTGAGGGAGGAAGTATGGGGGCAGGTGTAGCACTTCCTGCGGTTGCAGGGAAAAGTGCCGGGTGTGGTGGAGCTGGAGGGGAGTGTGGAGCGGACAAGGGAGTCACGGAGAGAGTTGTCCCTCCGGAAAGCAGATAAAGGTGGGGAGGGAAAGATGTCTTTGGTGGTGGGGTCGGATTGCAGATGGCGGAAGTGTCGGAGGATGATGCGTTGGATCCGGAGGTTGGTGGGGTGGTACGTGAGGACGAGGGGGATTCTTTTTTGGTTTTTATTGCGTGGCCGGGGTGTGAGGGATGAGGTGCGGGAGATGCGGGAGATGTGGGAGACACGGTTGAGGGCGTTCTCGACCACCGAGGAGGGGAAGTTACGGTCCTTGAAAAACGAGGACAACTGAGATGTACGGGAGTGGAATGCCTCATCCTGGGAGCAGATATTGAAGAACTGTTTCAGTTACTGGTACACCTAGATGGATCACAGTATTCCCCAGAGAGAGAGTGAATGGCCACAATAATCCTAGTGTACTGCACATTGAACAATATCACTCTCAAACAAGGTTGGGACTGGGACAGTTCCGGAGGGGTACGAGGAGAGGCGAATATGCCAGGAAATCACAGGAGAGATTAATGGACCAGGACATCTTGGGAAAAGCGAATGGACTGGAATGTCCCCGGAAAAGGGAATGAACTGGAACGTCCCCGGAGAGCGGATGGTCTGGAATGTCCTGGAAGAAGGGAATGGACTGGGACATTTACTGGAGAGGAATGGGATGAGGTGAATGTTGAGCCTGATATATCGGAATTCAAAGGTGTTAACAACTTTTAATATAACTCCATAAATCATTTCTATTAATCCATTAACCCACTAATTCGTGGTTATAATACTAACTTCAGATTTCCGTGTACTAGCCAGCCCCCATTCAAACTAATTCAGGGGTTCGCTACCCTATCAGATTACAACCACTTCAATTTGCGGATACACTCCACTTGAAAGTGCACTCATGCATAACGCGCTATGTCAACAACCCCATTTAAACAAGACCGACATTCCATTCAAAGGTGCAGTCAGGCGTGACGGCGAACAAAACCACAGACACTACAGGATGGAAACGTTTTGCACCCCCAAACCAAAAACAGTGTTATTTGATATTAAAATCCAACTGCATAGCTGCTATTACTAAGTCGTTTATCTTCTCCGTCCAGCTAGAGTAACTCCAAGTATCAGTCAAAGGTGATAATTGGATAGCCCTGCAGACTTTTCCTGTATATTATGTAGCCAGGTACTTGTCCCAAGTTTTTATTCAACAGGTATATAAAACTTTACCCCACCAATAAAACTAAAAACGCTATGCAGTGTATGTAAGCAACCTTTAACCTACTAATAAAACTAACAGCGCTATGTCCAGAGATAGTAGGAACTGCAGATGCTGGAGAATCTGAGATAACAAGGTGTAGAGCTGGATGAACACAGCAGGCCAAGCAGCATCAGAGGAGCAGGAAGGCTGACGTTTCGGGCCTAGACCCTTCTCCCGCGCGACTTTGAATGAAAGAATGAATGAATGAAACTGACAGCACTACTACAACAGGTGTGACCACGAAACCGAATGAATGAATGAATGATAGAAAATAGAACCACAGACAATCAAAACTGTTGGGAACTCAGACTTTTGTTTAAAAAACACAAGATGCCTTTTTCTAACTTTAAAATTCTAACCTTGAAAATAACAAGACTAACACCTTTTGAATTACGCAAGCGCAAATCAGACAGACACTCGAATCTCATTAAAATAACCATTAACACTCAACAATAACCGGTAACATTTAGCAAATGTTTAAACCATCTCCGATTTCCTGCAAAACAGTTTTTGTACAATGTCTACTGCTTAACACTCAAGAGTTAGAATGTTAATGTATGCTTGAGTTCTGTATAAAATGGTTGCTTTTGAGCTATGATGTAGGGAATTCTATTTCGCCTTACACCGTGCTGCCGTGAATGTACAATAAAGAGGCTATTTTCGCCACTCACTGCTCGTGGTCATCTGGTTCTTTGAACGCGGTCTCACAAGCCTCAGAAATTGAAGGTGAGGGGAGATGAAACTCCACAGGAGGTGACCCCACCACAGGTGTCTCCCAGAGTGAATCACTTCACACTCCCTAAATCTTTCAGTCAGATTGTGGAGACACCCTGTAAGCACTCAATCTTCCCTCTCGCGTAACTACCGTCTTGGATATTGTGGGTGTTCCTTTTCTAATCTAAACACATTGAAAGCGACACATCCCACGCTGATGTTGTCAGTTTGAAAGCCTCCATCGATGAAGAATGCAATTACCACACTAGAAAACATTTAGACAGCAGCTGCAATAAGTGAGGTTTTATTCAGATGGGACAATGACAAGTTTAAATCTCCACCTGATCTGCTGCTCAAAGTCACCTCCATTTCACCGGTCAGTTTCCCAAGCTTCAGGAAACTCATGTTGCTGCAGAAATATTTGGATTGGCTGTGAGAGACGTCAATCAGAGAGCCCACCCACTCTGCCCATTCTCTCCTCTTCCTCTTCCAGAGCTGGTTCACTTCCTATAGAGACTGAAAACCCAGTGAGGAGATGGTGAGTGAAGGAGCAGCTTTTATACAAATTGTATCCCATAATATCCACACCAATCTTCAGGCAGTCTGACTATCCTGTGGGCAATCAGGGGTGGAAATGTCCCTTATGCTGTGTGAGAAGATCCAGCTGAGAGAGCTGTTTACTCGGTGCTTTGTGCTGAACTGTTTGACTGGAGCTGTGTGTTGGATATTGAGTGTGTTTATTGGAAGCATTTCCCTTCTGATTTCCAGGCTGAGTTTTGTTGATGGCTCATTCCTGACTATGAGAAGGTGAGGTGCAATTATCTGGGAGGTGCAGAGTGTGTGAGGATTCTTATTGATGTCCTATTGTAGAGTTCTGTGTGTGTTACGAGCTTGTTATCCTGGGGACTGTAATTTATACAGTTCCTCTGAGGGAGAGTTGCCTCGTTTAAGGGGCTGTACTGAGGGACTGTTGACTTATTGCACATCGAAATTAGGAGAGCCATTGCCTTGAGTATGCCCAACTATTTAAATCGAGCAACATATTTCTGTGCCTTTCCCAGATCCCTTTGAACCATTGTCCAAAACCCGTGTCAATCTCATAATTTATATTATATCACATATATCATAATTTATAACTGATTTACAAACATACGTATAAATTCAGAGCAAGAGTTGACTATTCAGCCCCTTGAGCCTGTTCTGGTATTTAATAAGACCATGGTCAGGTCCATGACATAATTGTAGCCTCAAATCTGCCTTCCTGTCTACTCCTGATAGCCTTTCACTCTTTTGCTTAATAACAATCTCACGTTGATTGTAGTTTATATGTGGAACTGTTTCCTCATTTCAATCCTGAAAGGCCTGCCTCTGACTTTTAGACAATTGCTCCCCAACCAGTGAAAATAATTTATCTTCATTCATCCTATCTCTTCCCTCTCATAACTTGTAAGCTTCAATCAGATCACCCCGTAACCTGCTAAACTTTGCAGAATATAACCCTATTTTGTTTTAGCTGTCCTCATTATGTAACTGTGTGCAGTCCAGGCACCATTCTAGTAAATCTACACTGCACTCCCTCCAAGGCCAATATCTCCTTTCTGTGGTGAGCTGCCCAGAACTGCTCTCAGTTATCCAGGGATGGTCAAACCAGAGCTTTGTACCACTGAAATATGACTTCTACCCCCTTGTATTATTTTCTTCAAACTATAAAGGCCAGTATTCCATGAGGCTTCTTCATTATTGTATGTCCCTGTTCAGCATACATTTAGCATATTTTTACCTGGATTGCCAAGTGTGATTAAACTTTCACTGTTTCTAGCCCATTTACCACGTGTATGTTCTATCTGTGTGGGTCCAAAGTGCCAACATTGAAATTCATTTGCCATAGCTTTGTCCTATTAATCTATTCACGTCTGTTTGTAATTTGCTGTACGTTGCTCACATCACTCCATGCCTTGAGTTGACAGCAAGTATGAAAATGGAGTTTTCAATCCCATCTTCTAAATAGTTAAAAAATAAACGAGGACTAGTTGAGGCACAAAACATATCCTTACAGGATACTCCCATTCACATTGGTACTGAATAAGGGCTGAGAGAATTGGACAGACACCTTTAAAAGTAACAGGTCTCCATTTAAGTGGAGTTGAAGGATATTTCTTTTTCTCAGGGTGATTAGTCTATGGGACTTGCTTCTTTAGGAAGCAGTGAATTCTAGGTAATTGAATTTATTCAAATTTGATACATTTTAGTGAGATAAAGGAATCAAGGATTATGAGAGGGAGATAGGAAAATAGAGTTGATATCTAATCAGATCAGCCATGATGTCAACGAGGGATGGATTAGCCTAGAAAGGCTGAAGGGCCCCTTTTGTCCCTTAGAATTTTGATCCGAGTGAAGCTTCTGTGAAAGCATGGATCAGCTAGTTGTTTGATTTAAACTTTGAGGCCTCAATTTTTACAGAGATATGGAGACTTTGCAGAGCTTTCAAATGATGAATGGGATTCAGATAAAGAAGTCTGACCTCCATTTTTGACTGATCCTGTTTTTTGCTAGCAGGAGAAAGGGGATGGGGCTTCATTTACACAGTCAGAAGCCTGAACACAGTACAGCATTCAGAGTATCACCGCTGAACATGCACTGAGTTTCAGCAGACCCTATGTTGTCTACAGCTTAAACTGTCGGGTATGAGCCACAAATTTATAGAGTATACATAAACCAGACTGTATGATGCATAAGATCATTATAGCTGTAATGATATGAGGTTATTGAATTCCCTAGCCCTTTAAACTTTTAAATAAAAAAATTCAGGTTGCCATTTAAACAAGAGGCAGCAAAAAACTCTGTTTTGGAAGTTTTCCAAGATGTGTACTGATTTTCCCACACAGCTATCATTATGAATGCATGGCAGCTTTCCAAAACCTTTAATTTTCTTATCAGGGGAGGCTCCAAATTCACAGTTTTGTTTGATACTCTGGAGAATACTGGTTGATTAATTTGAAAGAAGATTGTTTTCATAAGAGTTTAACCATTTGACATTCAAAAGAAGTGAGTGGACTTCTGTGAACGACGGAATTTATTTTTTATGATACTGAAGGTGAAATGTTTTTTTTAGAACTTGGTGTAAACATTTGCTGCCGGCAAGTGGAAAGGGGAGAGTGAGGAAGGATAGAGGAAATTAGAGGGGAATATGGGAGGGGACAAGATGGAGAGAGAAGGAGGGAGTGGGGAGAGAGGTTAAAGAAGAGGGAAGAAGGGAGAGTGATGTGAGGGAAGAAGAGGAGAGGGGAAGAATGAGGGAGGGAAGGGGAGAGTGGGGGGAGGAAGGGATGGGATGCAAGGAAGGGATGGAGTGAGGAGAGTGGTGAGAAAGAGGTGGGAGAGTAGGGGAGGAGATGGATGGGAGGAAGAGGTGAAGAGGAAGGTCCTTGGAATTCAGCTGCCCTGGAAGGTGCTGGGCTAAAATCAGTCTAGAGGTAGCCACTGGGCCTGCAGGTGCGGAGGCTAACTGTGTGAAGGGTCCCACCGTGGCTTTAGTATTTGGTCTCAGCCAAAAAGAGAAACAGAAATCGGCTGGACAGTCTCCAACATCATCCATCCAAACAATACCACCTCATGCCTTGCCCGATGACCCCATATGGCCTCCATGCCTATTTAATGAGGTGATGGCCGAGTGGTAATATCACCAGACTATTAATCCAGAGACCTCAGTAACAATCTTGGGACCTGGGTTCAAATCCTGCTATGCAGATGGAATTTGGATCTGATTAAAAGACCAGAGCTAAAAGTCTAATGAAACTAGAGTACATCGTTAAGGCTGGAAATGCTGTTCTTACCTGGGCCAGTATGATTCGAGACCCACAGCAATGTGGTTGATTCTTAACTGCCCTCTGGGCCATTAGGGATGGCTAATAAATACTGGCTTAGCAGGTGATACCCACATCCTGTGAATGAATAAAATCCAAAAGCTAGCCACAAAGTCCGTGACAGTAGATCATGCTGTCTTGGTGCCAGCACATGAAGATGCTCCCCACCATCTGGACCACCAGCCTTCTGATCAGCCAAATTTGGCACTTGACTACCCCAAGACCTAGTCCAATTTGTTTCCAGGAGCTGTGACACTCTCCTGCCCTGGCCCTGCCTTCCCCAAACCCTCTGGACTGAATATTGTCTTCTGATGGGACACTGTACCGAGATGGTTTTAATAAGCCAGGAAATTACCCAACTCGAACTCTCTGCTGCCTCACTCCATTTGTGATGGACTATTCTATGATTGTGTCTGATTCTATAAAAGGATTCTGTATTTCCTTCCCTGGCTCTCACTGTCATTTCCAATGTTGGCCGTGCATGGGAAGAGATGCAAAATTCACTCACATGACAGACCAGTGATACACTGTCTCAGCTCATA
The DNA here is from genome assembly GCF_021869965.1 of Rhincodon typus. Taxonomy (NCBI): domain Eukaryota; kingdom Metazoa; phylum Chordata; class Chondrichthyes; order Orectolobiformes; family Rhincodontidae; genus Rhincodon; species Rhincodon typus. The sequence continues at coordinate 1,398,681 of NC_063366.1, forward strand.
TGCTGCTAAAAGTCCCCATCCATTCCTTTATGGGCTATGGACCCAACTATTTTAATGCTCTGCTGTCTGCTCTCACATAGAGTCATACAGCATGGAAACAGACCCTTCGGTTCAACCAGTCCATGCCAACCATAATCCCAAACTAAACTAGTTCCACAGGTCTGTGGAACTCCAAACATTTCATATTCATGTACTTATCCAAATATCTTTTAAATGTTATAACTGTACCGCATCCACCACTTCCTCTGGAAGATCATTCCACAAAAAAAAACAACTCTCTACATAAAAAAATTGCCCCCATATCTTTTTCCTCTCAACTTAAAAATATGCCCCTAGTCTTGAAATCCCCAACCGTAGGGAGAAGACACCTGCCATTCACCTTATCTATGCCCATCATGATTTTATAAACTTCTATAAGGTCACCTCTCATCTTCCTATACTCCAGTGAAAAACGTCCCAGCCTATTACAGCCTCTCCTTATGACTCAAACCGTTATTCCCAGCAACATCCTGATAATCTTTTCTGAACCTTCTCCAGTGTAATAGTGCCCTTCCTACAACAGGGTGACCAGAACTGGGACACAGTGCTCCTGAAGATGCTTCACAACGTCCTGTACAACCTCAACATGACACCCCAACTCTTATATTCAAAGGTCTAAGGAATGAAAGCAAGTGTTCTAAACACCTTCTTAACATGTGATGCAAACTCATCCAAAAGTTTGGTGTCTGTGTCCTAACTGACACCAAGACCCATTCCTTCTGCTTGCTCATTTATGCTGGCCCTTCATCAAGTTGCACCATTACTGTAACATTGTCCTCCCTGTTTTCGAATCCCTCCATCTCTCACCCCTCCATTCCATAGCAATTCAGTTGTTATACCTGTGGTCACATTTATTGAAATGTTTCTTAATGCCTTCTTTAAAGATTTTACCTGAAGGCCTCAGCCTTTCCCAAAAGCCTGGGTTTAGTTTTGATAGTTTTGCCCAGTGTTGTGACTGATAGCTGAATTTGGGATGTGCAATCTGAGTGAGTGCAGAGTATCTAATTTCCCAGGATAAACTAGAACCCTTCAATCACTTACACTGAAATAACATATTCCTCAGCTTTGAGCACCTCCTGCCCAGTGTTGCTTCAAATAATTTTGGAATAAAAAAGAGATTTTGAAATTTCCATTGAATTAACATTTCTCCTGGGTCCTTTTTATTTAAAACATATATTCTAAGGCTAAAACCGGTCTTTTCCAGTACAACACAAGCTCACTGTGATTTGCTAGCCCTTTTTTACACTCTGCCCGCCTATTTTCCTATTGCCGTCATGGTGCCTTGGTAAGGTGGGGGGTGTACTGAGTCTGGTTAGAGGAGAGAAAGTAGCCACACTGTCTGCTCCTGGTTACTAATCAGTGTCCTTGCTGGAAAGAGAGTGTGTGACAGTCAAGTGAGGGAAAAAGAAAAGACTTGTATCTGATTTCTCCCCACCAAAGGGAATAGCGAGTTTGCTGTGGAACTGTCTTTCACTGAGGAGTCAGCCCCTTCAGCAAAGGAGGAGAGGGAGTTGGACGAAATCATGTCTTTTTTTTACTGTTTTACAGAAGAATACAGAGAGGATAGACACCGCGGATAGATCCTGACCATCACCCAAGAAAAAAACTGAACAACTGTGGAGAGACGGTCAGTCCCTTTGCAGCATTGCTCAACACAGGGAAGATTGCACAGTAAAAGCATTGTATGGAAATCGGTCGGGTCAGGAGAATTTTGACATATCATCAAATCAGAAACTGGTCAGTGGTATGGAGCCTTCCATCAGAACCAACCTTTCTGAAGGTTTGGCTGTGGGTAATCGGTCAAGGTGAAGCTGGGAAGAAGTGTGACTGGGCTCCAGGTGTGGTGAGAGCTTCAATCATTCATCGAGCCTCATGAACCCTTGACTCATTCCTACTGGGGAGAGGCTGTTCCAGTGTGAGGGGGGCTCCACGAGCTTGTATGATCCTCAAACACACAAGGTGCATCTGCTGTACAACTGTTTACACAAGAATAGCTTCATGGAAGAGAAAACGTTTAAGTGCGAGGTTTGTGATCAAGCCTTTGCACACTCATCAACACTTGTGAAACACCGACGGATCCACACTGGGGAGAGGCCTTTCAGGTGTGAAGTGTGTGGCAGGGCCTTTGCCCAGTCCTCTGGCCTCATGTACCATCGGCGTCTTCACACAGGGGAGAAACCATTCACCTGTGAGGTTTGTGACAAATCTTTCTCGCACTCTTCCCACTTTCGAAGGCACCAGCGCATGCACACTGGGGAGAAGCTGTTCAAATGCGAGGTTTGTGACAAAGCCTTTACTAGCTCCTCGACTCTCCTGAATCACCAGCACACCCATACGGGGGATAAACCCTTCAAGTGTGAGGTGTGTCACAAGAACTTTGCACGACTACTGACCCTGGTGAATCACCAACGTGTGCACACCGGGGAGAAGCCATTCACGTGCGACGTGTGTCACAAGTCATTTTCGCAGTTACCGAACCTCCGCACGCACCAACGCATTCACACAGGGAAGAAGCCATTTCGCTGTGAGGTCTGTGAGAAGACTTTCACCCGGTCCTCTGATCTCCTGAGGCACCAGAGGATACACACTGGGGAGAAACCCTTCAAATGCCACGTGTGTAACCAAGCGTTCACACAGCCATCAACACTGCTGCAGCACCAGCGCACTCACACTGGGGAGAAGCCGTTCAAGTGCGAGGTATGCGATAAGGGATTTGCACAGTTATCAGGCCTCCTGTATCATCGGCGCATTCACAGGAGATAACTATTGAAGTGTTGGTTGTGACACCAAACTTCCTGAAATCATGAAACACTGACATATCCACAGTGAGGGAAAGACAATAGAGTGCAAGGTGCATTTAGGGAGGCGATGGCCTGATGGTATTATTACTAGATTATTAATCCAGAGACCTAGGTAATGTCCTGGGGACCTGGATTCGAATCCTGCCATGGCGGATGGTGGAGTTTGATTTCAACAATACATCTGGAATTAACAGTCTAATGGTGACGTGAAACCATTGTCAATTGTTGGAAAAACCCATCTGGTTCACTAATGCCCTTTAGAGAAAGAAATCTTACCTGGGTCTGACCTCTGTGTGACTCCAGACCCACAGCAATGTGGTTGATTCTTAGAACTGCAACTAGGAATGGGCAACCAAGCTGGCTTAGTCAGTGATGCTGAAAGAATTAAAAAAAAGAGTGTGTGACAAAAACTTTACAAATTCATCAAACCACCCGCTCCTTCAAAGAATTCAAACATCCTTCCAGAGTGAGATTTAGGGGAAAGATTTTCTGAAGCTTTCAAACCTCTAGAAACACCCAGGATTTGCACAGGGAGGAACCGTTTCAGTGTGATGTTTGTACTGAGGCCATTCAGAAGCCATTCAGGTATGCAGTATTGACAAATCAGTGTGTCACTTGTCCATCAATGCATTCATAGAGTTCTAGAATAAACTCCTCACACAGTTGTCAGACTTCTGGAACATCAGTGACCCCGCAAAATACACCAAACCCTTCCAGTGTGATATGTGCCAGGATTGTTTCGCCACCTCTTCCTCCTCTCTTATCAGACACCGAGGTGTCCACATGGACACGGAGCCGGGTGACCTGGTTCCATTGCGCTGAGAATTGACTGTACCATTTACCCTCCAGTGCTCACACAATGGAGCTGTCGTTCAAAAATACTATCTGTTTCAACAGCGTCTGTCACAAACCTCTCCCAGCAGCAGTTCAATCATTTCAGGAATGTCAATTTATCCTTTGATCAGGTCACCAAAAGAAGATATGTATATGTATAGAAGCTTCTGTATAAACTCAGCATCCTTTCAGTGCAGTGTCAGGTACAAGTCACTTACTAACTTTCACTCTGACGAAGAAGACAGTTAAATACTCAGTGGTTAGAAAGGCTTCAGCTTCTGATCGAGCAGCACAAGTACACAGTGGAGGAGCCATCCCTGGGCCAGTAATGGAGGTACATCAATTAGCCTCAATGTCTCTTGTCTATGGAGGGGGTCAACAGCCAGGAATCCCGTTTCTCATCAGTGATCCCAGCTGGGAAGTCCGGGGGAGGGTAGGATGTGTCTCGGCTGTGACAGTCTCCATTGTCTCACAACATTCACCATCTGGCTCTCCACATGCTGAATGGGCACTCGAACAGTGCACCAGAGGTCAATCAATGTCCACAGTTTGTCCTCCAGGTCAGTACCTTGAGGACTGTAGGGAAGTAAAAGGACAAAAGCTGGCATTTACAGAGCCCTTAATATAGTGAAGCATCCTGAGGTGTTTCATAGTGACATAATCAGAAAAAAATGAATGAGTCAGAGAAGAGATTAGAAGGGATTTACCAAAAATATGGCCAAAGAAGTGGATTCGACAGGGTCCAAATAGCAGAGACAGAAGATGCAGAGAGGATTAAGGAAGGAATTCTAAAGATCCCTTAACACCCAAGGGGCACCTGTTGTATGCATTGTTTACACTTCATGCCTCATACCCCTTCCCCACTTTCTTCTTATCATACATTCATCCTTTGTAGATAATTAGTCCTCTCTTGAATGCCTCTATTGAACCTGCCTCCACCACACTCTCAGACAGAACATTCCAGAGCCTAACCAGTCATTTATGAAATATTTTTCCTCATAGTCCTAGTGTCCCCTTTGCCAATCACCTTAAACTTCTGTCCCATCATTCTCGATCCTTTCTGTGCAACCCTTCATGATTTAATAAACCTCTGTCAAATGTCCTCTTAACCTTTCCAATGAGATCAGTTCTCTCTTCACCAATCCAGCTCTGTAACGGAGGTCTCTCATTCCTGGAGCCATTCTCGTGAATTTTTATTCCAGTGTCGCTAATGTCTTCACCCTTCCTAAAGTGTGATGCCAAGCACAGGACATAGCATTCTTGCTGAGATTAAGCCAGTGTTTTATCCAGGTATAGGACAACTATCTTGCTTTTGCACTCTGTGCCCTATTGATAAAGCCTGGGTGCAAATGGTGTCAGTTGGTTTATTAAGTGCTCTGTCAAACTGTCCTGCCAACTTCAGCGATTTTGTCCAGGCACACCAAGGTCTGTCTGATCCTGCACCCTTTTGGAAATATACCTTTGTTTTTCTATCTTCTTCCAGTAAATCACTTCAGATTTCTCTGCATTAAATTTCTTCTCCCACCTTTCTGCCACTTCCACAAACCTATCTCCTTTTGATATTTTACACCAACTTCTGCAAAGTTCACAATACTTTCAACTTAGGTACTGTTCAAATGTTGTTATTGTGTCCTGTATAGCAAGATCATTAATTATAACTCAGGAACAGCTGCAATCTAACACTGGCCCCTGGACAGCTCCATTCTCAACCTTTCTCCAGCCTCTCAGAAACATTCATTCACCATTCCTCACTGTTGCTGGTGACTCAGCCCATTTTGTATCCATAAAGTTACTTTCCCTTTGACTCCATGATTTGTAACTTACCTCACAAATCTGTTGTACAGCACATTTTCAAATGCCTTTTGGAAGCCTATGTGCCTCACTTTAACAGTACTCCCCTCATCAAGCCTCTCTGTTACCTCAATAAATGACTTACAGAAGTAAGTTATACTGTTAATTTCCTTTACTAATGTTTTGCATTTTGTTAATTAGCCCACATTTGCCCAAGTGATTTAATTTTGTCCTCAATTATTGTTTCTAGAAGCTTTCCCATCGCTGTGCTAAACTGACTGGTAGTTGCTACATTTATCTTTACATCCTTATTCGAATGAAGGTGTAATATCTGAAATTCTCTCCTTCTCCTGATCCACTCCCAATTCTCAGGAAAACAGGAAAATTATGGCCAGTGCCTCCACAATTCTCACTCCAGCCAAATAATCTCCACATTAAAGGCAGCCAGTTGTTCATTTACCATTTCGTCAGAGAGCCTTTTACTCCAGTTTATCTGGCCAGATCCATTCTTGTCTTGTTGCAGTTCATGTTGCCCGATTCATTATTCTTATTCTGAATTGTTCATTGTCTTCTCTATCGTGACACTTAAACCTTTTGATTCAACGAACACTGTCTCTAAATGTACCCTGACTGACACATGAATCTGTTCAGTGACATCCCTGACCCTGGCACCAGGGAAGTAACATGTCATCCTAGAGTTGCATCTCCGATCTTCGATAGAAATGTCTGTCATCGGTTTCCAGAACTAGCAAGTCCCTATTGCTGTGTTTTTGGTACACAGCACAGCCAGTTGTGGTGCCATGCAGTCCCCAGATCACCCATCACTTCCATCATTCAGAGCTCAATACTGGTTGGAGAGTGAGATACATTTAAGTGTCCTGCACTACCTTCCTTCCTAATACTTTCTAAAGCCACTGGTGAACAGCCCGGCTGTAAGTTTAATGCAGTAGGCCCTTTATTTGTAAAGTGAGCCAGTGAGTTGGTAAGGGGTAGAATCAGACCCTGGTTTGATGTGAATTATAGTTATATCCTCTTCAGGTGACAGATGTTTGACTGATACTATGGGGAATGTTTGTACTCTGCTGTCTGGGAGGACGACTATCCTGAGTATGGAGAGGGAGTGGAAGTGAGTCTCTACAGACCAGAGTTCCCCCAGATAACCACGCCTTGGTATATTAATGATGTAACACAGTGTGGAGCTGGATGAACACAGCAGGCCAAGCAGCATCAGAGGAGCAGGAAAGCTGACATTTCAGGTCGGGACCCTTCTTCAGAAATGGGGGAGGGGAAGGGGGCTCTGAAATAAATAGAGAGGGGGGGCAGTGATAGTGGAGCGGATAGGTGGAGAGAAGACGGACAGGTCAAGGAGGCGGGGATGAAGATGGTAAAAGTGAGTGTAGGTAGGCATTGGTGGGGATTGGTCAGTGAGGTGGGAGGAGCAGATAGGTGGGAGAGAAGACGGACAAGTCAATGAGGCGGGGATGGGGGGGGTGTTGGTCTTGGGATGAGGTCGGGTGTGGGGAGATTTTGAAGCTAGTAAAGTCCACATTGAGACCATTGGGTTGTAGGCTTGTAGAGGTACTGCATCTCATATTCCACCTTGGAAATCTACAACTGAGTGGTCAAATGTGGACTTTACTAGCTTCAAAATCTCCCCACCCCTGACCTCATCCCAAGACCAGCCCCTTCCTCTCATCCCCGCCTCATTGACAGGTCTGTCTTCTCTCCCACCTATCCGCTCCTCCCACCTCACTGACCAATCCCCACCACTGCCTACCTACACTCACCTTTACTAGCTTCATCCCCGCCTCCTTGACCTGTCCGTCTTCTCTCCCACCTATCCACTCCACTATCTACCGCCCTCCCACTCTCTATTTATTTCAGAGCCCCCTTCCCCTCCCCCATTTCTGAAGAAGGGTCCTGACCCGAAACGTCAGCTTTCCTGCTCCTCTGATGCTGCCTGGCCTGCTGTGTTCCTCCAGCTCCACACTGTGTTATCTCAGACTCCAGCATCGGCAGTTCTTACGATCTCTCTATTAATGATGTGATATGTTCATCTTACACTCTGCCAACGTTTATTTCATGTCCTGGGAAAGATCATGAATCACTTTCAAGTGTTTTCTTATTTTAGTTGATTCAGAGTTTGGTGTAAGTTGAATACTATTTGTCTGCTTAATGAATCTTCTGTACAGGTTTATAACTCACGATAAATTAATAGTTTAGCTTAAGCCAAGCCAATAAACTTCTAAGCACTGTGTGTTCTTCTTCACTGAAACACACAGGATCTTACAGTAAGAGTTCTGGCCACAGTATATTGGTCAATGTCAATGTGAAGGGGATACTTTCTCCATCAAGTTTTGGATGTGAATACAGAGGGTATGGTCAGTACGTTTGCAGATAGATGGTGTAGTGGACTGTATGACTGTAAAGATTATCGCAGAGTACAACTTGATCGGATGGACCAATGGGCCAAGAATTTGCAGATGGAGTTTAATTTAGATAGATGCGAGTCATAGAATCATACAGCATGGAAACAGAACCTTCGGTCCAACCAGTCCACATCAAACATAATCCCAAACTAAACTAGTCCCATCTACCTGCTGCTGGTCCATATCCCTCCAACCTTTTCACATTCATGTACTTATCCAAATGTCTTTTAAATGTTGTCATTGTACCCATATCCACCAATTCCTCAGGAAGGTCATTCCACCCATGAACCACCCTCTGTGTAAAAAAATTTCCCCTCATGTTTTTTTTAAATCTCTTTCCTCTCACCTTAAAAATGTGTCCCCTAGTCTTGAAATCCCCATCCTAGGGAAAAGACAACTACCATTAACTCTGTCTATACCCCTCATTCTTTTATAAACTTCTATAAGATTGCCTCTCAACCTCCTGTGCTCCAATGAAAGAAGTCCCAGCCTACCCAGTCTTTCTTTATAACTCAAACATTCTATACCCAGCAACATCCTGGTAAATCTCTTCTGAACCCTCTCCAGTTTAATAATACCCTTCCTGTAAATGCACGACCAGAATTAGACACAGTATTCCAGAATGGGCCTCACCAATGTCTTGTACAACCTCTACATGGCAGCCCAACTCCTATACTTAAAGGACTGAGCAATGAAGGCAAGAGTGCCAAACGCCTTTTTAACCACTACGTCTATATCTGTCACAAACTTTAAAGAACTATGTACCTGAACACTTTGGTCCCTCTTCTACCACACTACCCAAGGCCCTACTATTAGTTGTATAAGCCTACCCTTGTTTGTTGCATTTTGATAAAGCAAACCAGAGCAGGACTTATGCAGTTAATGGTAGGGCTCTGAGGAGTGCTGCCGAACAAAGAGACCTAGTGGTGTGGGTGCATAGTTCCTTGAAAGTGGATATGTGGGTAGAGAGGGTGGTGAAGAAGGCACTTGCCTTCATTGGTCAGAACATTGAGCATAGCAGTTGGGATGTCATGTTGCGGCTGTACAGGACATTAGTGAGGCCACTTTCAGAATACTGTGTACAATTCTGGTTGCCCTTCTACAGGAAGGATGTTGTTAAACTTGAGAAGGTGCAAAAAAGATTTACAAGAATGTTGCCAGGACTGGAAGGTTTGAGTTATGGGGAGATGCTGAGGGTTGACCTTACAGACGTTTATAACATCACAAGGGGCTTAAATAGGGTGAATACCCTTGGACTTTCTCCTAGGGTGGGGGAGTATAAACGAGAGGGCATATATTTAAAATGAGAGGTGAAACATTTAAAAAGGATCTGAGAAGTAACATTTTCATAAAGAGAGTGGTGCGTGTAAGGAAGAAGCTGCTAGAGAAAGTGGTTGACATGGGTACAATTACACTATTTAAAAGGCTTCTGGATGGGTATATGAACAGGAAGGGTTTAAAGGGATATAGGTCACATTTAAGGTTTTGGCTAAGATTTGTAGCTTGGGTTGTGGGTGAGGTTGTTGACTTGTTTGTCGAGCTGGCTTGTTTCTGTTCAGGCGTTTCGTCACCAGGCTAGGTAACGTCATCAGTGAGGCCTCTGATGAGCGATGTTGTTCTACTCCGCTTGGAATTTATACTGTCCGGTCCATTATGGTGAGTAGTGCCATTTCCGGATTTGTTCTGTATGGGTTTGTATATGGGGTCCAATACTATATGTTTGTTGATTACATTATGAGTTGAGAACCATGCCTCTAGGAATTCCCACGTGTGTCTATGTTTTGCTTGGGTTACAATAGTTACGTTGTCCCAGTTAAACTGATGGCCTTCATTGTCCGAGTGTACTGATATTAAGGAAAGTTCTGAGGAAGGGTCACCGGACCCGAAACGTTAACTCTGTTTTCTCCTTCACAGATGCTGCCAGACCTGCTGAGCTTTTCCAGCAACTTTGTTTTTGTTAAGGAAAGTTCGTCGTGTCGTTTTGCTGCTAGCTGATGTTCATGTATTCTGATGGCTAGTTTCCTTCCTGTCTGTTCGATGTAATGTTTATGGCAATCATTGCATGGTATTTTGTAAACTGCGTTGGTTCTGCATGTTGTGGGAATGGGGTCTTTAATCCTCGTGAGTGTTTGTCATAGAGTGGCTGTGGCCTTGTGTGCTACCATAATTCCTGGTGGTCGTAGGAGTCTCGTCGTCAGTTCTGATCTGTTCTTGATATAGGTCAGTGTGGCCAGTGTGTTGGCGTGCTGTGTCCTCTTGTTGTTGTCTATTTAGTAGGCACCTGCAGATGAAATTGCGGGGATATCCGTTCATAGTGAAGATTTTGTATAGATGCTGTACCTCTTTCCTGCATAGTTCTGGCGTGTTGCAGTGAGTGGTAACCTGTGTAAATAGTGTCCTAATACAGCTTTGTTTGTGGACGTTGGAGTGGTTGCTGTGGAAGTTGAGGATTTGGTAACATAGTTTACCAACATAGTTTACAAAATACCATGCAATGACTGCCAGAAACATTACATCAGACAGACAGAAAGGAAGCTAGCCATCAGAATACACGAACATCAGCTAGCAGCAAAATTATACGATGAACATTCCTTAATATCAGTACACTTGGACAATGAAGGCTATCAATTTAACTGGGACAATAATGGATTGGACAGTTTAATTCCAAGAGGAGTAGAACAACATCGCTTCATCGGAGGCCTCACTGATGATGTTACCTAAGCATGGTGACGAAACGTCTGAATGAAAATAAGCCAGCTCGGCTCACCCACAATCCGAGCTACAAATCTTTGCTAAAACCATAAACACCTATGGGTGTAACACGCTAAAAACTGCCCGACATTGGGAAACCTTTGCCAACCAACTCAGCCTACCTGTGAACAAGTTCACTTTCTCCACGAAGGTCTTAGGAGTCAGGTACTGCCTCGCAGCATGAGGTACAAACCTCCACTCAACAACCCACAGGCACACAAAATAGCTGAACAGAACGGACGCAGAATGTGACAAGTAATGATTAATGATGCCCATAACTGACTCTACAAGTACGAATGGGAAATTTCACACCAAAAATCACAGTACCTAAACACCACAAACCAGCGATGGACTACAGCCCGAGAACAGGCCATCACCATCAATCAACACAGGAGCAAAATTCAGAAGAGACACAAGCTACAGGAGAAACTCACCAAACTGATCCTCCACAAAGACAAGGACAACAACAAACCGAACACATGGATAAGAAACCTATCCAGCAGATGACTCACAGAACCTGAGAAAGCTGTCCTATTATGCGGACTAAGCTATAACCATAATGATGCGAACAGAACAGACTTTATGGCCGCCCTGGAAACTACACTAAAAGACAACAGACACACAGACAGAACACAACAAGCCATCCAGCAAACTATAATCCCCACACTAAACTGAAGGAACGAATGCGACATCCTGAACACACCAGAGAGAAAAGCACTACATGAACTCAAGAAAGACAAGAACATTACAATCCTACGAGCAGAAAAAGGGCGCTGTCATTACGAACAAACCGGACTACATTGAGAAAGTACAGACATTGCTCAGAGATACAAACACTTACCAACAGGTGGTGATGGACCCAACACCGCAACTAGGTAATAGGATCACCCAGACACTGAAGAGACCAAAGGATGCAGGACAGATAACCAAGACGGACTACATGAGAATGAAACCAGAAGGCATGAACACCCACTGCTTCTGTGGACTTCCTGAAGTATACAAACTAGACATACCCGTCAGATCCATTGTCTGCCTACTGGGCATACCTTCACACAAACTGGCCAAGTGCCTCCAACAGAGACTAAAACACCCAGTCGACGGATCACCCCATTCCTTCCACTCAACCCAAGAATTTCTTAATTCCCTCAAGAACATAAAAATCAGCGATGACGAGATTATGGTATCTTTTGATGTCACAGCATTATTCACATCAATTGACATCCCACTAGCTGAAGAAACACTGGCCACATTACTAGAGGAAGCAGGAATGCAGACCAGTAGCTCCATCAGCAATGATAACATACTCAAACTACAAGACTTGTGCCTCACCACACACTTCGTCTTTAAAGGTCAAGTATACAAACAGATCAATGCCATACCCATGGGGTCACAGGTCTCAGGACTCATCGCAGAGGCAGTCATGCAAAGACGAGAACACACTAACCCCCCCACCAAATTCAACCTAAACTGTGGATCTGGTACGTGGACGACACATTTTTCATTATTAAACGCAACAAAATAGAAGAGACCCACCACCTCCTTAACAATGTATTTGCAAGGATTAAATTCATGAGGGAAGAAGAAAACAACAATCAGCTTCCGTTTCTGGACATCAGAGTTGAATGTATGACCAACGGGCAGTTTCAAACCTCAGTGTACAGGAAGGCAATCCACATTGAGCAAATCCTCAGCATCCGCAGCAACCACCCAAACCTCCACAAACAAACCTTTAATAAGATTCCCTGCAGAGACTGTGAAAAACACTACATCGGACAAACAGGAAGGAAACTAACAAGAAGCGTAGACGAACACCAACCGGCTACAAAAAGACACGACCAATACTCACTCATCTCTATCCACATGGATAAGGAGAACCACCAATTCGACTGGAACAGCACCAAAATCCTGGGACAAGCTAAGCAGAGACAGGCACGGCAATTCCTAGAAGCCTGGTACTCCACGACGAAAGCCATCAATAAACACTTAGAACTCGACCCCTTACACACTCCATTACAAAGGAAAACCGGAAGTGAGGTAATCCAGCTCAACGGACTCCAGAGTTTAAAAACAAGGTGGGAAAACACAACGGCGCTTCATCGGAGGCTGCACTGATGATGTTACCCAGCAGGGTAATGAAATATCTGCGGAACACCAAACCAGCTCGGCGAGCCAACCAACCACAACACCAACAACCCAAGCTACAAATCTACTCCAAAACCTGAGAAAGCTGTTTCAGGACACTATTTAAACAGGCCATCACTCACTGCAACATGCCAGAACTATGCAGGAAAGAGGAAGAATACGTGTACAGAATCTTTGCTATGAACGGATATCCCCACAACTTCATCCGCAGGTGCCTACAAAGTAGACAACAAGATGACACAGTATGCTCGAACACACTGGACACACTGCTCTTCATCAAGAACAGATCAGAACTGACGACGAGACTCCTATGACCACTAGGAATCATGGTAGCACACACGGCCACAGCCACTCTATCACAAACACTCACGAGGATTAAAGACCCCATTCCCACAACATGCAGAACCAATGTAGTTTACAAAATACCATGCAGTGACTGCCACAAACATTACATCGGACAGACAGGAAGGAAACTAGCCATCAGAATACATGAATATCAGCTAGCAGCAAAATGACACAATGAACTTTCCTTCATCTCAGTACACTGGGACAATGAAGGCCATCAGACCAAGCAAAACATAGGCACACACAGAATTTCAGAGGCATGGTTCTCAACCCATAATGCAATCAACAAACATATAGAATTGGACCCAAATACAAACCCGGAACAAATCTGGAAATGACACTACTCACCATAACGGACCGGATAGTATAAATTCCAAGCAGAGTAGAACAACATCCCTTCATCGGAGGCCACACTGATGATGTTACCTAGCATGGTGACAAAACGTCTGAATGAAAACAAGCCAGCTCAGTGAGCAAGTCTACAACCGAATATAGGTCAAATGCTGGCAAATGGAACTAGGTCAGAATGGGTTGGTGCAGACAAGTTGGACCGAAGGGTCTATTTGTGTGCTGTATGACTGTATAATGTGTTTATCATTTCAAGTTCACAGGAAGCATTCATCACCCAGGTTGTGACTTGACAGCCAAGAAGTGAAAGGGTGCAAGTAACTGATTTCATAAATCATATGCACCCACAAACAGCAGTGGGTCAACTTCAATGCTCAGGTCTCTGGGGTTAGACTTGAATCCACAACTTTCTGACTCAGAGGTGAGAATGAGAACCAAGACACGACTGACAGCATGAGATAATATTTCCATCTAATAGGTTCAGTTTGCCAATGATTCAGGCCCAAGGCTATGTATAGAATCCTAGATTAATGGGAGAAAACCAGCCTGAAAGTTTGGTTGATTTAAAGTGGTAACTAGTTTGAGCTACAAGTGTCAGTGTTGGCTTACTGTCTGGATTCCTGAAGCTATGAAAGGTGGTAAAGACCCTGGGATCAGGACAACTTAAAGTGATGGAGAAAAGAGTAGACTCCAGGAATGAGGAACTTCCTACAAATGAGTGAGGACTGCAGATGCTGGAAGCCAGAGTTTAGATGTGTGAGGCTGGAAAAACACAGCTGGTCAGACATCATCAGAGGAGCAGGAAAGTCAACATTTCGGGCCAAAACCCTTTGTCAGGACTGGGGAGTGGGAGGGGAGCCCAGACATAAATGGGGAGGGGGTTTGGGCTGGGGAAAGTGTAGGAGAGATGATGATAGGTGGATGCAGGTAGGGGGTTATTGTGATTGGTAATGGAAAAGATGTAGCGGATAGGTGAGTAGGAAGATGGACAGGTTAGGTCAGGTCAGGAGTGGGAGGGGTGGACATGGGATAAAGCTAAGGGTAGAGGGATTTTGAATCTTGTGAAGTCAATGTTGAGGCCAGCTTGACTCCTTTTTTTCCACCTTTGGTCCAGGAACTCCCTTCCTACATTTGTGACACAACCCACACCCTCCACCTTTTCCAAAACTTTTAATTCCCCTGGTTTAAAAGCCCTCACTTCTTCCTCTCACATAGGCCCAACCAGTCCCTGCACTGACACTCTCATTCACTTGGCTGAACTGGTCCTCACTCTCAACAATTTTTCCTTCGAATTATCCCACTTCCTACAACCCAAAGGGGTGGCCACGGGCATGGGCACAGGGCCGAGCTATGTTTGCCTCTTTGTAGGACTTGTGGAATTTTTCCACAACTACACATGCACGATCCTTCACCTCTTTTCCACTATATTGATGACTGCATCAGTGCGGCCTCATGCTGCCATGAGGAGCTCGAGCAGTTCATCAACTTTGCCAACAACTTCCACCTTGTCCTCAAATTCACCTGGACTATTTTGGACACCTCCCTCCCCTTTCTGGACCTCTTCGTCTCCATCTCCGGAAACTGACTCACCACAAACATCGATTTCAAACCTACTCACTCCCACATCTGCCTCAACTACACTTCCTCTCACCTACCCTCCTACAAAAATGCTATCCTATACTGCCTACTCGGGAGGATGCAACACTTCGAAGGAGGAAGCGTTTACTATGGAGAGAATCATGGATGCTAAGGAAACAAGAGAAACAAGTGGGGATGTTTTGGACTGCATACACATGACTAGAGAGGAGATATTTGCAGGCTTAAAACGTATTATGGTGGATAAATCCCCTGTGCCTGATCAGGTCCATCCTCGGATGTTGTGGGAGGCTAGGGAAGAAATTGCAGAGGCCCTTGCAAAGATTTTTGCTTCATCTTTAGCCAGTGGTGAAGTTCCAGAAGACAGGAAGGTGGCTAATGTTGTTCCACTGCTTAAGAAAGGTGGCAAAGACAAGCCCGGAATCTACAGGCCAGTGAGTAGTAGGCAAGTTATTGGAGAGGATGCTGAGGAACAGTATCAACCAACATTTGGATAGTCAAGGTCTGATTAGGGATAGTCAGCATGGATTTGTGCCCGGGAAGTCATGTCTGACAAACCTTTTAGAACTTTTCGAAGAGGTAACCAAGACGATGGATGAGGGTAGGGCAGTGGATGCTGTCGATATGAACTTTAGTAAAGCCTTTGACAAGGTGCCGCATGGCAGGCTAATCGTGAAGATGAGGTTGCATGGGATCCACGGAGAGCTAGCTAATTGGAATCAAAATTGGCTCGATGGTAGGAAGCAGAGGATGATGGTTGAAGGTTGTTTCTTGGACTGGAGGCCTGTGACTCGTGATGTGCCACAGGGGTTGGTGCTGGGACCTTTGTTACTTGTTGATATAAATGATATGGATGTAAATGCACTAGGCATGATTAGTAAATTTGTGGACAATTCAAAATTAGGAGGTATTGTTGACAGCGAAGAAGGTTTTCAAAAATTGTACAGGGATCTTGATCAGATAGGAAGTGGGCCGAGGATTGGCAAATACAATTAATACAGATAAATGTGAGGTGTTGCACTTTGGAGAGTCAGGCCAATGTAGGACTTATAGAGTAAATGGTAAGGTCCGGATGATGTTGTGGAACAGAGGGACCTAGGAGTACAAGTACATCGTTTGTTTAAAGTGGACAGGGTGGTGAAGGTGTTTAGCATGCTGGCATTCATTGGTCGAGGCATTGAGTGTAGGAGTTGGACGTTATGTTACAGTTGTACAAGTCATTGTTGAGGCCACACTTGGAGTATTGTGTACAGTTTTAGTCACCCTGTTATAGGAAAGACATAGTTAAACTGGAAAGTGTGTAAAGGAGATTTATGAGGATGTTGCCAGGCCTATTAGGCCTGAGTGAAAGGGAGAGGTTGGCCAGGATAGGACTTTATTCCTTGTAACGTAGGAGAATGACGGGTGACCTTATTGAGATGCATAAAATCATGAGGGGCATAGATAGGATGAATGCCTATAGTCTTTTTCCCAGACATGGGAATTGAAAACTGGAGGGCATAGGTTTAAGGTGAGAGGGGAAAGATTTAAAAAGGACTTGAGGGGCAACTTCTTCAGCGAGTGGTGCGTATATGGAACGGGCTGCCAGAGAAAGTGATTGAGGCAGGTACAATAGCAACATTTAAAAAACATTTGGATAGGTACATGGATGAGAAGCGTTTAGAGGGATATGGACCAAATGCGTACTGAGAGATTAGCGAATGTTGTTCCCTTGTTTAAGAAAGGATGCCGGGATAATCCAGGAAACTATCGGCCGGTGAGCTTGACGTCTGTGGTGGGGAAACTCTTGGAGAAGATACTGAGGGGCAAAGATATATGTGCATTTGGAGGAAAATGGACTAGTTAGTGACAGGCAGCATGGTTTTGTCCAGGGAAGGTCATGTCTCACCAACCTGACTGAATGTCTGAAGAGGTAACAAGGATAATTGATGGGGGAAGGGTTGTGGATGTAGTTTATATGAACTTTAGTATGGCATTTGATAAAGTTCCACATGGCAGGTTGGTGCAAAAACTAAAATCACAAGGGATTTGGGGTGGAAATTGAATCAGAGATAGTAGGAACTGCAGATGCTGGAGAATCCGAGACAACAAGGTGCAGAGCTGGATGAACACAGCAGGCCAAGCAGCATCATAGGAGCAGAAAGGCTGACATTTCGGGCCTAGACCCTTCATCAGAAATGACCCTTCTGATGAAGTGTCTAGGCCCGAAACAT
>NC_063366.1:1420969-1436831 GCF_021869965.1 Rhincodon typus
TCCCATCAAACACCTAGTGATGACATCACCAGTGCTGAGGGATTATGGTGTCAACAATGGAGCCACCCTGCAGTGTGATGTCAGTGACACAGGACTTGGAGCAATCCCCCATACAGTGAGGGCAACCCGTTGTATTTGTATCCAGAGTTAACATATACAGAATAACACTATACACAGATTGAGAAAGTGAGCTTGGTCATTGTCTTTGATTTTAAGCATTTTAACCAATATCTCTTTGCTATAGAGAATATAATGGTGGAGTCTGACCATAAGCCTTTTTAAAGCATCTTTGTCAAACCGCATCTATCTGCTGTGAAAGGTTTGTAAACTGTGTTCCTTCAGTTGCAGAGATATCACTTAGAAATGAACCAAGAGAAGCAGATAAAAATCACTAACAAGCATGCAAGAGCTTCACTCTCTTTGAAGGAAGGTGATGCTGGTACAGAATGTTAAATCTTTCAGATTCAACAAGAAACAACAGCACAACACACTTTGGAAGACATCAATGCAGAAGAGTCATTGATGCAGATCCTCTGGTCCCTGCATCATCAGACACTGAACATCCAAATGTATATTTTAAGTTGTGACACAATGACTTCATGTAAATCGCCTGAGAGGTTGCAACTTCTGACACAAAACTAATTGGCTCACTTACACCCTCTGAAAAAAATGTCTGACTCTGAGTTAGATGCAGAAATTTTGGAGAATTCTGTCATATTTAACAATTACCCAGAAAACGTTAGTCAGGAAACTACCTAGTTTAAATCCTGGATAACAACACAACTGAATCCTCCATCACCCACAATGATGTTTCAACTGCCTCCTTAATCCCCCAATTGTCCCCCACACACCAGGCAACCTCTCAAACCCTACCTGACTGCGTTCTCTATCAACCTGACTATCCCCCATCTAGTCTCCCCCATGCTAGTCTCAGACTCAATCAGACTAACCCCTGATTTTACAACTTCCCTACTGGCCAGCTGCGTCACCCAGTGAGTACTCTGCCAACTTAACAATACATACCTCCCATTCCTACTGAACTATCAGCCCACCCACTCACCACCTCATCACCTGCTATTTTACCTCACCATCGCTGACTGCCCACCCACTTAGCTCACCCATCTACTCACCCTGTCGTCTGACTCAGATGTTATCAACAGACCTTGTGTTCAAGTACACAGTTCTTTGAAGTTGGTGTCATATGTCGACAGGGTGGTTAAGGAGGCGTTTGGCACGCATGCCTTTGTTGCTCGGACCTTTGAGTATTGGAGTTTGGGTGTTATGTTGAGGTTGTACAGAACGTTGGTGAGGCCTCGTCTGGAGTACTGTGTCCAGTTCTGGCCTCCCTGTTATGGGAAGGATATTAATAAGCTGGAGAGGGTTTAGAAGAGATTTACCAGGATGTTGCCAGGTTTGAGTTGTAAGGAAAGGCTGGATAGTTTGGGTCTGTTTTCACTGCAGCGTAGGAAGTTGAGGGGTGACCTTTTTGAGGTTTATAAAAACATAAGGGGTATAGATAAAGGAGGCAGTTAGTTCGGTGTCTTTTCCCTTGGGTGAGGGATTTCCAGACTAGGAGGCATACTTTTAAGGTGAGAGGAGAAAGATTTTAAAAAGACATGACGGGCAATTTTATTTTTTACACAGAGTGGTTCATGTGTGGAATGAACGTCCACTGGAAATGGTGGATGCAGGTACAGTTACAACATTTGTATAAGTACATGAAAAGAAATATTTGGAGGGATATGAGCCAAGTCCAGGCTGGTGGGACTCATTTAGTTTGGGATTATGGTCAGATGGACTGGTTGGATGACTCTATGACTCATTTAGCAACCCACCCCCGCCACCCACTGACTAACAGTCACACTGGACATTTACCTCACAGCATCTCGTGCAGTTAAAGTGGGTACGGCTTCTTTACAGAGTGCTGTCACTGCTCTCTGTGTGGATTCCTTTATCGGTTCTCCTCACTGCTCTCTGTGTGATTCCTGCACTGATTCTCTTCACTGTTATATGGGTAAATACCTGTACAGAGGGAGATCTGCTGGTTACTACACTGGAACTCACTTTGAGGGAAGGTGTTCTTTGTTTCTTGGGGGCTACTGTTTAATTCTCACTTGCTGTTTTATGATTTGTTGCAGTTATATGGTAACATTTTGTTCTGTATTCATGTTGAAGTAGAGGTTCCTTGAAGTCAAACTGGAGGAGAATTAGAATAATTTATCAATATCCTCAACATTATTAATCCTATTAAACCTGAAGCCACAACATTCACGGAAGGTATCAATTTCCTAGATACTGTAGTACTTAAATTGGCATAGGACAACATGTACATGTTAACAACAAGTCTTTTCTCTGATTGTCATATACTTTGACAGACAAAAAGCCACTTAACATGAGCACACCTTCCAGAGACTAGTGAGGCTACAACTAATATGTTTTAATTGGAAATGCAGAAAACTGGAACATTTAAACTGACAGTTACTACTCTTTTCATTACATCACAAATCTCAGTCTCAGATTTAAATGTAATAGTTGCCACAATATTCATTTAAATCATCTACTACTTATCCCTGTAGCGCCTGAACATACGCAGTCGTAAGCTAGAGATTCCACATTTGTTTTTACATCTTTTTGATTAACTCAGTGATTTCAAGATTTCCTAGTTCACACTTAGCTTTGTTTCTTCACAGACAGATTTGAAACTATTCTCTTTTCTTTGCTGCTTCTGCCTCTGCCTTGTCTGTCTGCCTGTCTCTCTCTCTCTCTCTCGAGGAAGGGGAAATAAAAGCTGGCTTATGAGTGATTGAATAACAAATAAAAGAAGTCTCTCCATCTCTGCACCACATGACCTTGCAGTATCGTTGTCTCTCCTCTCCACACACCTTTCCATCTCTGCCCACTATCCCCACACTGTTCTCATCTCCCAATCTCACCTAACTCCATTGTGGCCTCCCTCTAGTGCCAGCAACCCCCGGGGCTCCAGCAGGCAGATGTCTGTCTTGAGAAAAGTCAAATTCTCATTTTCCCTTTCACTACTGGCAAAACAGCAACCAACTCTCATTTCCTATCTTCATTCACTTCTTCCAGCTTCGACTTTCTCCCCTGCTCCACTGCCCCCTTCTCTCGATCCTGCAGCTACGCCTCCAGTTCCTGCTCTGGGCATCTCCACTCCCATGGTCCCCCTGGCTCCATGTCATTGCCTTCACCCCTCTATACCTCCTGCTGAACCCCCCCCAACCACTCCCCGTTCTTCTCCTGGCCCTCTGTTCTCCCATTCTCTGTCACCGTCAAAACCAGCCCCTTGGCTCACATCACTCCCAGGCTGCCTGCTTTTCTGGTTCCCACTCCAAGTTCATGACTCCATATTGTCTGGCTCCCTGCAGTTCCTGTAGCTCCCAGCTACAAAGGCTCTTAAGTGAAAATGGCCAATGAGACCTATTGTGAACAAGGCATGTAACAAACCTGAACCAATTAAAGAGCAAATTCTACTTCAAAGACATTTTTTGATAAAATTTTTGAACAAGTTAATTTATAATCTGTAATGATTATAGACTGTAATGCACTGAATCTCCTTCAATGACTGTATAATGTCTTGTGATGTGTAGTGCAATGAATACTCTGCATTATTTCAAACTATTGCTGCCCAAAGAAGCTGTCGGATCTCACATTCCCCACCAACCCCCGCCATCTCAAAAGTGTTCCCTGTAACAATTATTGGCTGGGTGAATGTATTGATGAGGGTAAAGAACTGGTTGGCAGACAGGATGTAGAAAGTTGGAATGAACGTGTTCTTTTCAGAATGGCAGGCAGTGACGACTAGGGTACTGCAGGGTTCAGTGCTGGGACCCCAGCTGCTCACAATATATATTAACAATTTGGACAAAGGAATTGAATCCAGATTTGCAGATGACACTAAGCTGAGTGGCAGTGTGTGCTGTGAGGAGATGCTAAGAGACTGCAGGGTGACTTGAACAGGTTGGATGAGTGGGCAAATACTTGGAAAATACCAATATCATGTGGATAAATGTGAGGTTATCCACTCTGGTCACAAAAACAGGAAGGCAGATTATTATCTGAATGGTGGCAGTTTAGGAAAAAGTGAGGTGCAATGAGACCTGGGTGTATGGTGGAACAGTCACTGAAGGTTGACAGGTGCAGTGTGCAGTGAGGAAAGCTAATGGCATGCTGGCCTTCATAGTGAGAGGATTTGAGTACAGGAGTAGGGGTGGATTGCTGCAGTTATTTTGGGCCTTGCTGAGACCACACCTTGAGTATTGTGTGCAGTTTTGGTCTCCTGGACTGAGGAAGGACATTCTTGCTATTGAGGGAGTCCAGCGAAGGTTCATCAGACTGATTCCCGGAATGAAAGTCTGGATCGACTGGGCTTGTACTCATTGGAATTTAGAAGAATGAGTGGAGATCTCAAAGAAACATATAAAATCCTGATGGGGCTGGACAGGCTAGACTTGGGAAGAATGATATCCAGAATTGTAAATAAATGTGAAGTCATACATTTTGGTAGGAGTAATAGTAAAAAGGATTATTACTTGAATGGTAAAATGTTGCAGCATGCTGCAATGCAGAGGGACCTGGGTGTCCTTGTGAATGAATCACAGAAGGTTGGTCTGCAGGTGCAACAAGTAATTAGGAAGGCAAATGGAATTTTGTCCTTCATTGCTAAAGGGATTGAAATAAAAAGCAGAGAGGTTATGTTGCAGCTGTACAAGGTGCTGGTGAGGCCACACCTGGAGTACTGTGTGCAGTTTTGGTCTCCTTACTTGAGAAAGCATGTCCTGGCACTGGAGGGGGTGCAAAGGAGGTTAACTAGGTTGATTCCGGAGTTGAGGCGGTTGGCTTATGAGGAGAGACTGAGTAGATTGGGATTATATTCATTGGAATTCAGAAGATTGAGGGGGATCTTATAGAAACATATAAAATTATGAAGGGTATAGATAAGAAAGAAGTAGAGAGGATGTTTCCACTGGCAGGTGAAGCTAGGACAAGAGGGCACAGCCTCAAGATTAGAGGGAGCAGATTTAGGACTGAACTGAGAAGGAATTTCTTCACCCAGAGGGTTGTTAATCTATGGAATTTCTTGCCCAGTGAAGTAGTTGACGCTACTTCAGTAAATGTTTTTAAAAAAAAGGTAGATGTTTTTTGAACAATAAAGGAATTAAGGGATACGGTGAGAACGCGGGCAAGTGGATCTGAGTCCACGAAAGGATCAGCCATGATCTTA
This sequence comes from Rhincodon typus, assembly GCF_021869965.1. Classification (NCBI taxonomy): domain Eukaryota; kingdom Metazoa; phylum Chordata; class Chondrichthyes; order Orectolobiformes; family Rhincodontidae; genus Rhincodon; species Rhincodon typus. Next base: position 1,426,209 of record NC_063366.1, read on the forward strand.
TTGAATGGCGGAGCAGGCTCGAAGGGCCAGACGGCCTACTCCTGCTCCTAGTTCTTATGTTCTTATGTAATAAAGGGATAGGCCATTCAGGACTGAGATGAGAAAGAATTTCTTCACTCAGAGTTGTGAATCTGTGGAATTCTTGACCATAGAAAGCTGTTGGAGCCAGTTCATTAGATACATTCACGAAGCAGCTGGATATGTCCCTTACGGCTAAAGGGTTCACAGGGTATGAAGAGAAAGCAGGAGTGGGATACTGAAATTGCATGATCAGCCATGATCATATTAAATGGTCGTGTCATTAAAACGGTCTGCATCTGCACCTATTTTCTATGTTTCTACCGTTTATTTCCCAAGCCTAGTTACAACTGGAGAGGTTGGTGGTGAGCTGCCATTACCCTCCTATTAGTGAATACTTCAGAATTGATTAACAACAGACTCATCATTTCAGCAACTCCAAATGTTATGAGGTTCTGTGCAATTCACCCGAACACAAAATTTCTTGTAGTTAGTGTTAAAATGTTTTATATTGAGACAGTAATATCTCTAATTGAAGAATAAATATCAACGTTTAGAGACAAACAAAAAACTGCAGACGCTGGAATCCAAGGCAGACAAACAGGAACACAAACAAAGTTGCTGGAAAAGTTCAGCAGGTCTGGCAGCATCTGTGAAGGGAAAAAACAAGAGTTAACGTTTCGGGTCCTTCCTCAGAACACAGATTTCCTTCTCAGATGCTGCCAGACCTGCTGAGCTTTTCCAGCAACTTTGTTTTCGTTCCTGATTCACAGCATCTGCAGTTCTTTCGGTTTTTATTTAGCAGACAGTCAGGAGGCTGAGCAAGCTAGGCAGCATCTGGAGGAAAGGAACATTTATCAGGTCCTAAAATCTTGTGAAAACCTCAAGAAATATCAACGACATTGCAGCAAAAATGTTGGAGAGATTTTCCCTGGAAGTGCCTTCCTGTGTTTGATGGAGTGAGGGACAGGCCATCTCCTCAAACATTAACTGAATTACAGCCCCAAGCTCAGAAAGCTCCCCCTTCACTGAGGTTTAAAACCTCCACAGGGACTCGGCTCAATTCACCCAAACCCCTCACAATCCCGCTCCGAACTACATTACCCATGTTGCATATGAACGGTGCGCCTGCGCAGTGAGGGGCAGTAGCATGGGAATGGTAGAGCCAGCTCGCGGTGCTTTTTGGGAGATGTAGTTCTTACCTGCATAGTGACAGTTGGCGCCTAGTGTTCTGGAGTTCGAAGCTGAGAGCGCGCAAGGCCGAGCGGCTGTCACGTGGCAGTTTTGGAACTGAGGTGCACCCATGTGCATGCCGGCCCCTAGCGGTGGAAATCGGGATCGCAGCCTCCAGAGCCGAAACGTCAGCTTTCCTGGTCCTGTGATGCTGCTTGGCGTGCTGTGTTAATCCAGCTCTACATCTTGTTATCTCAGACTCCAGCATCGGCAGTTCCTGCTGTCTCCTCCATCCTTTGATTGATTCCCTGAATGGATCGAAACCCTCCTCTGCTCTTGTTCACATTACCACTGTGAACCCGCACAAAAACGTGCAGCGATTTTGTACAGTTCCACATTGATCAGCTTCCTGCCTCCAGTGAATCAAAGCATCTTGGAATAAATATCTCACGTGACTTTTATTCATACAAAGGTCAAGGTTGCACACGTGAGGAGGCGCAATGTGAAGGGCTGAATGACTTTCTCCTGTTCTCTGTTACTCTGGTATGGTCTGATGAGTAAAAGCTGATCTTTAAGATGGGAATTAGGTGACACAGGGAGTGGTTAGTGCCTGTAAAGCACTCTGACAGTGACAAAGAAGCAGGTTCAATCGCGTCAACATATTCAAAAGGCAATTAGATGGGTTACGTAAAAAAGTAACAACGTGCAGAGTTACAGGGAGAAGGCAGTGAATGACCCTGTAAGAGATACTCAGTTGGAGAGCTAGCCCAGACAAGGTGGGCGGTATGACCTCTAACTGTGACAGTTCTGTGACAGTGGGTGGAATCAGAGCTGAACCAACAGAATGTGGGGAGTTAGACAAAGTTCATATTTACACAGTCAATAAATGTGGAGCTGGAAATGCACAGCAGGTCAGACAGCATCTGAGGAGCAGGAAAGTCAAAATTTCAGGCCAAAACCCTTCGTCAGGACTCGCGGGAACACATCTGTACCAATATTACACAACAACAGGGAAGGTCTCTTAACATCATTCTGTACAGTACATGTCACAGCAAGGATGGTGCTGGCTGAATGAGTGTAGGGTAATAGTATACAGTGTACTGTGGATCAAACATACTGCACTTTACTGTTCAGGTCATTGCAGAGTGAGAGAGCTGGAGAAGGTCATTCATTTCATAATATCTGTGTCAGCTTGCAGGGTGACAAAGGGTGTTTGAAAGTGAAAACACATGATTTCTGCCAGTTGCAGCTCATGTCCAAGTTGGAAGGAAAACCATTTGAGAGATTTGTTCCGGAATGAAGTGTTTACTGGAAACTGAGGAAGATACAGGGTAAACCAATTCAGATGTGACTGCAGGAGCAGCAAATAGAACAGTACAGCACAGTACAGGCCCTTCGGCCCACAGTGTTGAGCCGAACTTTTACCCTAATCCTAATGTCTATCTAACCTCCACCCCTACCTTATACTATCATCCATCTGCCTATCTAATAGCCGCTTAAATGCCCCTAATGAGGCCAACTCCACTACCCTCTCCGGCAATGCATTCCACGCCCCGACCACTCTGAGTAAAGAACCTACCTCTGCTGGCTCCCCTATATCTACCTCCACTCACTTTAAAACTATGCCCCCTTGTAAGAGCTACCTCCACCCTAGGAAAAAGTCTCTGGCTGTCCACTCTATCTATGCCTCTGACCATTTTGTACACGTCTATCAAATCACCTCTCATCCTTTGTTGTTCTAAAGAGAAAAGCCCTAGCTCTCTCAACCTTTCCTCGTAAGACCTTCCCTCCATTCCAGGCAACATCCTGGTAACAAGGTGTAGAGCTGGATGAACACAGCAGGCCAAGCAGCATCATAGGAGCAGGAAGGCTGACGTTTCGGGCCTAGACCCTTCATCAGAAATGGCTGTAGTACCTGGTTTGCTTCAGGACATGGTCGAGCAGTTTCAGGGCCGAAGAGATTACGAGAGAGTTGCAGTGGGAGAGAGATCCCCTGAGGTTTGTCTGGAGGGAGGAGGGTAACTTCTTCAGGCTAGGCATCCTGGTAAATCTCCTCTGCAACTTTTCCAACACCTCCACATCTTTCCTGTAATGAGGCAACCAGAACTGGACACAGGCCGAACCAGGCTTTTGTATAGCTGGAGAATAACTTCATGGTTCTTGAACTCGATCCCTCTATTAATGAAAGCTAACACACCATATGCCTTCTTAACAACTCTATCCAAATACATTGTACAGCACAGAGGAGGGTTCCAATGCATTGAATTTGGGTTGATGAGCCCAGCATGCTTTCACTAGGCCATTCTGCTTTCAGAGATAGTATCCTATTGTCTTTTCATGTCGTGATATAGTGAGCCAAATATTCAGCTCCTCATCACAGATATACAGCAGGAAATTTATTTTTACAACATGAGGGGGAGTCTTGATATAGCAGATGTTATATAACAAACACTTTCATAGAAATAACCACTCACTCCATCTCAGAATGTTTCATTTCTCCTTGGCACATTATCTATCATTGCATGTGCCCTGATGGTGCTTTCCTCCTCTGTGTGTGTGTTTGCTCTACTCTTACATGCTGAGTGGTGTCACACACTTGAATTGTGAAACCAGAGGCAGGCTGCCAAAACGTGTACTTTCCTTCAAAAGTGCTGGGAAAGTGAACATTTGTGCACGATGGAGAGGGAGCAGTGCTCCCACCTGCCCAATTTCTGCCCCACTTTGGCAGTACGCTCCTCCCAAGTTGTGGCGCATGCACCAGCCTCTGTGAATCATATTCACAGCATCTTCAGGTGATCTGTTCTGACAGTGAAGGATTGGTCAGCCCAGCTCCCAAAAAACATGGCCTCATTCTTGCCTGAATTTACCTTGGCTCCTGAGGCCAGTTTGAACCGGTCACAGATACTCATGAGTCTGTGCACTGACAACAGATCAGAGCAGAACACAGCAACATCATCCATGTACAGGGAGGCTCTGACCTGCAGGCCTCCACTGCCTGGAATGATCACTGCTCTCAGGCTCACATCCGTCCTGATAGAATCGGCAAAAGGCTGTATACAAGGCACAACCAAGGGAGCAAAGAGAGGGGATCCCAACTGATTTCAGATCTGACCAGGTCACTTTCGGACTCCCACCCATTGATTGACACTGCATTACTGTTGTTGGTGTAGAGCATTTGAATCCAATTGCAGATTCTCTCTCCAAAACTCATTTTGGACAGCATGTCCAACATGGGTTCGATTCCACTCTCGGGCGACTGTCTGTGTGGAGATTGTACGTTCTCCATGTGTCTGCTTGGGTTTCCTCTGGGTACTCCGGTTTCCTCCCACAGTCCAAAGATGTGCAGGTTAGGTGGATTGGCCATGCTAAATTGCCCAGGGATGTGTAGATTAGGTGGGTTATAGGGGACGGGTCTGGGTGGGATTCTCTGAGGGTCAGTGTGGGCTTGTTGGGCTGAAGGGCCTGTTCCCACACTTTCGAGATTCTATGATTCTATGTAGGTGTGTGATATCCTCCAAGGGCCTTCTCCCGGTCCAGGCTGATGAGGCAGGTGTCCACCCCGCTGTCTTGCACGTAGATGATAGTATCTCTGAGAAGCACAAGGTGAATCACCGATCCCTGACCTGGTTGGTGATTTCCTTAGACAGGATTTTGTAATCTGCATTCTGCAGTAAGACTGGTTGCCAATTTCCAACTTTCTCCTTCTCTCCCTTCTGCTTCTTGACGATGGTGATAATACCTTTCCTCGTGGATTTGCACATGCCTCTGGCCAGAAGTATTCTGTTGTACACCTCCAGCAGGTCATTGTCAATCAAGTCGCACAGAGCTGAATACTACTCGGCTGGTACTTCTGAGACGTCACTTCCAGGAGTTTCACTCTTTTCCAAAGACTCAAGGGCCTTGGTCAGCCCTTACAGAGAAAACAGCTTTTCCAGCCTCTCCCGTGTTTTGTCGTCGAAGATAGATCGAGAACAGGATCAACAGGAAGGCCCCGCTGTCTGAGGGCTTCATGTCATACTCTGGCACAAAAGGATTTGCTGATCCTTAGGATGTCAGACTGAGATGATGTTCCTGAGCCATCTTCTTCCTTCAGGCTGCTGGTAACAGAGCCCTCCCTGTGCACCTTCTGGAAGAAGAAGCTCGAGCACATCTCATCCTGCTCCATGATGCGGACCCTGGACCCGAAGATTACCTTGGAGGTTTCCGAGGCAAAGAGCGAGGCTTGCTGGCTCTTTACCTTCTGGAGATCGTCTTGACAGGGTTCCATGCTGGCTTGGTGGTTAGCATTGCTGCCTTACAGTGTCAGGTAATGGATTCGATTCCAGCCCTGGGCAATTGTTTGCACCTTCTCCTCCTGTCTGGTAAATGCGGGGTAGTGGCAGAGTGTGGGGGCTGGGTTTTGTGGAACACTCTTAGGAGGGTTTGCGTGCGCTGAATGGCCTGTTTCTACACTAGGGATTTTGAGATTCCACTGACATCAACCCTGATCACCTGCAGCAGGAGTACGTTCTGCATGCTCTTCTGGAGTTGACAATTTTACCCGTCTCTCTTTCTGTCTTACTGTCTGAACACCTTTGAGGAGGAAAAACTTCTTGATGTTCATCTTGACTGTCTCCCACCAGTCTGCTTGAGACTCAAAGCGGGGTTTCATGGTTCTCCAGCCTGTGTAATCTCTTTTCAGTTCCTATATGTGTTCTGGGGTCAAAAGTTTCCTATTTAGTTTCCATGTTCCCTTGCCGGCTCACTGGTCGTCCTGTAGGCAACAGTCAGTGATCAGACACTGGCTTGATTGTCGGTTGATGTGATGAAGAACGCTCAGGACACAAACAGGAAATCTATTCTTGATTGGATAGACCCGCCTGGCCACACCCAGGTGCATCTACGCTGTGTTTCGTCTGCAGGAGGACTGAAGAAGTCGTGTAGCTTGGAGACTTAAACCGTTTCATTCAGTGGCATCTGGTTTGATATCAGCTCCTCCAGATTGTCCCTGCATAGATGATACAGTTGAAGTCTGTGGCTAGAATGACCAACCTGGGTGTCATCAGCAGCAGTGGGCATTGCTGCAGGATGGCCAGCTGCTTGTTCTTTGCCACCAGGGCGTACATATTAATTAGTCTCAGGGGAGCGTTTCTGTATATGACATCTGCTGCAAGGAGGCACCTGCCAACACTTCCTTAACCTCGAAGATGATGAAGTTACCTCCTCGCAGCAGAATACACAGGCTGGAGGAATGGCAATCATTTCCCCCTGTTCAAATCCAAGGCCCATGGGCCCACAAGCTCGACTATTTCTTGCAGCTGCTGAGGTGCGGTATCCCACACTCCTGCAGAAACAGGAGGTCCACTTTGACATTGGCAATGTGTAAATCCTTCAGTTTGCTTTTGGCAAGTGTTAAAAATAGAAGACACAATGGAGGGAAGTTGCTTCAGAGGTAGTAGGAACTGCAGATGCTGGAGAATCTGAGATAACAAGGTGTAGAGCTGGATGAACACAGCAGGTCAAGCAACATCAGAGGAGCAGGAAAGCTGACGTTTCGGGGCTGTCTGTTTAGGGAGTGCTGTGAGTCTCCTTGTGTGACCTTCAGTACTGTATGGGTGCGATCAATCACCAGCACTTTGAGGAAGCAGCCATTCCATAAAACTCCAGAAAGCTCTGCCATTGTGATATTAAATGTAATAAAGTCGTTTATGCAACAGAGCAATTTACTCTGCAGCTTTCTCCAGTATTGGACAGCTGAACAAAATATGCATGATTTTAAAACCAGTCATAAATGTATAAAACAGAAACTCCTTGCAATAAGATTATTAATATTATAACAATGACTATATTTAGACGTGTGTCTAAACAATAGAACTTTAGTGAATATTGAATCAAAGGAGAATGGTCCATCAGCAAAACTGATTGAAGGCAATCCCTTTAAATGTCCATTCCAGCTGACCCCAGGGACTTTACCACCTTTCACAGCTTCAGGATCCCAGAACACAAGACAACACTGACATCTGCAGCTCTCACTAGTTACCAGTTTAAACCAAATCAAACTCTCAGGCTGCTGTTTACAGGAGGAGAACCATTCCGTACCCAGCCTTTGGAATGAAAATCTTAGAAACTGAATCCAATTGACAGAAATTTTATTATTGTCAGCTGCACTCTATCATGGCTGAGTCAAAAGATTGCAGTTTCATGTCACACCCCAGAATCTTGAGCATAGAACATAGAACAGTACAGCACAGTACAGGCCCTTTGGCCCACAATATTGTGCCGGCCTATTATCCTACTGTAAGATCAAACTAACCTGCATACCCTTCATTTTACTATCATCCATGTGCCTATCCAAGAGTCGCTTAAATGTCCCTAATGTATCTGACTCTACTACCACCACTAGCAGTGCATTCCACTTTCTGTGTAAAGAACATACCTCTGAAATCTCTCCAATACCTTCCTCCAATCACCTTAAAATTATGCCCCCTCATGATAGCCATTTCTGCCCTGGCAAAAAGTCTCTGTCTATCCACTCTATCTATGCCTCATCATCTTGTACACCTCTATCAAGTCACCTCTCATCCTTCGTTGATCCAAAGAGAAAAGCCCTAGCTCACTCAACCTTTCTTCATAAGACCTGCCCTCCAGTCCAGGCAGCATCTTGGTAAGTCTCCTATGCACCCTCTCTAAAGCTTCCACATCCTTCCTATAATGAGGCGACCAGAACTGAACACAATATTCCAAATGTGGTCTAACCAGGGTTTTTTAGAGCTGCAGCATAACCTCATGGCTCTTAAACTCAATCCCCCTGCCAATGAATGCCAACACACCATACGCCTTCTTAACAACCCAATCAACTTGGGTGGCAACTTTGAGGGGATCTATGGACATGGACCCCAAGATCCCTTTGTTCCTCCACACTGCCAAGAATCCTGCCCTTAGCTCTGTATTCTGCATTCAAATTCGACCTTTCAAAATGAATCACTTCACACTTTTCTGGGTTGAATTCCATCTGTCACTACTTTGCCGAGCTCTGCATCCTGTCAATGTCCCGTTGCAACCTACAACAGCCCTCCACCCTATCCACAACTCCACCAACCTTCGTGTCATCGGCCAACTTACTAAACCGTCCTTCCATTTCCTCATCCAAGTCATTTATAAAGATCACAAAGAGCAGAGGTCCCAGAACAGATCCCTGTGGAACACCACTGGTTACCGAGCTTCAGGCTGAAAACTTTCCATCTACTACTACCCTCCGTCTTCTATTGGACAGCCGATTCTGTATCCAGACAGCCAAATTTCCCTAAATCCCATGCCTCCTTACTTTCTGAATGAGCCTACCATGGGGAACCTTATCAAATTCCTTGCTAAAATCCTCAAAGAATTCAATAAGGCTTGTGATGCATGACCTGCCCCTCACAAAACCATGCTGACAATCTCTAATCAAACTATGTTTTTCCAAATAATCATAAATACTATCTCTCAGAATTCTGTCCAATATTTTGCCCACCACAGAAGTTAGACTGACTGGTCTGTAATTCCCAGGGTTATCCCTACTCCCCTTCTTGAACAAGGGAAAAACATCTGCCACCCTCCAATCACCTGGTACTACTCCAGTGGACAGTGAGGATGTAAAGATCATCGCGAAAGGGGCAATCACTTCCCTCACTTCCTGTAGTAACCTTGGGTATATCCTGTCTGGCCCAGGGGATTATCTATCTTCATGTTTTTCAAAATTAAGAACGGTGTACCTGAAACTTCAGTGCAGTACTGAGACAGTGCAGAACTGTTAAAGAAACAATAAATGTTAATCCAAGGTACTGTCTGCCCTCTCAGGTGAATGTAGAACATCTCTGGAGACGAGAAGAGCAGGGAATATATCCCTGATATCCTGGCCAGTGTGGATCCTACAATTAATCACAAAATAAAAACAGATAATCTGGTCAATATCACATTAATGTTTTTGGGAGCTTGCCAAGTGAAAAAAGGCTGCCATTGATGCTAAATGACAAAAAGTAGTTAAACTTCACTAAATGCTTAATTTTCTGGAAGATGCTTTCGGCCATCCTGAGTTTTTTAAACTATTGCACAGGACATAGCTGGGCAATTCCCAGGCAGATGCCAGTGCTGTCATTTATGACAGTTCTAGATTTTGACTCATCAGTACTACAGTTGAGAAACAACCCTTGCTGTGGTCTGTGACATTTATTGATATTATGCAGAGTGAATCAAATTGAACGAAAACTGAAATAAAAGCAAATCTGAAATGAAAATGCTGGGGAAGCATAGCAGGTCTGGCAGCATCTGGGAGAAAGAAACAGATTTCAGGTTTCAAGACCAATATGATGTCTTCTGACCCAGTTCTAAAGTGTCATATCAAACTCAAAACGTTCATTCTGTTTCTTTCTCCATTGATGCTGCCAGAAATGCTGAGTTTCTCCAGCATTTCCTGCTTTTTTTTTGTTTTATGACTGATGTGGATTTGTCAAAAAGAGACTGAGAAGGCCTACATGTTACTCCAGACCCTCAGCAATGTGACTGACTCTCAACTCTCACCTAAAATGATCTAGCAAACAAGTCAGTTCAAGGGCAGCTAGGGACAGGCAATAAATTCTGGCTGACAAGTGAATTAAAAAGAATCCACTCAGCATTTCTAGTTGAAGATGCTTCAATGCCATCTCTTTTCCTTATGTGCAGAGCTCCTCTATCACTGAGCTGATAGTTCACTGACTGAAAGATCAATGATGTCTGAACTCACCAGTCCTTTGTTACCACTTTTCGCTCAAATCTGGAAGCATTCTACACTGGTAATAGTTCTATGGTCATCATTAGACTCTTATTTCCAGATTATTACTGAATTCTATTATTATTGAATTGGATTTGAACCCAGGTCCCCACAACATTACCTGGGACTCTGGATGAATTGTCTCATAATAATATCATTAGGCTATCACCTACATTCACTTGGTTCATCGATCATTTTTATTGTCAATCTAATATACAGAAAGGATACAATTCAACATATCAGGTACTGTGTAAAGCAATTACACTGAGTGCTGTTCCTGTGGAGCAATGGGACTAGAGAGAGAGAAAAAGTGTACTCTTCCAATCTTGGTCATAACAGTTCCAGCCTGTGCAAATACTTTGTTAACAAAGAAATGGTTAGAGAAAGACACTTTGAATTAGCTTGTGGTCAGACTAAATCATCACTTTCCCTCTCCCAAACGGGTCCTGTTTAAAATGTTCACAATCAAAGGCAATAGCCAAAATCTTTCTGAATCTGTGTGCAGTGTTGTTCAGTTTGTGTTAACTGGATACAAATACAACGGGTCGCCCTCACTGTATGGGGATGCTCCAAGTCCTGTGTCACTGACATCACACTGCAGGGTGGCTCCATTGTTGACATCATAATCCCTCAGCACTGGTGATGTCATCACTAGGTGTTTGATGGGA
>NC_063366.1:1446831-1464046 GCF_021869965.1 Rhincodon typus
CCTGCTGTGTTCATCCAGCTCTGCACCTTGTTATCTCAGATTCTCCAGCATCTGCAGTTCCTACTATCTCTGATACTACTTTCTACCCTTTTTCAATTTATTTTTCATGTGAGGTTAAATTGTTGACTTGCAGGCACCGTATGGAAAGGAAGTGAATTTAAGAAAGGTGCAGAATCTGGAAAAAAAAAACAGTTAATCCAGTTCTCTGTTTCTGTTCAAGATAATGGCATCCTTTAAAACAATTAATTTTAATAAATAATGCAGGTATTATCCGAGATGACAGTGGCGAAGTAACAGCGTTCGGATTCCTGCTCGTCTGCTGCTTTCTTCCGTCCATTTCTCTCCTTTCCCACCCTTTTCTTTCTACTTTATTTTTCCTTTCTTTCTAGTTTTTGTCTTACCATTTGCCCTCGGGGAGGTCACCTGTGCTTTTTCTGCTCCACATTGATTGACTCCAGTTTCCAATATCTGCAGTCCTTGCTGTCTCCAACTCAGCTGCGGCGGAACTGGCGACATCCACGATGGCAGCGAGTGTCGGCGGAGCGGCGAAAGATGGTGTCGGAGTGTGTTGACTTCAATGTTGGTAGGCCCAGTGTAGGACTCGAGGCAATGGCGGCGGCGCTGGCATTCACGGCCGCTCTGATGTCAGCGCCGGTTCAAAAGGTGACACTCTTGCATCTGTTCAGAGGATTGTGGTGTCTGATACTTCAATTGATTTCAAGAAGTCGGTGACGTCGATGAGGTGGACCCAGCGGCGAACGATGGCGCTGGAACGTGGCAAATTCAACATTATTATGTCTGGTGCAAGTAGCGGCGAGATGCAGTACTCGAGGCGGTGACATCAGCCAAGCTGTGCCTGTAGCGACGGTGACACTGCGGTGTGAGCAGCTCTGGTGCAGGAGGCATTGGTGAGCCTGAAACAAGGCTCATGGCTGCGATGGTGAACTGGACATTTTCTTTTTCTTTTGTTTCTGTTTCCTTAAATTCTGCTCTTGTTTTGAAGTCTAACTATTTGTATTCTCGGGTGGCATCAGGGATTGGCGACGCACTACACTTTTCACTGTACTCCTGTATTCCTGTACCCGGATACATCTAACAATCTACTCTTTCTGGCTTGCCCAGTTCATTTTCCGGTTAATTTTACTCATAGGATATTGATCATTCAGTGATGGTGACACCATTGAATATAAAAAGGCGATGGTAAGATTGTGTCTCATTGGAGATGGTTAATGTCTGGCATTCGTGTGTCCCAAATGTTACGTGTTACTATTCAGCCCAAATCTGGACATTGTTGAGAGAAGAAACTGTGAAGACTCGGTTTGTATTCCACGGAGCTAAGAGGAGTAAAATGTGATTCCATTGAAATGTATAATGGTGGCTCAGTGGGTAGCAGTGCTGCCTCACAGCGCCAGGGACCCGGGTTCGATTGTAGCCTTGGGCAGCTATCCGTGTGGAGTTTGCATATTCTCCCACTGCTTGGGGTTTTCCTCTGGGTGCTCCGGTTTCCTAGGTCAATTGACCGTAGTGTAGAATAGGTGGGTTATGGGGAGAGTGGATCTAAGGGTTCGTGTGGACTTGCTGGGCTGAAGAACCTGTTTCCACAGCGTGACAACCCTAGAAGCAACATGGGGTCATGTTTCAAGTGATAGGCAGAAGATATAAGTGTTAGCATAGGGGCCTCACATAATACTTTAATACCAACAGCAGCACCCTTCTCAACGGCAAGAAAGATAGACAGAAACAGAATGCAACAGCGTGAGAGTGACACAGATTAGAATGGGTGAAATGGGTGAAGACACTGATATAATATTAGCAATTCTCAATGAAATGTTATAGATGGGGCGAAGGTGCCAGAGCGAGCTGCATTTGTAATAGACAATTGCAGCTGATGGAATGGTCCGTTATCCGTGGAATTCGAGTACAAGAGCAGAGATGTTCTCCGAGGTTTTACACGCCTTGATGAGACCACGCGTGGACTAGTGTCTGCAAAATCGGTCTCCACACCTGACGAAAGATGTTCTGGCTGTGAAGCTCAAGAATGGGCCTAACTTGTAGCAATGGGAACGGGATAGGTCCCTCAAGACTGTTCCACACTGCAATTAACTCATGGCGTTCTCTATTTTAGCTCAATCCCATGACAAATTACTTTGTATTTTAATGGTGCCTTAATATTTTAACATAAACCAGATAGTTCCGAAGAGCGTGAATTGGATAGAAACCTGCGATCATCAGCGCAAGAAATGGAGCGCTTTTATGGTGAATGTATAATGTAGGAAATACGCCCGCCATTATTCCCAATTCGCCTGTAGATGCCGAATTAGAGGTTGATGCAATGTCTTCAATGTTAACTTCGTTTACTCTTTCATTAATGTTGGCCGACCTAATGAGCATTCCAAAATTTTCTCAGATTAATTTCAGATTCAAAACACTAACACTTCCTTTCTTTTTCTATTTCTGGCAGGCAGTGGGAGCATGATTTGAGAGAGATAGAGCAAATCTGGTGCGGAGCGGCTGAGCAGAGCGAAAACTTTGAAAAAACTTTTGTTACCTTCACTCAATCCAGGACCAGAGTTCCTGGAGTGACTTCAGGATTCAAAAGTCACACGCAACAGGGGATGCTGCTGATTGAGTCAGTACAGACAGTGTATAGACAACTATTATCGCTTATAGTCTATCAATTCTGTTATTTTGTGGTTTATAGTTTATAAGATCTATATCGTGTATTAACGAGGTCAAGGGAAGATGGGCCCGACCGAAATTAATATTATGATTTTAAGAATCCTTTTAAACTTTAGTCTAAATTGGGAGGTCATGGCAGGAAAGATGAAGGCATGGCTTACTCTTTCTGATCTATGTGGAGAGCATATGTACCGGAAGTGTCTCCAGTTGACACTTCGGGTTTCGGAACTGGAATGTAGTGAAGGAGAAGGTTTGGGAACGCCAGGCTATTGGGAATTCAGTTGTAAGGGTCAAAGACGAGATTCAAAGACGTCATGTTGCCTGCCTGGTGCTAGGGAAAAGGATGTCTCCAAGCAGTTACGGGGACATTCCAGAGAGGGAGTTTAATTAACCAACGTTCGTGATGCACATGGACAGCAATGATAATATCGGATAAAAGGGATGAGGTCTTATAGCCGAATATAGGTATTTCTCAAATGAGTTAAAATGTAAGATCTTAGAGTCGTGATTTCAGGACTACAGCATACTAGTCAGAATAAAACTGGCAGGATATAGCAGAACAATATGCGACCGGAAAGAGGTGCAAGGGGGAGGTTTTAAGATTACTAGGATATGTCCGGGGGAAGTGTGACCAATGCAAACTGAACGGGTGACACCCGCGCAATACCGTGACTACTGTTTGAGGATAAACATTTGCTAGTGTCTTTGAAGAGCCTTTAAATTAAAATAGTAGGTGGTTGGCAAACGAAGCAGGGTGGCAAGGGAAACAGAAACAAGAACTATAATAACAGGAAAAACAGTGAAATGGGAAAATGGTAGACAGTGTAATCGAGAGAAAATAGGGTCACAGGATTCAGAATGTGATGTATGAAGTGTTGGTGCAAATCGAGACAAATGAATTTGATCTCATAACCATTAAGCTGACGTAGTTCAAAGGAGATCTAAGCTGGGAACAAACTTCAGAAAAAAAAAATCACCTTTTTGGAAAATAATAGGGAAGGAAATGTGTTGGGGTAACAATGCTCACAAGTGATGAGATAAGGATAGTTGTGAGAGATGACATAATCATCATCAGCAGTCCCTTGCAGACGAGGATGACTCTCTTCCACTCTCAGGTTGAGTCCTTCGGTGGTTGTACAGACCTAGGAGGCTACCTCAGGCTCTGTTACACTTGGAGTAGATGGCAGTCATGGGAAGGGTCCGTGGGACGTTGGTGAGATTGCGAGCTCCCTTCCCTGTTATCGCCCGGCTTCCATTTCTATCAGACACCAAGTCTCGAGTTGCTTGATGCCTACCCGGATGGTTCTCCTCCACTTTCATTGTTTTGCGCTAGTGATTCGCAAGTGTCTATCGGAATGCCGCATTTCAAATGTGAGGATTTGAGGGTATCACTGAATCAATTCCTCTGTCTACCTGGGGCTCACCTGCCATTTCGAAGCTGGGAGAAAAGCATCTCATACAGATGATATCGAGTCAACTAGAATGGAGTTTTAAAAAAGAAGGAGCAAGGGAATGAAGACATTGATATGTGTAGTGTATGTACCCCAAGCTATAGCCACGCTATATGAAGGGTATAACCCAAAAAGTAATAGGAGTCTGCAAATCGAATAACCGCAATAATGAATGATTTAATTTAAATGTTGATTTTGTTAATCAAGTTGGAATAGTAGCAATGTAAATGAATTCGTAGAGTACATCAGAGATAATTTTACAAGAACAATATGTCATGCAGCCAACCAAACAGCATGAATTAAGAGATATTATATACAGACTTTATGCTGGAAAATCTGATGAATACTATAGAATAAAGGAGAGGAATTAAATATCATCACCATCAGTGGAGAATCGGGAAGTCTTATGGCAAATGTACAATTTGCTAATGAGACGCAATTGTGGTCCTTTATTTAATTAATGATAATATTTTATTGGAAATGTATCAGAGAAAGTTCACTAGGATCATCATCGGTATGGAGGGATATCTATTTGAGCAAAGATTAATCATGTTGCGACTTCACTCATTTGAGACAAAGGAATGAGTGATGATCTAATTGAAACCTATAGGTATACATAGGGGCTGTACAGGCTAAATGTTGATAATATGTTTTCCATCATGAGAGAGGTTAGGGCCAGAGGCCATAGTTTCAGGATAGAGGAAAACCAATTTAAGACAGCTGAGAAGGAATTTTGTCTCTCAGATAGTTGTGAATTCTTGGAACTTTTTGTGACAGAGAGTTTTGGGGCAGGCTTCTTGCGATAACATATTGTTATGATAGATATATTCTTGATCAGGAACGGAATCAAGTGTTATGGGGAATGGGCAGGAAAGCGAATGTGAGAAAAACCTTATTGAACTTTTTGAGTTGTGGAACAAGCTTGAGGAGATGAAAAATGTCTTCGTGTTCCTATTCCTAATGACTTTAGGCATAACTCATAGAACCAGATTCAACAATGCAGATGGATCGTACTGAGATGGACAGTAAATTAATTTCATTCTTTATAAGTTTGCATCAGATTGAGATGGATTGGATGGAGCTATAGCTACTGGGATCAATTCTGGGTCCAGCTTATTACACCTGTTTCCAACAATATGTAATGTGTGATGGTCAAGGGAGGACTCCAGCATAGCTTAGTTCGTAAAACAAACACGACCACAAAATGGAAAATAACTCTTTTCTCCAATGCATTTTTGAAAAACCTTTGAGTCCATTTCACATGTTGAGATACTTCATAAGAATGTGCAGAGAAAAAAGTTGAGGAGGCTGAGGGAGTGTACACTCCTGCATCATAAGTACAACGGTTCAGACACAAATTCCTTCACATGTATCAGAGTCTGGACTGTGCATTGTATGACCACCATCTCAAAACCCAATGAACAAGAGTGGAAGAAAGTAATCCTCGCTGTTGTGGGACATCTTAAGAAGAATCGAAAGAGTTCTATTCCTCAAAAATCTTCTGAACTTCATTGGAAGCACTGCAGAACATTGAGTGGCAGAGGTCAGAGTGAGAGCCAAACTACCAGGAAAGTGTATTAGCCACTTTAGCTATGTGCATTCATTGGTTAATGTAGACGGATAGATTTTTAATCGGGAAGTGGGCAAAGGATTATTGGGGAAAAGGCAGGAAAGTGGAAATGAGGGTCATCATATCACCCATAATCACATTGAGTGGCTGCAGAACACATTCAATGGGATGAATCGCCTTTACTTTCCGCTGTGACTCTTGATTTTATATCCTTGCAAAGTAAGTGGATGAATCTGGGGACCTTGACTAGAATCCTTACTCCACTGACACCGCTGCTACTTCGACAATTGCCGTCCAAAAATCATTGTCGACTTTCTTGACGCTTCTTTGCCTCTGACTTGAATTATTGGAAAGGCTCACCTTTTGTTTAGTACAAATCCTGGAACATAAGAAAACTCTGGTCAAATCAATATCAATGCATTTTGTTCTTTCATTCCCTCACATTTAGTTTCTTGTTCACAGGATGAATGTTACTTGGACATGAAATTAATTTTCTTCTTTGGATGAAAAGCTGTGGACTGAGTGGACAAGAGCTGAAAAGAAGCGTTTCACTGTTAGGCGAATGCAGTTGTATAAGGACTGGACGCCCATGGTAAAGATGAGGTGTTGGAGACCAGGGAATTGGAAGTTCTGGAGGAGGTGGAGGGCGTGGGTGGTGTCACGGACGTAGGTACCTCTCCACCCCTCTCACCCACTCCAACCTCTCCCCAGCAGAAGGTGAAGCCCTCCGCTCCCTCCGCTCCAATCCCAACCTCACCATAAAACCCGCGGACAAGGGAGGCGCAGTTGTAGTATGGCGCACTGACCTCTACATCGCTGAGGCCAGATGCCAACTCTCCAACACCTCCTCCTACCGTCCCCTTGATCATGACCCCACCCCCGAGCACCAAACCATCATCTCCCAAACCATCCACAACCTCATCACCTCAGGTGACCTCCCACCCACGGCCTCCAACCTCATCATTCCCCAACCCCGCACCGCCCGCTTCTATCTCCTTCCCAAAATCCACAAACCTGATTGCCCTGGTCGACCCATTGTCTCCGCCTGCTCCTGCCCCACCGAACTTATCTCCACCTATCTCGACTCCATTTTCTCCCCCATGGTCCAGGAACTCCCTACCTACGTCCGTGACAACACACACGCCCTCCACCTCCTCAAGAACTTCCAATTCCCCGGTCCCCAACACCGCATCTTTACCATGGACGTCCATTCCCCATATACACGTGCATTCCCCATACAGATGGCCGAAAGGCCCTCCGCTTCTTCCTGTCCCGCAAGCCCGACCAGACCTCATCCGCTTAGCCGAACTCGTCCTCACCCTCAACAAATTCTCTTTCAATTCCTCCCACTTCCTACAGACAAAGGGGGTGGCCATGGGTACCCGCATGGGCCCAAGCTATGCCTGCCTCTTTGTAGGTTACGTGGAACAATCCCTCTTCCGTACCTACACTGGCCCTAAACCCCACCTCTTCCTCCGTTACATTGATGACTGTATCGGCGCCGCCTCGTGCTCCCACGAGGAGCTCGAACAGTTCATCCACTTCAACAACACCTTCCACCCCAACCTTAAGTTCACCTGGACCATCTCTAATACCTCTCTCTCCTTCCTGGACCTCTCTGTCTCCATCTCGGGCAACCACCTAGAAAGCGATATCCATTTCAAGCCCACCGACTCCCACAGCTACCTAGAATACACCTCCTCCCACCCAACTTCCTGCAAAAATGCCACCCCCTATTCCCAATTCTTTCGCCTCCGCCGCATCTGCTCCCAGGATGAGGCATTCCACTCCCGTACATCTCAGATGTCCTCGTTTTTCAAGGACCGCAACTTCGCCCCCTCAGTGGTCGAGAACGCTCTCGACCGTGTCTCCCACATTTCCCGCAACTCATCCCTCACACCCCGTCCCCGCAATAACAACCAAAAAAGAATGCCCCTCGTCCTCACGTACCACCCCACCAACCTCCGGATCCAAAGCATCATCCTCCGACACTTCCGCCATCTGCAATCCGACCCCACGACCAAAGACATCTTTCCCTCCCCACCCTTATCTGCTTCCCTGGAGGGACTACTCTCTCCGTGACTCCCTTGTCCGCTCCACACTCCCCTCCAGCCCCACCACACCCGGCACTTTTCCCTGCAACCGCAGGAAGTGCTACACCTGCCCCCATACTTCCTCCCTCAACCCCATCCCAGGCCCCAAGAAGACTTTCCACATCAGGCAGATGTTCACCTGCACATCTGCCAATGTGGTATACTGCATCCGCTGTACCCGTTGTGGCCTCCTCTACATCGCGGGAACCAAGCGGATGCTCGGGGACCGCTTTGCAGAACACCTACGCTCGGTTCGCAATAAACAACTACACCTCCCAGTCGCGAACCATTTCAACTCCCCCTCCCATTCCTCAGACGACATGTCCATCCTGGGCCTCCTGCAGTGCCACAACGATGCCACCCGAAGGTTGCAGGAACAGCATCTCATATTCCGCTTGGGAACCCTGCAGCCCAATGGTATCAATGTGGATTTCACAAGCTTCAAAATCTCCCCTCCCCCTACCGCATCCCAAAACCAGTCCAGCTCTTTCCCGCCTCTCTAACCTGTTCTTCCTCCCACCTATCCCCTCCTCCCACCTCAGGCCGCACCCCCATCTCCTACCTACCAACCTCACCCCGCCCCCTTGACCTGTCCGTCCTCCCTGGACTGACCTATCCCACTCCCTAACTCCCCACCTACACTCACCCTTACTGGCTCCATCCCCGCCTCTTCGACCTGTCTGTTTCCTCTCCACCTATCTTCCCCTCTATCCATCTTCTATCCGCCTCCCCCTCTCTCCCTATTTATTTCGGAACCCCCTTCCCCTCCCCCATTTCTGATGAAGGGTCTCGGCCCGAAACGTCAGCCTTCCTGCTCCTATGATGCTGCTTGGCCTGCTGTGTTCATCCAGCTCTGCACCTTGTTGTCTCGGATTCTCCAGCATCTGCAGTTCCTGCTACGTCTGTGATAAGCGTCAATAGCTCTGCCAATTCCATTGCTCGCAGGTAATGAGTTACACACCTGGAGAGACCACATTTTCCCCTGGACAAGATCGCAATAGTTGACACATTAGCTGTAAGAGGATGAGAAACAGAAACCGAGAATCACTCATCAGAATCTACAAAATCAGCTCGCTTCACAGTATTTCACTTGGAACTGTAATTTAGTTCGTAATTTGGTGATGAGATCTGAATATTGCTGTGTCGGGAATTGGACAAGTGAAGTGATATGCATATATTGTTCAATAGAAATAAATGAAAAATGATTATATCAAATGGAAACCCTCAGTAAAGACAGCGGAATTGTGCAAATGTCTCTATTTTAAATGTCCTGTTTCTGATCCCTTCCACCTGCAACGGAGATGTGTGTGTTAGCCGAGTGGAATTACCAGGAAATTACTGGCAGCTTTCTCTTTTATTGAATCACGATAGAGTGTTAAGCTTGAAATAATTGTATGAAAGCAAAACAAATAAGTAAAGTCAGGGCGCATTGTACTTCCAAAATCTGACCAATAGCCATCGGGATTTATTTCATGAGCAGCAGCATATACGTGATGAGCAAAAGTGCTTTGAGTTGTGACGTTTCATTCTCAGTCCAGCGGATATGACGAGAAACAATGGGACACTAACGATCGCACTATGTACTACTGGTGCCAATGTTTCACAAAACGGAGAGCCTTTCTCCCAGACATGTCTCTGAGACGTGCTTTCGTTTTGTCAGTGTAATTTGCCCCAGTTCTGCCACAGGAATATTATCAACACCGGATTACGTCTGAGGTGCTCCTTTCAATTCTGTGGCCTTGCTCCTAACATTAATTCTGCAGACTCTTCTTGTTCTTTCGATGGGCCTTCTCTCTAAACGGACAGATAGAACTAGACTCTCCATACCTGTTTGCATGTTCTTTTCATTACAGGGCAGATATTCTGAAAAATAATCATTATCAGACAATATACACGTCCATCTCTGATTTCTATTTCTGAATAGAGATCAGTTGCCTATCTCCGTCGCTATACTGTTTCCTCCCAAAACTATATTCTTTTTTTCACTGCCGACTTTACGACATCCTGTATCATATTATTTGTCACTTAGGTCACCAACTTTGCAGTTCACACAACCAATCGATTCACTCGAAGCTCTGCAGTCCTGCAACATTCAGTCATAATATTTGGTGCACAAGCAAATATCAAAATAGAAGAGGAGGCTCCAAAAATAGCTCCAAACTCAATGATGGGTGAACAAAACACAGCAGTGCAAAATATGAGAAACTTGCAGCAATCTGCAGGCAGAAATATGAGTGCATGAACCGTCCTCCAGACTTCCCCTGTTTACCAGTTGCAAGCGATTAACCGTTCCAGTAAGCTCCAAGTGATACCAAAAATGAAGTCATGAAGACATAGCATACTGCGAAGACTATGGGCGGTGACAACGCTCCTGCAAGAGTACTGATGACGTTTGCTCCAGACTTTTGCTGCAGCCCTTTTAATGGTGTTCCAGAATAGATAAAATGCTGTCATTTTCACTACTAAAATGGAAATCTGACAGATGCGTCCCTTCGACAAAAAAGGACAAATTGAGTCTGACCAAACACCATTCCAACAGTTTATACTCGATGAGCAATAAACAATGGAAGGTGTCATCAACAATGCTATGAACAGCGCCTGCTTCGCAAGATTTTGCTCAGTGGAACTCAGTTTTGGATTCTACATGTCCACAGGTTTCCTGACTTCATGACAGTCTTGGTTGAAACATGGATGAAAGAGCTGAATTTCTGAGGTAAGGTATCATTGACAGCCCTTGAAATTGTTTGGCAGCGTGTGGTATTAACGAATCCAAGAAAAACTTGAATCAATGGGAATCCGGAAGAAAACTGTCCTTTACTTGGAGTCATGCCTGGCACAAACGAAGATGGCTGCAGTTGTGTATCAGTCATTACAGTTCCAGGAAATCTGTCCACGAGTTCCTCGGGGTCGTGTCGTATGCCCAAACATCTTCAGTTCATTCACCAATGATTTTCCCTGAATCATATCGTCAGAAGTAGGGATGTTCGCCAATGATTGCACAATGTTCAGCAACATTCACGAGTCAACAGATCTTGCTGCAGACCCCGTTCAAACGCAGCATTACAATTAGGCGGAAGAAGTGGCAAGAAACATTCACTCCACATAAATGCAAGGCAATGAAATTCTCCAATAAAAGACAATCTAACCATCGCCTCAGGACAGTCGATGATTTTACCATCACTTTGGCTATGATCAGCATCCTGAGGAGTTCAGAATTCACCTGAAACCCAATTACTTCTCCCATTTAAATGCAATGGTAGAAAAAGTTAAAATGCAAAGGAGACTGCTTCGAGTAACTTAGCTCTTTATTCTACAAAGCCCGCCCACCGTCCACACGGCGCAAGTGACGACTGTGTTGGAACATTACCCACTAGCCTGAAGTAAACAGCTCCAACAACATTCAGGAAGCTCAAAAGCACTCAGGACAGTATAGGCCATTTTATTGGCAGCACTTCCACAAAAAAACACTGCTTCCAACACGAATGTTCATTATCAGCAGTGTATACTATCGCAAGATGCACTGCACAAATTCGTTTAGAAAACACCTTCCAAATCCACGAACATACCAACCGAAAAGAGCAGCAGAATTTGCGAACACCACCACGTGAAAGTTCCCCTCAAAGCCATTGAATAGCTTGAGTCGGAAGTATCTCACATTTTTTTCAGTGTAGCTGGTTCAAAGTCTTGGAACTACCTCCCTAACAGCATTGTGGCATTACCTACTTTAGATGGGCGGCAATGCTTCCAGAATGCAGCTGACTGTCATCTTCTCAGGAGCAACGAGGACTGAACAATAATTGCTAGCCAGTAAGTGATGACCTCTTCCCAAAATGTGAATGAGTAATCTACCATCCAAACAGCCTGATAGAAGGTAGCATCTCTTCCAAAACGGAAAGTATTAATTCTTATATGGTCTTGCCTTCTGGGTTTTCTTAAAAGCCTTATTCATAGTCAAACTCTCAGCTTCCCGTCAGTTACCTAAACGAAAGGAACTATGTTGAGGAGTGTTACATTGGTGACAGTTTTCCCTTTGTTAAATTCCAGAACTGTAACCTTTAAGACGATTTCCCCACGCTCTGAATTTCACTTCACAAACGTAGCACCTTTCAGGACAAACCCTTGATTTGAACCACATTCACAAACGTTCACTCAGTCTACCGCCGATACTCAACAGCAGCGTAGCGCTCCATCTGCAAGATACATTGCAAAAAAAAGGCAATCACTGAGATTCATAAGACAAGTCACTCACAAACTAGACAATTATGATGTGGACGGAGAAGAGCAGGTGATAAATGATACAACAGCAAATGAAGATTCCCCAAAATTCCACTCACAATCCTAACCTGGACGTGTATCACTACTCCTTTCTTGTTGCTGGATCAAAATCTTGGAATCACGTCACTAACAGCATTGCCTACCTGACAACAGAAAATAGACGCAACTTTTCAAAGTGGCAGCTTACTAATATAGTTTCAAGATCAACAAGGAACAATAACTAAACATACGACACCCCCCTTACATGAATGAATGAATGGAAAACGCAGCAACAGTAAACAGTTTCCTGGTGTCACAATTCCAGGTCATTTTCGCAATTTAGATACGTCCAGTATACCATCCTCAAAAGTCTAACCACAAGACGGGCTGATGTTACCTACACCTTATTCCCAGCGATCATTCTGTATTTCTACATCAGAAGCTTCATATATACATCCTTGCTCTACCCACACAATACATACTTTACTATTTCCCACAATTGTCACCACGAACTCTCTGAAAAACTCGCAGCTGCAATTCTGTCTTCCTTCATCTCTGTAATAATCTCTATGTGAAACTTTTATGGAAAGGCGCAGGAACACGTCAATGGAACTTTGCAATAAGGAATCTGGCATCACAATATACTGTTCAATGAAAGTAATTATATAAACTCACAGTGGATCACAGGACATGCACCAAATCATCAATTGTGGAGCCTCCGTGTGACGATAGAAATACATTATGATCTCCAATGGGACAGCTCACTGTACAAGGTGAAACATTTAAGCAAACGACGGAGTGTGACATCGTATCGTGACCACAGCTTCCAAACCAAAGTGATGCATTTTGAGTAGAGGGGATGATTCCAAAAGATGAAAACCCAAAATTGATGAAGAAGCTGCAACGTGAATGTTTAGAAATCTGAAAAATCTTTGACCCACGTGTGTAATGCGAAGAGAAATCGGCATCTAATTCATGAATTAGATCATGCTCCTTCTAAAGTCTGGAAGGTTAAAGCAGAAGCGATGTTGCTATCTGGAGAGAAAGCCTGGTGCGTTTTGAAGATCCACGCAACTTTGTTTAAACATCTGTCGCCTGAACCTGTTTCTCTGCCCGATTTGCCTTTGGAACGAGGGGAACGTAAAGGGACCTATTGCCTACCACCGCATGAAGAGAAGAGAATTCCTGCTCGGCGGAAGCAGAAGTGATTAACACCAGGTTGTTGACAAAATAATTTTGAAAATTTTAGTGTCACAGCCAGGCTCAGACAATGAGCTAAAACTGAACAAGTTTGCAAATTCGAAAAGAAATGCAACAGTATCCGCAGCCTTTACGGAAGACTTGAATGAACATTTCAAAGACAACGCATGAACTGTCAGTGAACAGGAGCAGCAAGCATGAAACGTATTGGAATAGTGCTTTTGGATAAGCGGCGGCGGCGTCTCTGAGGACGCTCTTGCGGTTGTTCACTAGGGTTGTGAACTCTGCTCGTCCAGTGGATTCCAGATGGCGTTGGGGTCGAGGAGGTGGACAAAGAGATGGCACTCCAGTCAAATTTGCTTCCCACAGAAAAGGAAGTGGACAGGAAAATTGCGAGAGGGATACAGCAGGTTAAAGAGAGAGATTATTGAGTTAGGTAAATAGAGAAGAAAATGGCAGGAGCGTAGAGACTTCAATGCTGTCGCGTCCAACGCAGGTTTCAGCGAGGCGCAGCCCTGGAGGTGCTGTTATCAGCGGCGAAGCAGTGTTTGCATTTGTGCTGGCATCAAGGTGTTAGTCGGTCCAATGCAGGAGGCATTGGTAAACCTGGCTCAAGACTCATGTATGCGAGGGTGAAGTGGACATTTTCTTATACTTTTGTTTCTGTTTCCTTAATTCCTGCTCTCATTCCAAGTTCGAAATGTTGTATTCTAAGGTAGCGCCCGAGGGCAAGGACACGATACACTTTTCACTGTACTCCCGTTTTCCTGTACCCGGATACATGTGATAATCTAATCTGATCTGTGTTGCTTGGCCAGTTCAATTTCCGGTTAATTTAACTCACAGCATATCGATCATTCAGTGACGGTGAAGCTATTGAATATAAAAGGGCGATGGTAAGTTTGTCATTTGTTGGAGATGATCATTGCATGGCATTTGTATGTTCTGAATGTTACTTGCCACTTTTTATCCTAAACGTGGACATTGTCAAGAAGAGAGACGGAGAAGAACTGATCTGTATTCCCTCGAGCTAAGAACAGTATAACGTTATTCCTTTAAAATACAGACCATTAGGGAATTCTGTACGTATACTGACACCGTGTTTCCCTTGATTGTGCAGGCTACTATCTGGGGTCAGTCAAAGAAGACGTTATGTATTTCTGTAGTGACACAGACCAAATTCAAACAGGAACTGGAGAATGGGATGAAAGATCCAGTGAGAATAGCAATTAAATTACTGAAACTCTGGAAGGAACCGAGGAATTCTCAGATATTATTTTGCATTGAATTGCACGTTACATTCTGTGTTTTCAGTATCTGCAGACTGAACTTAACAGACTCCATCTCAGCCCAACAATGCTCCACTTTTATCAGTGACAGTGCCTGGGAATGCCTCTGATTCCCTCTGTATGACCAGAGTTCTGGAGATTATATTTAACAAATGATTTACTTGTCAGAGATTCAATGGAAACCTACTCAGAAATAAATGTAATACAAGTGCGTGTTTCATCTGAATATGTGTGATTGCCAGACGAACATAAAGGAATAACACGGATTTCTCTCTTGAAAAAGTTGTCAATTGATCTTACAGAAGTTGAGTTTTGCTGAAATAAATAGAATGTCGTTCATGTTTGCAGCCTTCAAGCAAATAGGTTCTTCCACAGATGACAAATTCAAGGGCAGAGCCAACGTATTTACTGAACTCAAAAATGCTGGTTTATCAGTTGGCAGTCATACGTAAAAGCAATGCCAGGGACAATGCACAAACTAATGCTGAATAAACTTAACAGTTAGACTCCGTTTAAATTATAAAGCAGGCAAGTACGCCCAGGCTGAATGAAATGGAACCTGCGTTGTTTAAGACTTAACCAAGCTGTCTATAACTGTCATTTAACATCAAGGGGGATGGTGGGAGGGTGGGGGGCGTGCATTTCACATGACAATGCCAGGAGTAATCAGTCCACTTGAAAACCAATCACATTCTCACCTCGTTTAGTAAAGTAGCAGATACTCCATCACATCTTATTTTTGCATAATTCTTCACAATTGCAACACAAATTGCCCAATTATTCGCAATTTTTTTTTACTCAATCTATGTTTTGCCATTTTCTGTTGTGAATGCCAGGATACGATGGTGAGCAGCGAGACAGAGCAGTTTTAGTTTATACAACAATCATACAGTGTGTCTTTTGTCCAGTAGATGTAGTGAATTCCGCATTGTAAGGAAGAAATGCCCTAATGGCCCACACCAAACCCCTCAGAAAATATCAAGCAGATAACCTGGACCCCAATATTTTCTTATTTAAAGGCAAGTGTAAGGTGTTGCGCTCCAGATGCATTTCAAATTATCAAATCTTTTGTTTTCACACAAAACACACGGGCGGCATGGTGGCACAGTGATTAGCACTTTCACCTCACAACACCAGGGACCTGGGATTGCTGCCAGCCTCGGGTGACAGTGTAGAGTTAAAAGCCTTTGGGTTCCATAGTGTAATGGTGAGCACAATAAACTCTGAATCCAGCGATCCGAGGTCAAATCTTGGTGGATCGTTCTTTCTTAAGCAGAACGGTGCTCAGTGGTTGCAATGCTGCCTCACAGTGCTAAGGACCCAGGTTCGATTTCACTCTCGGGCGACTGTCTGTTTGGAGTTTGTACATTCTCCCGGTGTCTGCGAGGGTTTTCTCTCGTTTCCTCCCACAGTCCAAAGATGTGCAGGCTAGGTGGATTGGCCATGTTAAATTGTCCATTGTGCTCACGGATGTGTAGATTAGGTGGGTCAAGGGAATGGGTCTGGATCTTGTGAGGATCGGTGTGAACCTGTTGGGCCGTAAGGGCCTGTTTCCACACTGTAGGGATTCTATAATGAAAATTTGAACTTAGCAGGCTGTTTCCAATGACCAGCGAATCCAGAACCAGGGCTCACAGTCTAAGAGTATGGGGTGAACGATTTAGGGCTGAGAGGAAGAGAAATTTCTAATTGCCACTGAGAAGGTGGTGGTGAGCTGCTGTCTTGAACCACTGCGAACATGCAGCACCACAGGTTTGACTGTCCAAATAAAATTGCTGAGCGTTGTAGCAGGTAGACTGCCAACACTGAAGGAGTTGGGCAACGATGGAGTCAGTAAATGTATTAACAAAAAACCTTGTCAGGATGGCCGAGTTTTCTGAGGCGCCAGACTCAACAAGTGTTAATCCTTGCGTGGTGAATTCTGTTTCGTTTTTAAGGGCGTGGGTTCCAATCCCACTCCTGACGTTCTGCTATCCCTAGTGATCTAGTGCTTCGGATTGGGCATTCTCACTGCCGTGGCCTGGGGTTGATCCTGGTCAGGGAACTCAAGTTGTCCTTGGCCTGTTTTTGGGGCGACACGGTGGCTCAGCGGTTCGCACTGCGACTTCACAGCTCCAGGAACCTGGGTTCGATTCCACTCTCGGGCGACTGCCTGTGCGGAGTTTGCACATTCTTCCCGTGTTTGTGTGCATTGCCTGCAGGAGCTCTCGTTTCCTCCAACAGGTCAACGATGTGCGGTTTAGGTGGCTTGGCGGTGTTAAATTGCGTGTAGTGTCCAGGGATGTGTAGGTGATAGCGGGATGTTTCTGGCTGGGATGCAGTGTGGACTTGTTGGGCCAAAGGGCCTGTTTCCACACTGCAGGGATTCGATGCTACAGTTGACATGCAGAGAATTTTTAAATTTTTTAACTGTAACTCGATGGAAATAATTAAGAAAGTAATGTATAATTTGAGTATGAATTTATTTTGTCAATCGTTTTGTTTTTGATGATTAAGTGAAATTTCTTATACATTTAAAATGAGAACATAAATAATCGAAGGCTCAATTCGGTGCAAATGAACTATTTCAATCGAATTGGAATAGAGTAGAAACATAGTTTATAAAATTTCTAATGGAGGCGTGTTTTTTTCACAAAATCAGCTGAAGAGATATTTTTGAATCAGAGATAGTAGAACTGC
>NC_063366.1:1464446-1504379 GCF_021869965.1 Rhincodon typus
GATGAACACAGGAGGCCAAGCAGCATCAGAGGAGCAGGAAAGCTGACGTTTCGGGCCTAGACCCTTCTTCAGAAAAGGCCCGAAACATCAGATTCCCTGCTCCTCTGACGCTGCTTGGCCTCCTGTGTTCATCCAGCTCTGCACCTTGTTATCTCAGATTCTCCAGCATCTGCAGTTCCGACTATCTTTGCTCAGTTTGTATTAGATTGAAATGGATTGGGTGGAGACAC
Organism: Rhincodon typus; assembly: GCF_021869965.1. Classification (NCBI taxonomy): domain Eukaryota; kingdom Metazoa; phylum Chordata; class Chondrichthyes; order Orectolobiformes; family Rhincodontidae; genus Rhincodon; species Rhincodon typus. The sequence goes on from NC_063366.1 coordinate 1,464,677, forward strand.
AGCTGCTGCGACCAATTCTGGGTCAAACTCATTACCACAGTTTCCAACAATGTGTAGTATGTGATGGTTAAGGGAGGTGTTCTCCAGGATAGCTTAGTTTGCTAAATAACTCAATCACAAAACGGAAAATAACTATGTTCTCAAATGTATTTTTGCGAAACCTTTAAATTCATTTCTCATATTAAGAAATTTCATAACACGGGTTAGAAAAGAATTTGAGGAGTCTAAGGGAAGGCAGAGCCTTTCAGCGGTAAGTACAACGGTTCAGACATCACTTACCTCACACGAATGCATTCTGGAGAGAATGCATTCCGTTTCCACCATATCTGAACCCATTGACCAAGAGTGGAAGAAATTAATCCTCGCTACTGTGGTCCAGCTTAAGAAGAATTGAATAATTAATTGTTGTTCCTCGTGTCTGCTGAGCGTCATTGGAACCAGAGCAGAACACTGAGGAGCAGTCGGGTCAGTGTGTGACCCAAACCGCCAGGAACATGGATTAGTCACTTTAGATCTAAGCATTCATTGGGTAATATATAGAGTCGGATTTTTAATCAGGAAGAAGATCAACAGATATTGGAAAAAAATGCAGGAAAATTGAATTGAGGGTATCGTATCGGCCTTAATCATATTGAACGGCTGTAGAACACAGTGGGATGAATAGTCTCTACTTTCCCTGTGACTTATGATTTTATGTACTTGTAAATGAATTGGACGATCCTCAAGGTCAGATCTTCCTTAAAAAACTGACTACAAAATTTCATCCAATAAAAACCCTGCCGAGTCGACATCAGCTGTCCACCAATTGGTTTTGTTATTTTGGACATTCTTGAGGCTTCTTTGCCTCTGACCTGGAGTGTTGCAAAGACTCACCTTTTCCTCAGTGAAAATCCTGCAACACAAGGAAACTCTGGTCAAATAAATATCAATATATATTGTTCTTTCATCCCTTCACGTTTAATTTCTCGTTCATGGGTTGAATGTTACTCGGAAATATAATTGATTTTGTTCTTTCGATGAAAAGCTGTGGACTGAGTGGACAAGAGCTGTAAAGAAAGTTTCTGGCAGCCCTCAGTTTGAATGCTGGCGATGGTGATGGTAAACTTCAGGATTTGTGAAATAAACCACCGAGTCCTATTGACATCAGAATTTCTGATATACTTTCATGACACCCAAATCAACTACATAAATTGCGGTTTAGGGAAAATGTGCTTCCACATTAATTCTGAATTTGGACGAGCTTATTATCCTCTCGTCACCAAAACTTCATCTTCTCCACATCGTGTTTTTTTTTGGAATTTTTTTGCAGGGAGAATGTCCTGTGGCACCTGTGATGCGAAATTCTTATAGTGTGTTAGAAATTGTGGAAGGTTTGTGTTCTAAAATCTCACTTTTTTCAGAAATTTTGTTTATGCTGGGCATGGGCATATGGAGATGTTCACTCACTTATGTTGGAATATGTGCCTTCAGCTCCCTTGCCTCTCACTTAAAGTGTGCACCTGCTGCTGCTGTCAATATTAACCGTGAATAGAAAATTGCATAACACGTCAAACTGAAGGATAAATATAGAAAAAAGAAGGTTGTGTTTGCTGACACCAGCGCATGCGTGCTGTGCACCAACTTAAATTGTGTGCGCGTATACAAAACTGCCTTGAAGTTACAGCAGAATTCTTATCCAAAAACATACCCTGTTGTTGATCTGGAAGTACTTCAACTCCTGAGGGACGTCGCAAACATCTCCAGAACAAATTACCCCATTGCCAACAAATCATGTTCACCATCACCATTTGTCACTTCTGTGAGGCCTGTTGACCATGTGGGTTGCAGTCATACTTCTCTGGTTGGTATACAATAATTATCCAAGGATTAAATGCATAGGTGAGAACTGGTGGGAGAATGTTTAGTGACAGGGCACTGAGTCTGAAGCTGGAAGCTGGGGTCTCACTCAAGAGCCTTCTGTGGAGGTGCTGGCTTTGTTCTGAGGTGGACAAAATCAGAAGACGCACGACACCATGTTATAATCCAATAGGTTTATTTGAAATCAAAAATTTTCTGAGCGCTGCTCCTTCATCAGGTGAAGTCACCTGAAAAAGGGGCAGTGCTCAGAAGCCTTTTGATGTAAGACAAACATGTTGGACTATTACCTGGTTTCTTGTGACTTCTGACTTTGTCAAGAACAATTTGATCACGGATTTTGTTCTTAATGTGGCCAATGAAATGACGTGTGGGTGTGAGTGACAGAGTGTATGTGTGCTTGTAAATGCGTTTCTCCCAACACAGCCCAATGCCAGGTGGGAAAAGTCAAAAATCGCACAAGATCAGGTTTTAGTTTATTTGAAAACACAAGCTTTCTGAATCTCACTCTTTCTTCAGGTGTTAGTGAGAGGGGTGGTATCAGTCACAGAATTCATAAGTAAAAGATAAAAGAGTCATATAACTGATGTGAATGCATTGAATAAACCTCAGATAGCTGTTAACATAAAAACACAGAAGATGGGAGCAAGCGGAGGCCATTCAGCACGTCAAGCCTACTCTGCGTTTCATCACGATCGTGGCTAATCATTCAACACAACAGTCGCATCCGGTTATCTCCCCATAACGTTTGATCCCATTCGTTCAAGTGATATATCTTGCCACCTCTTGAATGCATTCAATGTTTTGGCATCAACTACTGCCTGTGGTAATGAATTCCGCAGGCTCACCGCTTGGGTCGAGAAATGTCTCCTCATTTCCATCCGAAGTGGTCTACCCCGAATCCTCAGACTGTGATCCCTGGTTCTGGACACGCCCACCATTGGGAACATCCTACCATCATCTACACTGTCTAGTCCTCTTAGAATTTTATAAGTCTCTATGAGATCCACTTTTCTGAACTACAGCGAAGACAATCCTAACCTAGTCAACCTGTCCTCAAACATCAATACCACCATCACTGGAATTAGTTAGAATGGAGATGCAGGTTTCGATTGATTAAAATGCAAACCTCAGTATTTCTTTCAAGTCACTGCCCCGAGATAACGAAACGTTTATTATTAAAGCAGAGGTGATATCTGACACAATGCATTTCAGGTGTGACTCCTTGTCTGGAATCAGTCTGTGTTTTAACTTGGAAACAGAATGGTTTAATTTCCAAAGTAGGAATTTCCAAATGCCACATTGAATGACACTCAACAAATTGTGTGGGTTTTGAACAAAATGGAATGCATCTGCAGCTATAAGTCAGCAAATGCAAATTCACCACATAGATTTATGTGTGTGTGTGTGTGTGTCTGTGTGTGTGTGTGTGTGTGTGTGTGTGTGTGTGTAGGTTTGTTTGTTTTTGTTCATGTGTGTTTGGGCGGTAGAGAGAGTGAGTGTGTGTCTGTGTGTGCAAGTGTACGTGTGTCTCTGTGGGTTTGCGTGTGAGGTGGAGAGAATGTGTGCTTCTGGGAGAGAGCGAGAGGTATGTGTGTGTGGGTGTGAGTGACAGAGTGTATGTGTGTTTGTAAGTGCGTGTCTGAGTTAGTGTGTGTGGGAGTGAGAGAGTGTGCATACGTTTGTCAGTGTGTGTGTGTGCTAGTGTGTGTACAACTGTGACTGTGTGTATGCTTGTGTGTGTCTGAGAATGTGTGTGTGCTTGTGTGTGTACGAGTGTGAGTGTTTGTGTGCTTGGATGTATCTGAGAATTTATGTGTGCTTGAGAGTAAATTTGCCTGTGAGTGAGTATGTGTGTTTGCGTGACAATAGTGTGTGCGTGCGAGAGCATCTGTGTGTGTGTCTGTGAGTCTTTGTGTGAGTGTGTTTGTACGAGACAGTGTGCGTGTATGTGTGCATATGTGTGAGTGTGTGTGAGAGAGACCAGTGGTGCCACCTGCAGTGAGGTAGAGATTTCGAGCGTGTGATGGATAGCAGCTGGATCCTGTCACTATGAACGCTACCACTGTTCCACAAAATTCACGGAATAAGTGTTTCTTTTATGCGAATCAACCTGTTCAGAGATGTTATTACACACATCTGGTGCAGGGAGGAAATGAACCCATACTTCCTTGTCCAGTGACATTGACACGGCCATTGCACCACTGGAGGGCACCTACTATTCAGTAAATACAATGCAGCAAATTTTACGCAGCAGTTCCAGTTTTTCCTCCCAAGATATTTTCCAACCAATCTGAATGGACATACCAATACATATCTCTGGATCAGGCCGCATATGAATTATTGCCTCCAGTTTCAAAGGAAGGGACAAAATGATAACACTACAAGGGCCAGGAGGAATTAACACCTTTCACGTAGTGACTGATTTATTTCACCTGGACACAGTTTAGTATTTGCTTCAGCCAATTCGATTCACTTCAGGTGGCATATCAAGACACAGCTGACGACATTGTATGGGGAAAAATAAAGTGTCTGCGTCCTGACAAGATTTTGGCAGGACGACCGAAGGCTTGATCTTCGAAACAATAATGACCCGAACCAAGCTGTTCCTTTCGAGCTCCAACACTGGCATCGACACTCCAAAAAGCAACATTGCCCACATTTCAATGTCGATATTGATCAGAACATTTGGTCTGGTCTCGTTCATCACCAAATAGTTGCAACGGATTCCTCCCACCGTTGATATCAACTCATTCGAAACAGTTGACACGAAGCAGCACTAAAGCAGCGATCATCGGCTCACAAACGGTCTGCTTGACTTCAGTTACGTAAAACGGCCTCCTGAACTCCTTCTAACCTCAGTTTAAACATGGAAAACAAGTTGAACTCTAGAGGGCATGTGAAAGAGACTACCACTGACATGAAGTTGGTGTTCAAATAAGTGTGACTTCAAGGACCCTCGGTAATGGAATCCAAAGGGAATCTGGGGAAATTCTGTTTTGTAGGGATTTGGCGAAGGAGAGGAAAAGATGCAGTTCGTGATGGGGGACCAGAGGGACCTGTCTACATTCTTGAAATGTTAATTGCGTTAATAGCAGGAGTCAGAGAGGATTCCTTCTCATTGTGGAGTAGACTGCAAAGAGATGAAGTAAACTTTCACTTCTCCATTTATACAATAAGGGTTTGGAACTGAAATATCGATGATATTTCATGAAGATGAAGGAAAGATGCATCTCATTCCATTGATATCTCTACGTAAGTTGATCAGGATAATGGCTTCAGCGCAGCAGTGACGTTCCCTCTCTCATAAAATCAGAAGTAGGATGTTCACCGATGATTGCACATGTTATCATGGCGAACTGCAGTGGTTCAAGTATGAAGCTCACGGACCACTTTTCCAGGACAATAAGGGACAAGCAACAAATTCACATGTTACTGCTGGCACCCCATCACATGAAAGCACTTTTTAAAATGCATGTAATCTCCCATGTATAAATTTTGTTTGTAATTCAGATCTGAGATGAAGGAGTTTTCATGACTGCATTACTCATCTGATGTGATACAAGAAACACTTAATAAAATATTTGGACAAAAGAGTAGAAGAGATAGACCTGTCTACATTCTTGAAATGTTAATTGCGTTAATAGCAGGATTCAGAGAGGATACCTTCTCATTGTGGAGTGCAAAGAGATTAAGTAAACTTTCACTTCTCTATTTATACAATAAGGATTTGGAACTGAAATATCTGAAAGAATACGTTTCAGCCACGTCAACCACTTTCAATGGCACCTCATTCCCTGTGCGTACCACACTCTGTGCTAGAAAGTTGACCCTCTCGTTCCCATTTCTTCTTTCTCCTCTTACAATAAACTGATGCCCTCATGTCCACCATTCCACAACCCTGGGAAAAAAAGGCTGTGTGTATTCACCCTATCCATGCCTCTCATAATCTTATACCCCTCAATAAAAACACGCCCATCCACCCCACCGTCTCCTATGCGCGAAAGAAAAAAGTTCTAGATTGTCCAACCTCTCCATATAACTCAGTCCCTTGAGTCCTGGCAACATCCTTGGAAATTTCTTCTGTACTCTTTCCAGTTCAATAACATCCTTCCTGTAGTAGGTGACAAAAACTGAACAAATTATTCGAAGTGCAGCGTCACCAACGGCCTTTACAACTGCAGCATAACTTCCCAAATTTTGGCCAATGTGCCAAAATCCTTCTTCATTGTCCACTGATCACTTCATTTTCAGTGAACCGTGGACCTGAACTCCAAGGCCCCGCTGTTACAGTACACCCCAGAAGGCACTGCCATTCACCATGAAGCTCCTATCTTAATTTGACCTACCAAGATGCAACACCTCACACTCTTCTATACTAAATTCCATTTGCCCTTTCTATGTCCACTTCCGCAGCTGATCAAAATTTTGGTGCAATATCTGATAACTTTCTTCACAGTCCATGATCCTACCTATTTAAGTATCATCCGCTCACTTGCTAACTATGCCTTGTACATTCTCATTCAGATCATTAACGTAAGTAACAAGAAGGAAGACTGAGGTGTTCATTTAAAGGTAGAAACGGAGTGAGATGAGCAGTAATATTAAAAGTTGGCATGCTAAGTTTAAATGTATTCTCTTTCAATAATGTCGAATATTCATAACGTGAGAATAACATGTTTGAAAACGAAGCAATTTTTGCATGTTGATGGTTCAATTTTAAGGTAGATTTGTGGTGAGATGTGTTTTTAAGAGCAATTTCTTCTGTACGGATTCTCTTGAACAAGGGGGGTGTAAATCTGAGGCCTAGAGTCTGTCGACAAAGGAAGCATGCGTGTGTGGAGTCAGACTTCGTTTATGCTTTCAGTTGTAAAAGCTGCTTTTTTAAAAACGAAGTTGTGAGATAAATCTCTCTCCCTCTCTCTCGTTTGTCTCGATTTCTCTCTCTGTCTCTCTCTCCCACCCTCTCTTGCTCTCTCTCTGTCTGTCTGCTGCCATTGTTGCAAAAGCCTGCATAATTTGATCATTTGGTTTTCCCGTTCTCCTAGACTAGAGAAGCTTGTAAGTGAAAGAAGTCTCTTTTGCTGAATTGGCCTCTGCCAACAGTGTGTTTATGGGATCCTGCTACATTGGAACAGTTGCTGAACAGCGATTATCTCACATTTTATCTTGCTAAGAATTTCGATAAGATAAAGTTTGCTCATTCTTTTTTGTTTGTTTGTATTTTAACTGAGGTAAAGATAAAGTGTGTTTTGCTTAAAAGTCCAGCAATTTGACCAATCAAATCGAACCTGGAGCACAATGCCTTACACTTGACTTTAAATAAGATAGTAGTTCGGATCTGTGCATTCTCCTTGATATGTTTTTAGGAAGTTTCGCCTGGTTAACAGCATTTGTTCCCAAAACAAAGTCTTCATGAGTTATTCATTGAGAAATAAAATCAACCCATAATATTCAGATGCACCACATATTCCAAAATGAAAATAAAACTGAGATTTGGCTTTTTCATCTATTTGGGACCACTGCTTTGTCTAAATCCATCCTGTAACAAGTTAACCACTTAAGCAATGTCATCTCCTAGACCCTGGTCATTGATCCTCACAGACTGAAACAAAAGCATTCTCAGATACTTTCAGTGTTACAACTGGAGAAAAATCAGTCTGAGGTGGTGTCTTTTGATTTCAAGATGGGCACACACAGAACACAGAGCGGGAAATGGGATTCTATCAAATTCAATTCTGACAATTCTTCGGTTCTTCACAGAGTTTCAATACTTTAAATATGATGCTGAATGGGTATTTGATCGCATTCTTTACCTCCCCTCGGAATTTGATCTGCCTAAATACGTATGTTTGTACAGCAGCTCAAAAGCACGAGCATAAACCTGGTAACATCTGTGATCAGCAACGTGTCATTCCAACCTGTTGAAAAATAATGTTTTGTAATTCTCATTACAATGAAGAAGATCACATATGTCATCCATAAAAGGAGGAAATTATCAGATACAGTGAAGAGTAAGATGGTGGATTTTCTTCTATTCTCCATCTCTGAATCAATCTGATTTACATCGTGTTTGCTTCTTCTCAACTTCCTGCGGATTCTACTGGCTGACAAAATTTTGCCCATGGGCAGAGCATTGAGCAGAAAGATCAGAAATGTTGGGAGAACTGGGGTGAAGCAACGGTCAATCCAACTAAATGCTTCCCACGCAGTTTCAGTGTAATATTCTGCTTTCCATCTACACTCCCAGTCCACAGTTTCGACTGTAATCGCAGGTTTGAAAGCAAAGTAAAAGGGAATGTTTCTGAAACAGAACAGCAGACAAGACGGTTTCTATAACTACAGCTGCCGTTTTCTCGGTGCAATATCTGACTCTCAGCCTTTGGCAGCAAATGATAATAAAGCGATCAAAAGTGAAAGCGACTGTTGACCAGACAGAAATGTCAGTGGCTGCACGGAGCAGCAAGAAGTTCACAGAACAAACAGTTGTGAGGAACAGGAATGACTGTGGGAAATAATAAGCATTAATTCTCCAAAGTAAAGCATCTGTGATAAGCTTCAGTAGATCTGCCATTGCCATTGCTCGCAGGTAGTGAGTTACACACTTGGAGAGACATTTTCCCCTGGACAAGATTCGCAATAGTTAACATATTATCTGTAAGAGGATAAGAAACAGAAACTGAAAATCACTCATCATGATCGCATGAAATGAGCTCGCGACACAGTATTTTACTTTGAACTGTAATTTAGTTCATGATACAGTGATGAGATCTGAATATTGCTGTTGCTAGAGTGGACAAATGACGCAATATTAATGTAGTGTTCGTTCGTAATAGATAAGAATGATTGTATCAAATTGACACCTTCAGTTAAAGACCACGGAACTGTACAAATATCTCTTTTTTAAATGTCCTGTTTCTGCTCCCTTTCCCCCGCAACTGAAGTGTGTATTGTTAGCCAAGCAGATTTACCAGGAAATTACTGAACAGCTTTCTCTTTTATTGAATCACGATAAGAGGTGTTGAGCTTGAAATTACATAAGAAAGCAAAATATGAGTAAAGTCAGGGCGCATTGTCCTTTCAAAATCTGACCAACAGCAGCTGCGATTGATATCATGTGCAGCAGCATAACCCTGATGGGGAAAAGTGCCTAGATTTATCAGGTTTCAGTCACAGACCAGCGGTTATGACAAGAAGCTTTGGGACAATAATGATAACACTATGTATTACTGGTGCCAGTGTCTCACGAAACGGACAGCATTTCTCCCAGACCTGTCTCTGAGACATGCTTTCGTTCTGTCCACGGAATTTTCCCCAGTTCTCCTGCAGGAGTACAATCAATACCGGATTACTTCTGAGGTGCTCCTTTCAATTCTGTGGCCTTGCTCCTCACATTAACTCTGCAGATTTTGTTCGTTCTTTCGATGGGCTTTCTCTCTAAAAGAACAGCTCGAACTCAACTCTCCATATCTGATTGTAAGTTCTTGTCATCCCAGGGCAGATATTCTCAAAAGTGGCAACAGGTAGACAATGCAGTCGTCCTGATTCATTCATTTCTGAACAGAGAAGAGTTGCCTGTCTCCCTCGCTATACTGTTACCTCCCAACACTATATTCTTTTTTGTTCACTGCCGACTTGATTGGCATCCTGTTTCGTAGTGCATTTGTCATTTAGTTCAGCAACTTTGCCGTTCACACAACCAATCGATTCTCTCGAAGCTCTGCAGTCCTGCAACATTCAGTCATAATATTTGGTGCACAAGCAAATATGCAAATGGAAGAAGGGGCTCCACAAATAACTCCAAACTCAATGATGGGAGAACACAACACAGCAGTGCAAAATATGAGGAATTTGTAGCAATCTTCAGGCAGAAATACGATTGCATGAACCATCCCGGCTTCCTCCAGTAGTCCCCCGTTTCACAGTTGCAAGCCTTTAACCATTCCGATTAGCTCCAAGTGATACCAAAAATGAAGCCATGAAGAGAGAGGATACTGCGAAGTCTATGGGCGGTGACAACGCTCGTGCAAGAGGACTGATGTCGTTTGCTCTCGAATTTTTGATGGCCTTTTACTGCTGTTCCAGAATAGGTACAACGCTGTCAGCTTCACGACAAAAATGGAAGTCTGACAGATGTGCCCTTTCGACAAAAACGGACAAATTAAGCCTGACCAAACACCATCCCAACAGTCTATACTGGATGAGCAATTAAGCGATGGAAGATGTCATCAACAATGCTATGAACAGCACCTGCTTCGCAAGAATGTGCTCAGTGGAACTCAGTTTTGGATTCTCCATGTCCGCACGTTTCCTGACTTCATTACAGTCTTGGTTGAAACATGGATAAAAGAGCTGAATTTCTGAGGTGAGGTATGAATGTCAGCCCTTGAAATCAGATCATTGTTTGGGGGCGTGTGGTATTAAAAAATCCAAGAAAAACGTGAATCAATGGGAATCCGAAAAAAACCTGTCCCTTGCTTGCAGTCATACCTGGCACAAATGAATATGGCAGGAGTTGTTCTATATCAGTCGTCACAGTTCCAGGAAATCTGTCCACGAGTTCTTCGGGGTCATGTCGGATGCCCAAACATTTTCAGTTGGTTCAGCAATGACCCTTCCTACATCACATCGACAGAAGTAGGGATGTTCGCCAATGATTGCAAAATTTTCAGCAATGGTCACCAGTCAACAGATCTTACAGCAGACCTCAGCAGCTTTACAGTTTGGCCTGAGATGTGGCAAGAAACATTCACATCACATAAATGCAAGGCAATGGCATTCTCCAATAAGAACGAATCTAACCATTGCCTCAGGACATTCAGTGATGTTACCATCACTGAATTGGCCATGATCAACATCCTGAGGAGTTCCGCATTCACCTGAAACCCAATTGCTTCTCCCGTTTAAATGCAATGGTAGAAGAAGTTAAAAGACTAAGAACACTGCTTTTAGTAACTCAGCTGTTTATTCTCCAAAGCTGGCCCACCATCCACATGGCACAAGTGAGGACTGTGCTGGAATATTACACACTAGCCTGAATTAAACAGCTGCAACAACATTCAGGAGCTCGAAAGCACTCAGGACAATATTGCCTATTTTATTGGCAGCACATCCACAAACAACCACTGCTTCCAACACCAATGTTCATTATCAGCAGTGTGTACTATCGCACGATGCACTGCACAAATTAGGTTAGAAAGCACCTTCCAAATACACGAACACATCAACCTAAAAGAGCAACAGAATTTGGGAACATCACCACGTGAAAGTTCCCCTCAAATCCATTCAATAGCTTGAGTCGAAAATATCTCACACTATTTTCAGTATAGCTGGTTCAAAGTCTCTCACTCTATTTTCAGTATAGCTGGTTCAAAGACTTGGAAGTACCTCCCTAACAGCATTGTGGCATTACCTGCAGCAGATGGACGGCAATGCTTCCAGAATGCAGCTGACTGTCATTTTCTCAGGAGCAACTAGCCGGTAAGTGATGCCAACATCCCAAAATGTGAATGAACAACATCTCATCCAAACAGCCTGATGGAAGGTAGCATCTTCTCCACAACTGAAATTATTAATTCTTATATGCTCTTGCCTTCTGGGTTCTCCAAACAGTCTTATTCACAGGAGCACTTTCTGCTTCCTGCCAATCATGAAAACGAAAGGTACTATGTTGAGGAGTGTTAGATTGGTGACAGTTTCTCTTTTGTTAAATTACAGAATTGTAAACATTCAGACGATTCCCCCACGCTCCGAATTTCACTTCACAAACTTAACATCTTTCAGAACAAACCTTTGATTTGAACCACATTCAAAAATGTTCATTCAGTCTACCGCCGATACTCAGCAGCCGTGTGGCTCTCCATCTGCAAGATACACTGCAAAGGAAAGGCAATCACAAAGACCCATAAGGCAGGTCACTCACAACCTCGACAAGTTCGATCTGGACGTAGAAGAGTAGGTGATAAATGATACACCGGCAAATGAAGATTCCCCAAAATTCCACTCACCATCCTAACGTCGAAATATGTAACTATTCCTTTACTGTTGCTGGATCAAAATCTTGGAATCACGTCACTGACAGCATTGCCTACCTGACAACAGAAATTAGGCAGCAACTTTTCAAAGAGGCATCTTACTAACAAAGTTTCAAGAAAAACAAGGAATAATAACTACACGTCTGACATCCACATTACATGAATGAATGAAAGGAAAACAGTTTCCTGGTGTCACGATTCCAGGTCATTTTCGCAATTTAGATACGTCCATAATACCATCCTCAAAAGTCTAACCACGAGACGGGCTGATGTTACCTACACCTTCTTTCCGTCGATCATTCTGTGAATCTACATCAGAACCTCCACTAATACACCCTTACACTGCGCACACAATACCTGCTTTACTATTTCCCAAAATTGTCAATGCAAATTCTCTGAAGAACTCACAGCTGCAATTCTGTCTTCCTTCATCTCTGTAATAACCTCTAGGTGAAATTTTTATGGAAAGGCGCAGGAACACGACTATGGAACTTTACTATACGGAATCTGGTATCACAATATACTGTTTACTGAAAATAATTATATAACATGACAGTGGATCACAGGACGTGCACCAGATCGTCAATTGTGGACCCTCCGTGTGACGATACAAATAAATACGATCTCCAATGGGACAGCTCACTGTACAACGTGAAACATGGAAGCAAACGCAGGACTGTAACAGAGTATCGTGATCACAGATTCCAAACCACAGTGATGCATTTTGAGGACAGGGGATGTTTCCAAAAGATGAAAACCCAATATTGATGAAGCAGCGGCATCGTAAATGTTTATAAATTTGAAAAAAATCTTTGACCCACGTGTGTAGAGCTAAGAGAAATCGGCATCTAATTTATGCATTACATCATGCTCCTTCTAAAGTCCGGAAGGTTCAAGCAGAACAGATGTTGCTATCTGGAGAGAAAGATTCACGCAACATTGTTTAAATAGATGTCACCTGAAACTGTTGCTCTGCCCGGTTTACCTTTGGGACGGTGGGAACATAAAGGGACCTATTGCCTACCACCGCATGAAGAGAACAGAATTCCTGCTCGGAGGAAGAAGAAGTGATTAAGACCAGGCTGTTGATAAAATAAGTTTGAAAAGTTTTTTTTTTTGTGACAGCCAGAGCTCAGACACTGAACTAAAACTGAATAACTTTGCAAATTCGAAAACAAATACAGCAGTATCCGTAGCCTTTACGGAAGACTTGAATGAACATTTCAAAGACAACGCGTGGACTGTCAGTGTACAACAGCAGTAACCGTGAAACCTATTCGAATACTGCTTTTGGATCGCCATGAGAACAAACACATACTTTGAAAAGGAGAATCTCTGGAATCAAAATAGAAACACAGATATCCTTGATTTATCTAGTTAACAACTGCATATCGTCACTTACCAGGGATTTCAATTGCTACTATAATTGGATAATAAATCATTACAGCCTGTAAGACAGGAGGTTACTGGCTAAATGGATAAGAACTGTATCGCTCTCTAATCCTGTCTGAGAAATGGCAATGTCTCTTGTCGTTGAACACTGAACTGTGCCTGACGATGAGAAGAGAGATGAAGAGAAGACATATTTATAATTGAGAGACATCTCCCAGTTGCTTCAGGCAGCAGCTGCAACATTGACATCATTTACAAACAACTTGGCAGGGAGCCAACCCCCTTCACTGTAATGTCTGTGTGTCACTCATTACTTCACAGTAGAGGGTGTAAGTGCTTTCAATCAAACAGCCCAAACATTCGAAAAACATTTGATCATATTTCTATTCAAAAATGTGCAGAAAACTGAGCTCTGACACGTTATTGTATTCCGTTTAAACAGAAGAAACTATTCCTTTCCCTGTTGTTTTACAGGGTTCACTGCTGTTAGTCAACAATCGCCTTGCACAAATTCTCCGACAGATTCCATGGATTTACAATGCTGGCAGCGTCGCAATCAGGAGCTTTAAGCATGTCGCCTTGTCGCTGAGTGAAGACGTAAAGCCAACATCGAGAGGTTTTAAAAATTTAGATCGAATAAAATACTTCAAAATAAGTAGCGTGATGAAATATATTATCATGGAAGGCTGGCAATGAAATTTGATTTTTGGCTTCAAAGAAAGAGAATTTTAAAAGCATTTGGGTGTTCGTTTTAAAGAAGTAGTGGTACCTGGAAAGCACAGGGAAGTCGGACATGTCCATTAGTTTAGTGGAGAAATGGCACCGAATAGGCAGACGAAATGACCTCCTTTAACGATTTAACAATTTTATCATTGGGTGCAACCACTTAAGTAGAGAGTTTCTTTGTTTTCTTTTGTTAGACGCCGTTTCAATGGGTGAGATGCAATCAAAATGTCAAAAGACTTGTTCATGTCATCCGTGAAGAAATGCATTAGGCAGAAGACTCCTTCTGCACACTGAAGAGATATGACCTGGAAATGGGGTGGAATTTATTCCTGGAATGAATTTTTTTTCATTGTCTGACTGATTGCGGGCGTTGTTTGCTGTCCAACATTTACAGCCCTTCCCGAGATGTCCTTGAGAACGTAGTTGTTAGATGGCTTGATGAATCGCTGCGGCTCTACGTGCTCTGGGCTGACCCATAGTTGCCTGAGGGATTGAATTCCAGGACTTTGTCACAGCAGTAGTGAAGGAAAGGGATGATAAGTGAGAATTGTGAGTGGCTTGGAGGGGAACTTGCAGTTGATGGTTTTTTCATGTATCTGCTGCTCTTATCCTTCGACGTGGGAGCATTCGTTGGTTTTGAAAATGCAGTCAGAGGAACTTTTGTGGCTTCCGACAGTCCATCTGTTGATCGTGATCACTGCTGCTCCGGTGAATCAGTGGTCATGGGAGTGGATATTTGTGGATGTAGTAACAATCAAGTGGACTGCCATATCGTAGAATCTGTCAAAGGTTTTAAGTTTTATTGCAGCTGCGTTTATCGAGACAAGTTGGCAGTATTCCGTCACACTCCTGAATTGTGCGTTGTACATCATGGTCAGGCTTTTAAACGTCAGGAGATGAGGTTACACACTGCATCATATCTAGCCTTCGACCTGAGCTTTCAGGCATTGTATTTGTGTACAATGTTGTTCATTCCTGCCCAGCAAAGCTGCTGCTGCTACTCCTCTCTCTCTGAATAAAGATCTTGTTTCACCCAGAGTTTAACGTCTTCCTCTGTTCGACAACTGTGAGCACAATGAGTTATTTCATCCCTCTTTCCACTTTGTAGTTTTTTTTCATCTCAGTTCAATAGTGGACTTGAAGTTACTGAATGGAAAGAAAATGAATGTAAGAAGGGAACAAATTTTGGAAAAGTTTATCCAGTTCTGCCTTTCTCTTCAAGACAATGGCATTCTTTTAACACAATTACTTTTAACACATAATACAGGTATTTTCAAATATGGCGATTTAGCTGCCCTTGGGCTCCTGTTCGTCTATTATTTTCCTCTGCCCATTTTTCATTTTCCTTTGTTTTTCTTTCTTTTCCCCTATTTTTCTTTTTCTTTCTCTACAGTTTTCTCTCACATTTTGCCCTTTCGGAGCTCAGCTGCGTCTGAGCTGGAGACATGAGTGATATCGGTGACTGTGGGCCCGTACAGATGGTGCTGTAGTGTGGTAACTTCAGTATTTGCGGGCCTAATGTAGAACTCCAGGCGGCAGCGGCGTCTGTGAGGACGCTCTTGTGGTTGTTCAGGAGCGTTGTGAACTGGGCTCGTCCAGTTGATTCCAGATGGCGATGGGGTGGAGGAGGTGGACCAAAGTGATGGCACTGGAGCCAAATTTGCTTCCCACAGAAAAGTAAGTGGACAGGAAAATTGCGAGAGGGATACAGCATGTTCGAGGAAGAGATTGTTAGGTTAGGTAAATAGAGAGGAAAATGGCAAAAGCGTAGAGACTTCAATGTTGTCGAGCCCAGCGCAGGTGGCAGCGAGGCGCAGTACTAGAGATGCTGGTATCAGCGGCGAAGCAGTGTTTGCATTTGTCCTGGCACCAAGGTGTTAGTCGGTCCAATGCAGGAGGCATTGGTAAACCCGGCTCAAGACTCGTGTCTGCAAGGGTGAAGTGGACATTTTCGTTTTCTTTTGTTTCTGTTTCCTTGATTTCTGCTCTCATTCCTAGTTTGAAATGTTGTATTCTAAGGTGACACGATACACTATTCACTGTACTTCCGTTTTCCTGTACCCGGATACATGTGATAATCTAATCTAATCTAATCTGATCTGTGTTGCTTGGCCAGTTCACTTTATGGTTAATTTAACTCACAGCATATCGATCATTCAGTGACGGTGACGCTACCGAATATAAAAGGCGATGGTAAGTTTGTCACTTGTTGGAGATGATCATTGCATGGCATTTGTATGTTCTGAATGTTACTTGCCACTTTTTATCCCAAACCTGGACATTGTCAAGAAGAGAGACGGAGAAGACCTGACCTGTATTCCCTAGAGCTAAGAACAGTATAACGTTATTCCATTAAAACATATATAGACCATTAGGGAATTCTGTACATATACCGTCACCGTGTTCCCCTTGATTGTGCAGGCTACTATCTGAGGTCAGTCACAGAAGACGTTATGTACTTCTGCAGTGACACAGGCCAAATTCAAACAGGATCTGGAGAATGGAATGAAAAATACAGTAAGAATAACGTTTAAATTATTGAAACTGTGAGAAACCGAGGAATTCTCAGATATTAATCTGCATTGAACTGCACATTCTGTATTTTCAGTATCTACAGACTGAACTGAACAGACTCCATCTCTGCCCAACTATGCTCCACTTTTATCAGTGACAGTGCCTGTGAATACCTCTGATTCCCTCTATATGACCAGAGTTCTAGAGATTATATGAAACAAATGATTTATTTGAGGTTGGTTGGCTCGCTGAGCTGGTTTATTGTTTCGCAGACGATTCGTTATCATGCTGAGTAACATCCTCAGTGCAGCCTCCGATGAAGCGTCGGTTTGTTTTTCCGCCTGGTTTTTAAAGTCTGGAGTCCTTTGAGCTGGATTGCCACACTTCTGGTTTTCCTTCCTGGTGGAATATATATGGTGTCGAGTTCTATGCGTTTATTAATAGCATGCTTCGTGGAGTGCCAGGTTTCTATGAATTCCCGGACTTGTCTCTGCCTAGCTTATCCCAGAATTTTGGTGGTGTCCCAGTCGAATTGGTGGGTCTCCTTGTCCATGTGGATTGAGATAAGTGAGCATTGGTCGTGTCTTTTTGTAGCCAGTTGGTGTTGGTGTAAACGTGTTGTTAGTTTCCTTCCTGTTTGTCCGATGTAGTGTTTATCACAGTCTCTGCAGGGGATCTTGTAGATGACATTAGTCCTGTCCATGGTGGGGTGTCAACGGGACACCCATGGGATCACCTATCTCCGAACTCATAGCACAGGCAGGATGCAAAGAATAGAAAGGACGGCCTTTCCGCTATTCCAACCAAAACTATGGCTACGCTACGTGGACGACACCTTTGTCAACATTAAACGGACCAAACTAGAGGAGACACACAAACTTATAAACAACACCCTCACCGGAATAAAATTCACCAGAGAGGAGGAGAAGAACAAACAGCTCCCATTCCTGGACGTCATGGTAGAGAGTAAGACAAATGGGGAACTCCAAACGAAAGTACACAGAAAAGCCACACACGCGGACCAGGTACTGAACTTCAACAGTAACCATCCCAGCACACACAAACGAAGCCGCGTGCGGACACTATTTAAATGGGCAACAACACACTGCAGCAACACAGAACTACGCCAAGAGGAAGAAGAATACCTCTTCCAAGTTTTCAAGGATAATGAATATACAAAAAACTGGGTCAGAAGGAGCCTACACGAACAACATCAGGAACATACTACACGCCGCGGCACACTCACCACACTATATCAAGAACACATTGGAACTAACCACAAGACTCCTACGACCGCTGGGCATCAGAGTGACACACAAGCCCACATCAGCCCTACGATAACTGCTCACCCGAACTAAAGACCCACTCCCCACCATGGACATTGTATGAACGTGTAATTTTGATATGTGCGTGTGTGTGTATAAATCTGTTCAAACTTCGACATGAGAAGTGTATGCTCACTAATCTTTCTATTGGGATAACAATAATGCAGATTTACTTTGTGAATAGCCTTGTATTACATGATCAACCGCTCCCAGAAAATGTACAGTACGTGGTTGGCTACCGAGTGAATTTTCCTCTGCAAAAGCCCTTTAAAAAGAAATAAGACTACCAGAAAAGCTTTACTGTTGATAAGATACAGTTGAAAACTACTTCTACTCTGTCTCTATCATATGGTGCAAAGCAAGCGAAAGCATGGTGTAAGATTCAGGATAAAACGTCCTCAATACCATCTTTGCAAGTACAGGGGTGCGCGTACATTTCAGACTAGATTTCGAGCAACGTCCCCTTTATACTGTCCCCATTCAATACTACAAGAGAAGTCACAACATAATTTTTTGTTACGTATTGAAGCTACACGCGCACCAACTTCCTTGTCCGTACGATATCCATGATATTTGGACAAATTGAGTGAGTGGGCAAACACACGACAAATGAATTACAATAAGAATAAATGTGAGTTGACCTTGAAAGTAAAAAGAGAAAGTCAGATTAACATCTAAATGACAATAGATACAGAAAGCTAACTGGGTATGCTCCTGCTGAAAATAAACAATGAGGTGGTGAACACATCAAGCTGGGCTTCATAAGGGAGGAATTCGTGTGCAAAATTCGTGTGAGACCACAATCGGACTATTGTACCCAAAATTGGTCTCCTCCGCTGACGAAGGATGATCCAGCAGTGGAGGGAGCGCAATGAAGGTTTACCAGACTAATTTCTGAGATAACATGACTGACGTATGAAGAGAGACTGGAAGGTAGAACTGTGCATACTGGAGTTTCGAGGAATGATGGAATCATCTCACAGAATCTAATGAAATTCCAAAGGACTAGATGGAGTAAATGCATTTCGCACTAAGACGAAGAAAAATTTCATCACCCAGGGAGTGGTGATCTTCTGGAATTCTCCGCAGAAAAAAAAGGTTCATGCCACATCAGCGAATGTTTACAAGAAGGATTTGCACGTGGCTTCTAATGCTAAATCAATGAAAGGTTATGGGAAGAATGTGGGAAGATGTTCCTCTTCCACTTCTCCGATCTTCTAAGGAATAGGGTTTACGGGATTCAGGATGAGGTATAACAGCTGATGGTGCAAGTCGAGATAAATGAATTTGATCTCATAACCATTAAGCTGACATAGTTAGAAGGAAATCTAAGCTGGGAACAACATTCAGCGAAATTTCACCTTTTGGAAGGACAAGAGGGTAGGAAATGTAGTGGGATAACAACATGAACAAAAGATGAGATGAGGACAGCTGTGAGAAATGATGTCATCATCATCAGCAGTCCCTCGAAGACGAGGGTGAATCTCTTCCACTCTCAGAGTGAGTCCACATTTGGCTGTACAGACCAAAGCGGCTACATGGGATTCTGTTAAACTTGATGTAGGTAGCAGTGACGGGAAGAGTGCATGGGGCATTGGTGAGAAAGGATACTCCTTTCCTGTTCCTGCGTGCCTTCAATTATCACTCGATGGCAGGACTTGACACTTCCCAGGTAATCCTCTTCAACTGTGGATGGTCATGGGCCAGTGGTTTCCAGATGTCTGTGCAAATGTCACACTTCAGCAGTGAGGCTTTGAGGGGAAACTGAAGCAGTTCCTCTGTTTACTCTCGGTCAATTGACGTTTCGAAGCTGTGAGTAGATAGCCTGATCGAGATGACATTGTGTCAACTTGAATGAAATTTTAAGAAAAAGAAACAGCAAGGAAATGAAGACGACTCATGTATGTACACCCAAACTGAAGCTACGCTTTAGAAAAGGGTATATATCAATTAGCATTGGAGACATTTAAACAAAAAAAAATTCAATAATACTGAATGACTTAATTTTAATGTTGTTTTGTTCAATCAAGGTGCAATGGTAGCAACGTAAATGACTTCATAGAGTACATCAGAGATAATTTTACAAGAACAATATGTCATGTAGTCAGCCAAATGGCAATTGTTAACAGATATCATACATCAGAATTTATAGTGGAACATTTGATAAAAACAATGGATTTGGGAGAGCAATTAAGTATCATCACTTTCAATGAAGAAGTAAAGATGAAAGATACTGTGATCCTGATGGTTTGTGTGCTGGGATACTGAAAGGAGCATTTACACAGAAAGCATATGTATTGCCTGTAATTTTCGAAAAATCTTTAGTTTCTGGATAACTGTCAATGTGACACCTGAAGTTCAAAATAGGAAGAATGCAAAAACGTCGGCTGCTCTATCTCGATTTCTGAATCATCCATTAACTGAATAAGTATTGCAATCAGTTAATCAAGTGGTAACACCAGAACGCTTGAATTATCATATTTTACTGAAGCAAAATCTGAGTTGATTCACGAAAGGGAAAACTTATCTGACAGATGTATTCGTTTTTTTTTCTCTGAGGAAATCTTAACCAGAGTGAAAACAAGGGAACCAGTCGATGCATTCGCCATGGTACCTCACAAACGGTTCAGATGTGAGATTGGAGTCCATGGTGTTGCAGGTAGAAAATTGGCATGGATAGAGAATTTGTTAATGCACAGGAACAGCAAGTGGAGACAAGGTGTTGTTTTTCAGGATGTAGACTTGTAACCAATGGCATTCCTAAAGGATTCAAAGAGGGAACCGTGAATATTTAAAATTTCAATTAATGACTTGGCGAAATGGAAATGAATGTGCCACAGCCAAAGTTCCTTCCTACAGAAATGTAAGTGGATAGGAAAGTTGCGAGAGCGATACAGCAATTTAGAGGGAGAGATTGTTTGTTCAGGTAAATCGACAAAAAATTGGCAAGAGGGGTAAAATGTATTGTCTCATACCCATCCTCCTCTTCTAACCAAAAAAAAAACTATGTGGAGGGTCAATAAGGTGAGTTATTATTTCCTTTCTTTTATTTTGTTTTTGTTCGGCGGCAAGGAGTTGGAGGGAGGAGCAGTAGGACAGAGGTAAATATAAGAGTACCAGACCTGGGCACATAGGGACAAGAGAATAAGCAAAGTAAACACGTGGCTAAAAGAGTGGTGCAGGAAAGGGGGGATCCGTTTCATGGGGCACTGGCATTAGTCTTGGACCAGGAGGGGTCTGTACCGTTGGGATTGTCTCCACCTGAATAGAACTGGGACCAATGTTCCAGCGAAAAGGGTAAATAGGCTGCTCAACAGGACATTAAACTGGAAAGTTGGGGAGGGGGGGAGATGAGAATGGTGAAACTTGCCCCCGTTGGAAACAAAGCAGCAGGTTAACACCTGTAGTTGTGGATTCAACTACGTGGTAAAATATGAAAGAAATGACAGGGAAGGAGAACTCAGGAGAGGTTATTGAAGTTTCCAGCACAAACACAAATAGGACAGATTGTTTGGAAAGGGCTAGCAATCAAACACTTGAAAAACGAATGACACTTAGATTAGGGAGTGTTAATACAGGAATGAAGGTGTTATATCTGAATGCACGCAGTATAAGGAATAAGGTAAATGAGATTGTGGCGCAGATGGAAACTGGCAGGTATGACGTGGTAGGCATTACAGAGACGTGACTGCAAGCAGATCAGGATTGGGAACTGAATATACAAGGTTATACATCCTATTGAAAAGATAGGCATGTGGGCCGAGGTGGTGGGTATGCCTTATTCGTGAGAAATGAAATTAAATCAATAGGAAGAGACGAAGTAGGGTCAGATTGTGTAGAATTTGTGTGGTAAGAATTGAGGAACCGCAAAGGTAAAAAAAAACATAGTTGGATTTGTGTACAGGCTTCCAAAAAGAAGTCAGGAGCAGGGATGCAAGAAACGCCAGGAGATAGAAAGGGTGTGCAGAAAAGGCAAAGTCACTGATCATGGGGGATTTCAATATGCAGGTGGACTGGGAAAAATATGTTGGTAGTGGATTGAAAGAAAAGGAGCTTGTGGAATGTCGACGAGATGGCTTTTTGATGCAGCTCGTGGTAGAGCCCACAAGGGGATAGGCAATACTAGATTTAGTGTTGTGCAATGAGGCAGACTTGATAAGGGACCTTAAGGTATAGGAACATTTTGGAGGCAGTGATCATAAGATGATGAAAGTTACTCTGCAATTTGAGAGGGAGTAGATAGAATCAGAGGTAACGGTATTACAGCTGAATAAAGGCGACTACAGAGGTATGAGTGAGGAGCTGGGCCGAATTTACCGGAAGAGGAGCCTAGCAGGAAAGACAGTGGAACAGGAATGACAGACGTTTCTGGTAGTAACTCGTGAGACGCAGCAAAAATCTATCACTAGGAAAAAGAAGCATGGTACAGGGAGGATGAGGCAACCATGGCTGACTAAGGAAGTCAGGGATAGCATAAAAGCAAAAACCAAAAGCATATAATGTTCCGAAGTGCAGTGGGAAACCACAGGAATGGGAAGCTTACAAAGACCAACAGAAGGCAACAAAAAAAGAAATAAGGAGGGAGAAGGTTAAATATGAGGGTAAGATAACTAGTAACATAAATGAAGACTGTAAGAGTTTCTTTAGATATATAAAGGTCAAGAGAGAAGAAAAAGTGGACATTGTACCATGGGAAAATGACGGTGGAGAGAGAGCCGTGGGGAACAAGGAAATGGCTGAGGAACTGAATAATTCCTTCACATCGGTCTTCACGGTGGAAGACATCAGTAATCTCCCAAAAATTCAAGAGCGTCAGGGTGCAGAGCTGAGTATGGTGGCCATCACCAAACAATAGATGCCAGTAAAACTGATTGGCCTGAAGGTGGATAAATCACCTGGACCTACAATCAGAGTTCTAAAGGGGATAGTTAATGAGAGAGTGGAAGCGTTCATGGTGATCTTTGAGGAATCACGAGAGTCAGGAGTGGTCTCAGACGACTGGAAAATTGTTAACGTCACACCCCTGCTTAAAAAAGAACCAAGGCAAAAGACTGAAAATTATAGGCTGATTAGCCTAAACTCGGTCTTGGTTAAGATTTTAGAGTCCATTGTAAAGGATGAGATTTCTGAATATTTGGAAGTGTGCAGTAAAATAGGGCAAGGTCAGCATGGTTTCATCAAGGCGAGGTCATGCCTGACAAATCTTTTGGAATTCTTTGAAGAAGTAACGAGCAAGGTAGACAAAGGAGAGTCAATGGTATTATCTACCGGGACTTCAAGAAGACCTTTGACAAGGAGCCACACAGGAGGCTGCTGAGTAAGATAAGGGCCCATGATGCTAGAGGCAAGGTGCTAGCATAGATAGAAGATTGACTGACTGGCAGAAAGCAGAGAGTGGTGATAAAAGGGTCTTTCTCAGGATGGCAGCCGGTGACAAGTGGTGTTTCACGAAGGTCAGTGTTGTGACTACGACTTATCACTTTCTACTTTAATGATCTAGATGAAAGAACTGTGGGCAACCTGGTTACGTTTGCAGGCAACACAAAGATAGGTGGAGGGACAAGTAGTATTGAGGAGGTGGGGAGTC
Organism: Rhincodon typus; assembly: GCF_021869965.1. Taxonomy (NCBI): domain Eukaryota; kingdom Metazoa; phylum Chordata; class Chondrichthyes; order Orectolobiformes; family Rhincodontidae; genus Rhincodon; species Rhincodon typus. The sequence continues at coordinate 1,488,109 of NC_063366.1, forward strand.
TACAGAAGGATTTGGACAGGTTAGGAGAGTTGGCAAAGAAGTGGCAGATGGAGAACAACGTGGGAAAGTGTGAGGTCATGCACTTTGCGAAGAAGAATAAAAGCATGGACTATTTTCTGAATGGGGAGAAATTTCAGAAGTCTGAAGTGCAAAGAAGTTTGGGAGTTCTAGTTCAGGATTCTCTCAAGGTAAACGTGAGTCATTTGTCAGGAAGGCAAATGTAATGTTGGCACTTATTTTGATAGGACTTGCATTTAAAAGCAGGGATGTACAACTGAGGCTTTATGAGGCTCTCGTCAGGCAAAATTTGGAGTATTGTGTGCAGTTTCGGGCCCCATATCTCAGTAAGGGTGTACTGGCCCTGGAGTGGGTTAAGAGGAGGTTCACGAGAATGGTCCCAGGAATGAGAAGCTTAACATATGAGGAATGTTTGAGGCCTGTGGGACTATACTCATTGGAGTTTAGAAGGATGAGGGGGTATCTAATTGATACTTACAGAAAGTTGAATGGCTTGGACAGAGTGGATGTTGGGAAGATGCTTCCATTGGTAGGACAGCCTGGGACCCGAGGGAACAGCCTTAGAGTAAAGGGAAGATCTTTTAGAACGGAGACAAGGAGAAACTTCTTCAACCAGAGAGTCGTGAATCTGTGGAATTCATTGCCACAGGAGGCTGCAGAGGCCAGGTAATTGAGTACATTTAATACTGACATAGATAGGTACTTGATTATCAAGGGGATCAAGGGTTACGGGGAGGAAGCGGGAGAATGAGGTTGAGGAACTTACCAACCATGAGTGACTGGCAGAGCGGACGCAATGGGCCGAATGGCCTAATTTCTGCTCCTATGTCTTATGGTCTTATGTTGGAAAGACTCAACTTTTCCTCAGTGCAAATCCTGGAACACTAGGGAACTCTGCTCAAATGATTATCAATGTACATTTTTTTTTCATCCCCACACTTATAATTTCTCGTTCATACGGTGAATGTTTTCGGAAGTAAGGTTGATTTTATACTTTCAATGACAAGCTGCGAACCGAGTGGACAAGAGCTGCAAAGAGAGATTTCATCTGGCATCCCTCAGTTTGAATGATGGCGATGGTGATGGTAAACTTCAGGATTTGTGGGATAAACTAGTGTGTCCTATTCACATCAGAATTTCTGTTATCTTTTCATGACACCAAACCAGCTGCAGAACTCGGGGAACTCAGGGAACATCAACTTCCACCTTAATTCTGAATTTGGACGAGCTTATTACAGTCTCGTCACCAAAACTTCATCCTCTCCAGGTCGTGATGATAGAATTTAATGCAGGGAGAATGACCTGTGGCAGGTGCGATGCGGCATTCTTTTGGTGTGTCAGAAATTGTGAAAAGTTTGTGTTTGAAAACTCACACTTCTACTGAAATATTGTTTATGCCGGACATGGCAGCTTTAATTTGTCATTACATAAATTGAAATGGAGTTCTGGGTTTTTTTCAGAGTTTACTCTGTGTGAACTTGAAGTACTTCAATACACTTACAAACAGTTTAGATGTACAATACACATGTTACATCAAACATTATCTGATGTGTTATCTGATTAATTAAACGAAAAGAAATAAGTGAAGGAACAGATAATTCTCTGGAAGAATATGCATAAATATTGATTAAAACCAAACCACAAAATAGCTCCAGCAAATTAAACCTCATATGTCCGGATAAAATCTCCTGCAATCCCATCAAATTCAGTGTTTGAACAAACTGCTGGTGCCTGTGAGGATTCTGGGGTGTGAACTTGGGCAGATGGAAATGTTCACTCACTTATGTTGGTACATGTGCCTGCAGCCCCCTTGCCTCTCACTTAAAGTATGCATCCGCTGCTGCCGTCAATATTAGCCGTGAATACAAAATTGCATAACAAGTCAAAATGATTGGGAAAGATATAAAGAGGTTATGTTTGCTGATACCAGCGCATGCGTACTATGCCCCAATTTAAATTTTGGAAGCGTATACAAAACTGGCTGGAAGCTACAGCAGAATTCTAAACCAAGCACACATCCTGGTTTCGATCTGGAGGTGCCTGTACTCCTGAGGGACGTCGCAAGCACCTCCACACCCGATTACCCCATCACCAACAAATCCTGTTCACCGTAACCATTGGCCACTTCTGTGACGCCAGTTGACCATGTGGCTTGCAGTCATATTTCTCTGGTTGAGGCTCAAATAATTATCAAAGGATTAAAGGATAGGTGACACCTGGTGGTACAGTGTTTAGTGACTGGGCACTGAGTCTGAAGCTCGGAGTTGGGGTCTCACGCAAGAAACTTCTGTGGAGGTGCTGGCGTTGTACTGAGGTGGACAAAATCAGAAGACACACGACACCAGGTTATAATCCAATAGGTTTATTTGAAATCAAAAAATCTCTGAGCGCTGCTCCTTCATCAGGTGAAGTCACCTGACACAGTGGCAGTGCTCGCAAAGCTTGTGATGTGATACAAACCTGTTGGATTATGCCCTGGTTTCGTGTGACTTCTCAGTTTGTCAAGAACATTTTGATCAAGAATTTTGTCCTTAATGTGGCCAATGAAATGAAGAATCGACTTGTGAATTCTTTAAACACAGTCACATACCAAGTGGGAAAGGTCAAAAATCGCACAACACCAGGTTATAATCCAACAGGTTTATTTGATTACACAAGCTCACTGAACCTCACTCCTTCTTCAGGTGTTAGTGAGAGAGGTGGCATCAGTGACGGAATTCATAAGTAAAAGATAAAAGGGTCATTTAACTGATGTGAATGCATTGAATAAACCTCAGATAGCTTTGACCATTGAAACATAGAATCGTAAAATATAGGAGCAGGAGGAGGCCATTCGGCCCTTCAAGCCTACTCTGCCATTCAGCATGATCGTGGCTGATCATCCAACTCAATAGCCTGATTCTGTTTTCTACCCATAACGTTTGATCCCATTCGGCCAAGTGATATACCTAGCCACCTCTTGAATACATTCAATGTTTTAGCATCAACTACTGTCTGTGGTAATGAATTCCGCAGGCTAACCTCTTGGGTCGAGATGTGTCTCCTCACCTCCATCCTAAGCGGTCTACCCCGAATCCTCAGACTGTAACACCTGGTTCTGGACACACCCACCATTGGGAACATCGTACCAGCATCTACCCTGTCTAGTCCTGTTAGAATTTCATAAGTTTCTATGAGATCCAACCTGCTTTTCTGAACTCCAGCGAAAACAATCCTAACCTACTCAACCTGTCCTCATACATCAGTCCCACCATCCCTGGAATTAGTTAGAATGGAGATGCAGGTTTCGATTGATTAAAATGGAAATCCCAGTATTTTCTTCAAGTCACTGCCCCTAGATAACGAAACCTTTCATCAGTATAGAAGAGCTGATATCTGACTCAATGCATTTTAGGTGTGAGGCTTTGTCCAGAATCTGTCTGTGTTTTAAAGTGGATTCAGAATTGTTTAATTTCCAAAGTGAGAATTTACTAATTCACATTGACAGACAGTGTACAAATTGTGTGGTTTTTGAACGAAATAGTGCTTGTCTGAGTTAGTGTGTGTGGATGAGAGATTGTGCATGCGTTTATGAGTCTGTGTGTGTGTACGAGTGAGAGTGTGTGTGAGCTTGTGTGTGTCTGAGAATGTATGTGTGCTTGAGAGAGAAAATTTTCCTGTGAGTGAGTATGTGCAATTGCGTGACAGAGTATGTGTAAGCGAGAACATCTGTGTGTGTGTCTGTGTGTACGTGTGTTTGTACGAGACAGTGTGTGTGTATTTGTGCGTGTGTGTTAGTGTGTGTGTGAGAGGTCGGTGGGGTCACCTATAGTGAGGTAGAGATTTCTGATATTGTAATGGATAACAGCTAGGTCCTCTCACTATGAACATTACCACTGTTCCACATAACCCCAGGAATAAGCTTTTTCTGTGGGAGTCAACCTGTTTAGAGATGTTATTGCACGCATCTGGTGCAGGGAGGAATTGAGCCCATACTTCCTTGTCCAGTGACGTTGACACGACCATTGCACCGCTGGAGGCCACTACTATTAGGTTAATACACTGCAGCAACTTTTACGCAGCAGTTCTAGTTTTTCCTCCCTAGATAATTTCTAAACGATCTGAATGGACACACCTCTGGAACATGCCAGACATGAATTATTGCCCCCAGTTTCAAAGGAAAGTATAATGTGATTGTACTACAAGGACCAGGAGGAATTAACACCTATCATGTAGTAACTTAATTATTACACCTGAACACAGTTTAGTATTTGCTTCAGATAATTCGACTCACTTCAGGTGGCATATCAAGACACAGCTGATGACATTGGATGGAAAAAATGTCTCTGAGTCCTGACAATATATTTGCAGGACTACTGAAGGCTTGTTCTTCAAAACAGCAATGCCCCTAGCCAAGCTATTCCAGTAGAGTTCCAACACTGGTTTCAACATGCCAAAGAGCAACACTGCTCACGTTTCCATATCCATAATGATCAGAACAATTGGTCTGCTATCATTCATCACCAAAGAGTTGGAACGGATTCCTCCCACCGTTGACATCAAGCCATTCGAAACAGTTGACATCAAGCAGCACTAACGCAGCAATCATCAGCCCACTAAAGGCATGCTTGCCTTCTGTTACATAAAACGTACTCTTGAACTCCACCTAACCTCATTTTAAACATGGCAAACAATTTGAATTCCAGAGCATTTGAAAGAGACTATCACTGACGTCTAGGCGGTGTTCAAATGAGTGTGAATTCAAGGAGCCTCGCTAATGGAATCCAAAGGGTATCTGGGGAAATTTCTTTTGCAGGGCTTCGATGAAGGAGGGGGAAAGATGCAGATCACTCATCTCATTCCATTTTTATCTCAACATATATTGCTCAGGATAATGGTTTAGGCGCATCAGTAACCTTCCCTCCCTCATAAAATCTGAAGTAGGATGTTGACCGATGACTGCACACATTATCATTCCGAATTGCAGTGGTTCAGGGATGAAGCTCACGGCCCACTTTTCCAGGACAATAAGGGATGAGCAGCAAATTCTGTTGTAACCAGTAGTACCCCAAATTCATGAAAGCACATTTGAAAATGCATGTAATATCCCACAGATAAATTCTGATCTGAGATGAAGGAGTTGTCTTGATTGCGTTATTCATCTGATGTAATACAAGAAAATTTAATAAAACATTTGGACAAAAGAATAGAAGAGATAGAACTATCTACATTATTGAAATGTTAATTGTGTTAATACCAGGGGTCAGAGAGGATTCCTTCTCATTGTGGAGTAGACTACATCGAGATTGAGTAAACTTTCGCTTCTCTATTTATATAATGAGGGTTTAGAACTAAAATATGTATAATAATGCGTTGCAGCCACATCAAACACTTCCGCTGGCACCTCATTCCATATGCGTATCACGTTCTGTGCTGGAAAGTTGAACCTCATGCTCCCATTTTTTTCTCTCCCCTATTACATTAAACTGACGCCATCCAGTCCTCCGTTCCACAACTCTGGGAAAACGGCTGAGTGAATTCAGCCAATCCATGCCTCTCATGATCTTATACCCTTCTATAAGGACACCGCCACCCCCCATCTACCCCACTGTCTCCTCTACTCTGATGAAAGAAGTTCTACCTCGTCCAACTTCTCCCTGTAACTCAGTCCCTTGAGTCCTGGCAACATCCTTGGAAATTTCTTCTGCACTCTTTCCAGTTTAATAACATCATTCCTCTAGCAAGATGACCGAAACTGAACACAATATTCCATTTGCTGATATTGCTGAATTCACCTTTACCAAGAATGTGTTTATAAGATCCTGCTACATTGGAACAGTTGCTGAACAGCAATTATGTCATATTTTATCATGCTAAGAATTTCGATAGAGATACAGTTATTCCAAAGATATTTTGTTTTTACTTTAGCTGAGTTAAGGATAAAGTTTGTTTTGCTTAAACACTAGCACGTTGACCAACCAAATCGTATCAGGAACACAGCGCCTTACACTTGACTTTAAATAAGACAATAGTTCAGCTCTGTGCTATCTCCTTGATATGTTTTGAGAAAGTCTCGTTTAGTTAACAGCACTTATTCCCAAAACAAAGTCTTCCTGAGTTATTCAATGGGAGGCAAAATCAACCCTTAATGTTCAGTGAACGACGTATTCCAAACTAAAAATAAAACTGAGATTTGACTTTTGTATCTGTTTGGGACCACTGATTTGTCTAAATCCATCCTATAACAAGTTAACCACTTAAGTGATGCCATCTCCGAAACCCTGGTCATCAATCCACACAGAGTGAAACAAAAACATTCTCACCTACTCTCAGTATTACAACGAGAGCAAAATGGGTCTGAGATGTTGTCTTTTGATTTCAAGATGGGCGCAGACAGACCACAGAATGGGAAATGGGATTCTATTCAAATTCAGTTCTGAAAATTCTTCGGTTCTTCACAGAGTTTCAATACTTTAAATATGATTCTGAATGGATATTTGATCGCATTCTTTAGCTCCTCTCGGAATTTGGCCTGGGTCACTGTGTAAATACACACGTTTGTGCAGCAGCTCAAAAGCACGAGCATAAAGCTGGTAACATCTGTGATAAGCAACGGGTCATTCCAACCTGTTGAATAATAATGGTTTGTAAATCTCATTACGATGAAGAAGATCACATATGTCATCCATAAAATGAGGAAGTTACCAGATACAGTGAAGAGTAAGATGATGGATTTCCTTCGCTTCTCCATCTCTGCATCAATCTGATCCACATCACATTTGCTTCCTCTCAACTTCCTGCGGATTCTACTTGATGACAAAATTTTGCTAACGGTCAGAGCATTGAGCAGCAAGATCAGAATTGTTGGGAGAAGTGGGGTGAAGCAACGGTCAATCCAACTAAATGCTTCCCACGCAGTTTCAGTGTAATATTCTGCTTTCCATCTACACTCCCAGTCCACAGTTTCGACTGTAATCGCAGGTTTGAAAGCAAAGTAAAAGGGAATGTTTTTCAAAAAAAGCAGCAGACAGACATTTCCTATAACCACAGCTGCCGTTTTCTCAGTGCAATATCTGACTCTCAGCCTTGGGCAGCAAATGATAATAAAACGATCAAAAGTGAAAACAACTGTTAACCAGACAGAAATGTCGGTGGCTGCACGGAGCAGCAAGAAGTTCACAGAACAAACGGGTGTGAGCAACAGAAATGAAGATGGGAAATAATAAGTATTAATTCTCCAAAGTAAGCCGTCTGTGATAAGCGTCAGTAGATCTGCCAATGCCATTGCTCGCAGGTAATGAGTTACACACTTGGAGAGACCACATTGTCCCCTGGACAAGATCGCAACAGTTGACACATTAGCTGTAAGAGAATAAGAAACAGAAAGCGAGAATCGCCTATCAGAATCATACGAAATGAACTCGCTACACAGTATCTTACTTAGAACTGTAATTTAGTTCGTAATTTGGTGATGAGATCTGCATATTGCTGTGGCTAGAATTGGACAATTGAAGCGATATGAATATAATGTTCATTAGAAATAAATGAAAAATGATTACATCAAATGGACACTCTCAGTAAAGACCATGGAACTGTGCAAATGTCTCTCTTGTAAATGTCCTGTTTCTGATCCCTTCCCCCTGCAACTGAAATGTGCCTGTTAGCCGAGTGGAATTACCAGGAAATTACTGGCAGATTTCTCTTTTATTGAATCACGATAGAGGTGTTCAGCTTGAAATAATTATAGGAAAGCAAAACAAATAAGTAAAGTCAGGGCGCACTGTACTTCCAAAATCTGACCAATAGCAGTCGGGATTCATATCATGACCAGCAGCAAGTACCTGATGAACAAACGTGCTTTGAGTTATGAGATTTCATTCATAGACCAGCGGTTATGACGAGAAGCAATGGGACAATAATGATCGCATTATGTATGACTGGTGTCAATGGCTCACGAAACGGAGATCCTTTCTCCCAGACATGTCTCTGAGACATGCTTTTGTTTTGTTCACATAATTTGTCCCGTTTCTTCCACAGGAGTATAATCAACCCGGATTACGTCTGAAGTGCTCCTTTCAATTCTGTGGCCGTGCTCCTAACATTAACTCTGCACATTCTGTTTGTTCTTTCGACGGGTTTTCTCTCTAAAAGGACAGCAAGAACTAAACTCTCCATACCTGATTGAAAGTTCTTTCTATCCCAGGGCAGATATTCTGAAAAATGATCATGGGTAGACAATATACACGCCCAGACTCATATATTTCTGAACACAGAACAATTGCCTGTCTCCTTCGCTATACTGTTACCTCCTATCACAATATTCTCTTTTTTACTGCTGACTTGAACGACATCCTGTGTGATATGCATTCGTCAGTTAGGTGACCAACTTTGCAGTTCTCACAACCAATCGATTCGATCGAAGCTCTGCAGTCCTGCAACATGCAGTCACAATACTTAGTGCACAAGCAAATATCAAAATGGAAGAGGAGGCTCCACAAGTAACTCCAAACTCAATGATGGGAGAACACAGCACAGCAGTGCAAAATATGAGGAATTTTCAGCAATCTTCAGACAGAAGTGCGAGTGGATGATACATCCCGGCGTAATCCAGGCGTCACCTGTTTCACAGTTGCAAGCCTTTAACCAATCCGATTAGCTCCAAGTGACACCAAAGAAAAAAGTCACGAAGACAAAGGATGCTGCATCGTCTATGGGCGGTGTCAACACTCCTGCAATAGTACTGATGACGTTTGCTCCAGAACTTGCCGCAGGACTTTTAATGCTCTTCCAGTATAGGTAAAACGCTGTCATCTTCACTACAAAAATAGAACACTGACAGATGTGTCCTGTTGAAAAGAAAAGGACAAATTGAGTCGGGCCAAAACCGTCCCACCAGATTATTCTCGATGAGCATGAAAGCGATGGAAGGTGTCATTAACAATGCGATGAACAGCACTTGCTCAGCAAGAATCTGCTCAGTGAAACTTAGTTTTGGATTCTCCATGTCCACGCATTTCCTGACTTCATTGCAGTTTTGGTTCATACATGGATAAAAGAACTGAATCCCTGATGTGAAGTATGATTAACAGCCCTGGAAATGAGATTATTGTTTGGCTGCCTGTGGCATTAACTAATCCAAGGAAAACTTGAATCAATGGGAATCCGGAAGAAAACTGTCCTTTGCTTGGAGTCATACCTGGCATAAACGAAGGTGGCTGTAGTTGCATATCAGTCGTCACAATTCCAGGAAATCTGATCACGAGTTCCTCGGGGCCATGTCCCAAACATCTTCAGTTGGTTCAGCAATGAACTTCCCTGCATCACATCGTCAGAAGTAGGGATGTTCGCTTATGATTGCACAATGTTCAGCACTATTCACGAGCCAACAGATTTTGCAGCCGTTCAAGGGCAACATTACGGTTTGGCCGAAGAAATGGCAAGAAATTTTCACGCCACATAAATGCAAGGCAATGTCATTCTCTAATAAGAGACAAGCTAACCATCGCCACAGGACATTCGATGATGTTACCATCACTGAATTGGCCATGATCAGCATCCTGAGGAGTTCAGAATTCACCTGAAACTCAATTGCTTCTCCCATTTATTTGCAATGGTAGAAGAAGTTAAAATGCAAACGAGACTGTTTCCAGTAACTCAGCTCTTTATTCTCCAAAGCCTGCCCACCATCCACATGGTGCAAGTCAGGAGTGTGTTGGAATATTACCCACTGGTCTGAATGAAACACCTCCAACAGCATTCAGGAAGCTCAAAAGCACTCAAGGCAGTATTGGCAGCACATCCACCAAAAAACACTGCTTCCAACACCAATGTGCATTACCAGCAGTGTGTACTATCGCAAGACACACTCTACAAATTAACTTAGAAAGCACCTTCCATATCCACGAACACGTCACCATCTGAAAGGTCCCCTCAAAGCCATTCAATAGTTTGTGTTGGACGTATCTCGCACTATTTTCAGTGTAGCTGGTTCAAAGTCTTTGTGGCATTACCTACAGCAGATGGACGGCAACGCTTCCAGAATGCAGCTGACTGTCATCTTCTCAGGAGCAACTCGGACTGGACAATAATTGCTAGACAGTAAGTGATGCCCACGTCTCAAAATGTGAATAAATAATCTCTCATCAAAACAGTCCGATAGAAGGTAGTTGTTACAGAGCTAGTGGGAACTGCCAATGCTAGCAATCTGAGATAACAAGGTGTAGAGCTGGATGAACACAGCAGGCCAAGCAGCATCAGAGGAGCAGGAAAGCTGACGTTTCGTTACTGTGGACCCTTCAGGTTTCGCAGTGGGGTTAAAATTGTTACAGAGATAGTAGGAACTGCCGATGCTGGAGAATCTGAGATAACAAGGTGTAGAGCTGGATGAACACAGCCGGCCAAAAGGGTCTAGACCCGAAACGTCAGCCTTCCTGCTCCTCTGATGCTGCTTGGCCTACTGTGTTCATCCACCTCTACACCTTGTTGTCTCGGATAAAAGGTAGCATCTCTTCCACAACTGAAAGTACTAATTCTTATATGGTCTTGCCTTCTCGGTTCTCTTAACAGCCTTATTCGTAGTCACACCCTCAGCTCCCTGCCAGCTATCTAAACGAAAGGAACTATGTTGACGAGTGTTACATTGATGACAATTTTCCCTTTGTTAAATTCCAGAAATGTAACTTTTCAGACGATTTACCCATGCTCTGAATTTCACTTCACAAACTTAACATCATTCAGGTCAAACCCTTGATTAAAACGACATTCACAAACGTTCACTCAGTCTACCGCCGATACTCAGCAGCAGCGTAGCGCACCATCTGCAAGATACACTACAACAAAAAGGCAATGACTAAGACTCATAAGACAGGTCACTCGCAAACTCGACAAGTACGATGTGGATGGAGAAGAGCAGGTGATAAATGATACAACAGCAACTGAAGATTCCCCAAACTTCCACTCACCATTCTAACGTGTTGTTGGATCAAAATCTTGGAATCACGTCACTAACAGCATTGCCTACCTGACAACAGAAAATGGGCGCAACTTTTCAAAGTGGCAGCTAACTAATATACTTTCAAGATTAACAAGAAATAATAACAAAACATATGACACGCACATTACATGAATGAATGAAAGGAAAACACAGCAACTGTAAACAGTTTCCTGGTGTCACAATTCCAGGTCATTTTCGCAATTTTGATACGTTCACAATACCATCCTCAAAAGTCTAACCACAAGACGGGCTGATGTTACCTACACCTTATTCCCAGCGATCTTTCAGTGAATCTACATCTGAACCTTCACAAATACACCCTTGCACTGCCCACACAATACATACTTTACTATTTCCCAAAATTGTCACAACGAACTCTCTGAAAAACCCACAGCTGCAATTCTGTCTTCCTTCATCTCTGTAATAAACTCTGTGTGAAACTTGCATGGAAAGGCGCAGGAACACTACAATGAAACTTTACAATAAGGAATCTGGCATCACAATATACTGTTCACTGAAAATAATTATATAAACTCACAGTGGATCAAAGGACATGCACCAAATCATCAATTGTGGAGCCTCCGTGTGACGATAGAAATACATTATGATCTCCAATGGGACAGCTCACTGTACAAGGTGAAACATGGAAGCAAACGAAGGAGTGTAACAGAGCATCGTGATCACAGATTCCAAACCACAATGATGCATTTTGAGGAGAGGGACTGTTTCCAAAAGATAAAAACCCAATATTGATGAAGAAGCAGCAACGTGAACGTTTAGAAATTCGAAAAACTCTTTGACCCACGTGTGTCGAGGTAAGAGAAATCGGCATCTAATTCTTGCATTAGATCATGCTCCTTCTAAAATCCGGAAGGTTTAAGCAGAACAGGTGTTGCTATCTGGAGAGAAAGCCTGGTGCGTCTTGAAGATCCATGCAACATTGTTTAAATAATTGTCGCCTGAAACTGTTGCTCTGAGCGGTTTGCCCTGGGACTGGGGGAACATACAGGGACCTATTGCCTACCACCGCATGAAGAGAACAGAATTCCTTCTCGGCAGAAGAAGTGATCGAGACCAAGCTGTTGTCAAAATAAGTTTGAAAAGTTTATTGTGACAGCCAGACACTGAGCTAAAACTGAACAAGTTTGCAAATTCGAAAACAAATGCAACAGTATCCGCAGCCTTTGCGGGAGCCATGAATGACCATTTCAAAGACAACGCCTGAACTGTCAGTGAACAGGAGCAGCAAGAATGAAACAGATCCAATACTGCTTTTGGCTCAGTTATGAGAACAGGTACACTCGTTGAAAAGGAGAGTCTCTGGCATGAAAATAGAAACACAGATATGCTTGATTTATAGAGTTAACAACTGCAAATCATCACTTACCAGGGATTCCAATTGCTACTATAATTGGATAATAAATCATTACAGCCTGTATGACAGGCGGTAACTGGGTGAATGGATAAGAACTGTATGGCTCTCTCATGCTGCCTGAGAAATGACAATGTCTCTCGTCATTGGACACTGAAATTTCCCTGACTATGAGATGAGCGATGAAGAGAAGACTTATTTATAATTGAGAGACATCTCCCAGTTGCTTCAGGCAGCAGCTGCAACACTGACATCATTTACAAACAATCGGGCAAGGACCCAACTCCGTTCACCGTAATGTTTGTGTTTCACTCATTACATCCCAGCAGAGGGTGTAAGTGCTTTCAATTAAACAGCCCAAACATTCGAATAACATTTGATCATATTTCTATCCAAAATTGTGCCGAAAACAGGACTCTGACTACGTTATTGTTATCCGTTTAAACAGAAGAAACTATTCCTTTCCCTGTTTTTTTGTTACAGAGTTCACTGCTGTCAATCAACAATCGCCTTGCACAAATTCTACAGATTCCATGGATTTACAATGCTGGCAGCGTTTCAATCTAGAGCTGTAAGCACGGAAGGCTGACAATGAAATTTGACTTTTGGCTTCAAAGAAAGAGAATTTTAAAAGCATTTGAGTGCTTTTTTTAAAAAAAAAACAAGTAATGTTACCTGGATAGCACAGGGAAGTAGGACATGTTCGTTAGTTTAGTCGGGACCAACTCGACAGACGAAATGACCTCCTTTAATGATGTAACAATTTTATCATCGGGTGTGATCATTTAAGAAGAAAGTTTCTTTGGTTTCCTTCGGTAGACGCTGTTTAAAATGTATGAGATGTTATCAAAATATCAAAAGGCTTGTTCATGTCATTCATGGAGAAATGCATTAGGCAGAATACTCCTTCTACAAGACTGAAGAGATGTGTCCTGGAAATGGGGTGGAATTCATTCCTGGAATGAATTTATTCTTCAATCACTGATTGATTGCGGGCATCGCTTGCTTTCCAGCATTTATCGCCCAACCCAAGATGTCCTTGAGAGTTTAGTTGTCAGTTGCCTTCTTGAATGGCTGCAGTTCTACGTGCTCTGCCCATAGTTACCTGATGGATTGAATTCCAGGACTTTGTCACAGCAGTAATGAAGGAACGGCGATGTACTTACAAGTGAGAATTGTGAGTGAATTGGAGAGGAACTTGCAGTTGATGGTGTTGTCATGTATCTGCAGCTCTAATCCTTCTACTTGGAAGCATTCCTTGGTTTCGAAAGTGCAATCAGAGGAACTTTAGTGACTTCCGACAGTCCATCTGTTGATCGTGCTCACTGCTGCTCCTGTGAATCAGTGCTGAAGGGAATGGATGTTTGTGGATGTGGTACCAATCAAGTGGACTGCCATATCGTAGAAACTATCAAAGTTTTGGAGTGTTATTGCAGCTGCATTTTATCGAGACGAGTGGGGAGTATTCCCTAACACTCCTGAATTGTGCCTTGTTCATCGTGGGCTGTCTTTGGAGAGTCAGGAGTTGAGATACACGCTGCAGCATATCTAGCCTTCGACCTGAAATTTTAGCCATTGTATTTGTGTACAATGCTGTTCATTCCTGCCCAGCAAAGCTGGTGTTGCTACTCCTCACTCTCTCTGAATGAAGGTTTTGCTTCACCCAGAATTTAACGTCCTCCTCTGTTCGACAACTGTGATCACAATGAGTTATTTCATACCTCTTTCCACTTTGTGGTTTTTATTTCTGAGTTAAATAGTGGATTTCAAGTTACTGAATGGAAAGGAAATGAATGTAAAAAGGGAACAAATTTTGGAAAAGTTAATCCAGTTCTCTCTTTCTCTTCAAGACAATGGCAGTTTTTTCATACAATTACTTTTAATACATAGTACAGGTATTTTCAAATATGGTGATTTAACAGTCCTCGCGCTCCTGTTCGCCCATAGCTTGCCTCTGCACAATTCTCATTTTTCATTGTTTTTCGTTTTTTTTTCCTATTTTTCTTTTCCTTTCTCTGCAGTTTTTCTCTTACGTTTTGCCCTTTAGGAGCTCAGCTGCAGCTGAGCTGGTGACATTAGAGATGGCGGTGAGTGTGTGCCCGCAGAGATGGTGCTGGAGTGTGGTGACTTCAACGTTTGTGGGCCCAATGTAGGACTAGAGGCAGTGGTGGCGGCAGCTCTGAGGACGCTGTTGTTCACGAGGGTTGGGAACTCTGATAGTCCAGTTGATTCCAGATGGCAGTGAGGTCCAGGAGGTGGACAAAGTGATGGCACTGGAGCCAAATTTGCTTCCCACAGAAAAGCAAGTGGATAGGAACGTTGCGAGAGGGATACAGCAGTTTAGAGGGAAAGGTTAGGTTAGGTAAGTAGAGAAGAAAATGGCAGGAGGGGTATAATGGAGTTATTGTGAGGTTGTTCGTTTTATAAACGAGAAGAAAATGATAAAATAAAGATAAAGAGAACTGAAGAAAGCTGCTACACGAAGGGACCATAGGTACTTGTACATGAAACACAGAAAGCTGGCAAACAGGGGCAGCATGTAATCAGGGAGGCTTTTAGATTGTTGACCGTTATTCAGAGGGGATTGAAGTATAAAGTACGCAAGTCTTACGCAACTGTACAACGTGCGGATGAGACCACATCTGTAGTATCGTGAGAAGTTTTGATCTCTTATTGTTTTGACGTTATTCTATTCGAAATAGCTCAGATAAAATTAGCAAGCGAGATGATCAAAATGGAGGAATAACTATTTGAGCAAAGATTAATCGTGTTGTGACTACACTCATTCGAGCAAAAACGATTGAGCGATGTCCTAATTGAAAGATGTAGGTGTGTTAAAGTGCTGTACAGGGTAAATGCTCGATGCCATAGTATCAGGATAGAGGAGCATCAACCTAAGACAGATGAGAAGGAATTTTGTCTCAGAAAATGTTGTGGCTCCTTGGAAAATGTTGTCACGGAGAGTAGTGGGGCACAATTCTTTCGAATTCTTAATGGCTACAATCGATATATACTTAAACAGGAACGGGATCAAGTGATATGGGAAATGGGTAGGAAAGTGGATGTGAGGAAAATCGGATTATTCATGATCTAATATAGGTGTGCAGCCAGCTCGGGGAGACGAAAAAATAACCCAAAATAATTTTAAAAATAATCTATTCCGTATGTACTCTGGTCATAAAACATAGAAACTGATCCAACAATGCAGATGCATCTTTTGCACTCTGGCTTGTGCTGAGGTGGCTGCCGAATGGAAAAGTACATTCACTATTTTCGTTATAAGTTTGTATCAGATTGAAATGGATTGGGTGGAGATACAACTGCTGCGACCAATTCTGGATCCAGCTCATTACTACAGTTTCCAGAAATGTGTAGTGTGTGACCGTCAAGGGAGGTGTTCTCCAGGATAGCCAAGTTCATTAAACAAACACAACGCAAAATGGAAAATTACTGTTTTCTCAAATGTATTTTTGCAATGCATTTAAATTCATTTCACATGTTGAGAAAATTCATAACCTTGTGCAGAAAAAAAGTTGAGGAGTCTGAAGGAAGGCGCAGCCTTTCAACCATAAGTACACGGTTCAGACACCACTTCCCTCATATGTTTCAGAGTCTGGAGAGCATGCATTGCGTTTCCGCCATATCTGAACCCATTGAACAAGAGTCGAAGAAAGTAATCCTCACTCTTGTGGTCCATCTTAAGAAGAATTGAATGATTGATTGTTGTTCCTCGTGTCTGCCGAACTTCATTGGAACCACAGCAGAACACTGAGGAGCAGTGGGGTCAGTGTGCGAGCCAAACCGTCAGGAACATGGATTAGCAAGGTGTAGACCTGGATGAACACAGCAGGCCAGGCAGCATCAGAGGAGCAGGAAAGCTGACGTTTCGGGTCTGGACCCTTCCAACAC
>NC_063366.1:1504779-1530442 GCF_021869965.1 Rhincodon typus
CCAGCTGTACACCTTGTTATCTCAGATTCGCCAGCATCGGCAGTTTCTACTACCTCTGAGGAACATGAATTAGTCAGTTTAGATCTGTGTATTCATTTGGTTAATAGATAGAGTGGGATTTTTAATCAAGAAGTAAATCAACCGTTTTTGGGAAAAATGGAGGAAACTGGAATTGAGCGTTATCATATCAGCCATAATCATATTTAATGGCTGTAGAACACGATGGGATGAATGGCCTTTACTCTCCCCGTGACTTATGACTTTATGTCCTTTTAAATTAATTGGACGATCCTCAAGATCAGATCTTCCTTAAAAAACTGACTACAAACTTAAATCCAATAAAACACCTGCCACGTCGACATTAGCTATCCAACAACTGGTTTTATCATTGTCGAATTTCTTGAGGCTTCTTTTCCTCTGACCTGGACTGTTGGAAAGACTCAGCTTTTCCTCAGTACAAATCCTGGAACACAAGAATACTCTGGTCAAATGAGTATTAACGTGCATTTTTCTTTCATCCCCACACTTTCAATTTCTCCTTCATAGGGTGAATGTTACTCGGAAATAAAATTGATTTTTTTCTTTCGATGACAAGCTGTGGACTGAGTCGACGAGAGCTGTAAAGATAGGTTTCATGTGGCAGCCCCCAATTTGAATGCTGGCGATAGTGATGGTAAACCTCAGGATCTGTGGGATAAACTAGTGTGTCCTATTCACATCAGAATTTCTGATATATTTTCATGACACACAAACCAGCTGTAGAAATCGGGGTTTCGGGAACACCCACTTCCACCTTAATTCTGAATTTGGACGAGCTTATTATACTCTCGTCACCAAAACTTCATCTTCTCCAGGCCGTGTTTTTGGAATTTGTTGCAGGGAGAATGCCCTGTGGAACCTGTGTTGCGGCATTCTTATAGTGTGTTAGAAATTGTGGAAAATTTGCGTTCTGAGAACTCACACTTTTACAGAAATTTTGTTTATGGTGGACATGGCAGCTTTAATTATGGCGTTACATAAATTGAAATAGAGTTTAGTTTATTTAACAGAGTTTACTCTGTGTGACCTCGAAGTACTTCAATACATTTAAATCCGGTTTAGATTTACAATATATATTTGACATCAAACATTTTCTAATGTGTTATCTGAGGAATTAAACAAAAAATTAAACGAGGAAAGAGATAATTCTATGAAAGAATATGCATATATACTGACTAAAACCAAACACTGAATAGCTCCAGCAAATCCAGCTTCGTATATCCGGATAAAGGCCCCTGCAATCCCCTCACAATCAGTGCTTGAACGAACTGCTGATATCTGTGAGGGTTCTGGGGAATGAACATGGGCTGATAGAGATGTTCACTCACTTATGTTGGTATATGTGCCTGCAGCCACCTTGCTTCTCACTTAAAGTGTGCACCGTTGCTGCTGTCAATGTTAACCGTGAATAGAAAATTGCATAACACGTCAAACCGAAGGATAAATAAAGAAAGAGAAGGTCGTGTTGCTGAGACCAGCATTTGTGTGCTTTGCAGCAATTTAAATTGTGTGAGCATAGACAAAACTGCGCTGGAGCTACAGCAAATTTGTATCCAAGCACACACCCTGTTTTCGATCTGCAGGTGTCTGCACTCTTGGGGGACATCGCAAGCACCTCCAGACCAGATTACCCCATTGCCATTAAATCCTGTTCACTGATGCCACTCCGCCCGACGCCGATTCTGCTCCGCCTACCGCCCACGCCGCTCCACCCACTGCCCCGACAGCGAGCAACTCTGCAGTGATAACCAGCCCCCAGCCCTGCCGGGTTTTCACCATTCACCCAGACCTGCCCCTCACTGAGGACGAACGGTAAGTCCTCAGTAAAGGACTCACCTTTTTCCCCCTCCACCCGAGCATCAATACGGACAATACGAAGGTGGGTCACGTTGTTGACAGTGCGGAGGGCTGTTCTAGGTTACAAAGGGACATTGATAGGATGCAGAGCTGGGCTGAGAAGTGGCAGATGGAGTTTAACCCTGAAAAGTGTGAAGTGATTAATTTTGGAAGGACAAACGTGAAAGCAGAATACAGGGTTAACGGAAAGATTCTTGGCAGTGTGGAGAAACAGAGGGATCTTGGGGTTCATGTCCACAATTACTTGAAAGCTGCCACCCAGGTGGGTAGAGTTGTTAAGAAGGCGTATGGTGTGTTAGCTTTCATTAATAGAGGGATTGAGTTCAAGAGCCGTGAAGTTACGCTCGAGCTATACAAAACCCTGGTTTGGCCACTTCTGGAGTATTGTGTCCAGTTCTGGGGGTCGCCTCATTACAGGAAAGATGTGGAAACGTTGGAAAAGGTGCAAAGGAGATTTACCAGGATGTTGCCTGGAATGGAGGGAAGGTCTTACGAAGAAAGGTTAAGAGGGCTTTTCTATTCAGAACGAGGAAGGATGAGAGGTGACTTGATAGAAGTGTACAAAATGATCAGAGGTATAGATCGAGCAGACAGCCAGAGACTTTTTCCTAGGGTGGAAGTAGCTATTACGAGGGGACATAGTTTTAAAGTGAGTGGAGGTAGATATAGGGGAGACGTCAGAGGTAGGTTCTTTACTCAGAGAGTGGTTGGAGCGTGGAATGCATTCCCGGAGAGGGTAGTGGAGTCAGCCTCATTAGGGGCATTTAAGCAGCTATTAGATAGGCATATGGATGATAGCATAAGGTAACAGTGGAGGTTAGATAGACCTTAGTATTAGGGCAAAAGTTCGGCACAACATCGTGGGCTAAAGGGCCTGTACTGTGCTGTACTGTTCTATATTCTATGTTCTATCAATGAATACTGCTCACGACTGGACGTTGAACAGTTTTTCTGCCGCCTCCACCTCCGCGCTTATTTCTTTCATTGTGAGTCAAACCCCCCTTCTACAGAACCCTTCTCCTGCCTCCAACACATCCCATCCTCCTGGACACCACTCCAAGGCCTCCTACCTTTCCTCGACCTCTTCGTCTCTAACTGCCTTCTCGACATCAATCGCCTCAACCTCCCATCTCTCTCACTCACACCAAACTCTCCCCCACAGAACGTGCAGCCCACCGCTCCCACCTCTCCAACCTTAACCTCACTATAAAACCTGTGGACAAGGGAGGCACAGTTGTAGTATGGCACACTGACCTTTACATCGCCGAAGCCAGGTTCCAACTCTCTGACACCTCCTCCTACCGCCCCCTTGATCATGACCCCATCCCTGAACACCAAAACATCATCTCCCAGATCATCCATAACCTCATTACCTCAAGTGACCTCCCACCCACAGCCTCCAACCTCCTCATTCCCCAACCCTGCACCACCCATTTCTATCTCCTTCCCAAAATCTATAAACCCAACTGCCCTGGTCAACCCATTGTCTCTGCCTGCTCCTGTCCCACCGAACTTATCTCCACTTATCTCGACTTCAAATTCTCCCCTGTGGTCCAGCAACTCCTCACCTACTTCCGGGACACCACCCACGCCCTCCACCTCTTCCAAACTTCTGATTCCCTGGTCCTGACCACCTCATCTTCACCATGGACATCCAATCCCTGTATACTTGCATTCCCCATGCAAATGGCCTAAAAGCCCTCCGCTTCTTCCTCTCCCGCAGACCCGACCAGTCCCCCTCCACCGACACCCTTATCTGCCTACCCAAACTCGTCCTTACCCTTAACAACTTCTCCATCAACTCCTCCCACTTCCTACAGACGAAAGGGGTGTCCATGGGTACCTGAACGAGCCCAAGCTATGTCTGCCACTTCGTAGGATACGTGGAACAGTCCGTCTTCCGCAGCTACACTGCCACTATCCTCCACCTCTTACTCCGTTACATCGTTAAGTGTATCGGTGCCACCTCGTGCTTCCATTAGGAGCTCGAACAGTTCATCCACCTTCCAATCCAAACTTAAGTTCACCTGGACCACCTCTAATACCTCTCTCTCCTTCCTGGACCTCTCTGTCTCCTTCTCTGGCAACCATCTGGAAACTGATATCTATTTCAAGCCCACTGACTCCCACAGCTACCTAGACTACACCTCCTCTCACCCACATTCCTGCAAAGATGCGATCCCCTATTCCCAATTCCTCCACCTCTGCTGCATCTGCTCCCAATCTTTGTTTTTCAAGGACCACAATTTCTCCCCCCCCACCACAGTGATCGAAAATGCCCTCGACTTCATCTCTTGTGTTTCCCGCACCTCAGCCCTCACACCCCCTCCCCGTAATAAAACCAAAGACAGAATTCCCCTTGTCCTCATGTATCACCCCATCAACCTCCAGATTCCACACATCATTCTCCGTCACTTATGCCATTGTAATCTGACCCAACTACAAAGGATACATTTCCCTCCCCACCCTTATCTGCTTTCCGGAGGGACTGCTCTCTCCGCGAGTCCCTCATCCGCTCCACACTCCCCACTAGCCCCACCATCCCCGGCACCTTTCCCTGCAACCGCAGGAGGTACTACACTTGCCCCTACACCTCCCCGCTCACCTCCATCCCAGGCCCCAAGAAAACCTTCCACATTAAACAGATGTTCACCTGCACATCCGCTAATGTGGTCTATTATGTCCGCTGTGCCTCTACATATGAACTCCTCTACATCAGCGAGACCAAGCAGAGGCTTTGAGACCACTTTGTGGAACACATACTCTCGGTTCACGACAAATGAC
The DNA here is from genome assembly GCF_021869965.1 of Rhincodon typus. Lineage (NCBI taxonomy): Eukaryota > Metazoa > Chordata > Chondrichthyes > Orectolobiformes > Rhincodontidae > Rhincodon > Rhincodon typus. The sequence continues at coordinate 1,509,460 of NC_063366.1, forward strand.
AACACCTCCCAGTTGCGAACCACTTCAACTCCCACTCCTACTCCCTGGACAACATGTTCATCCTGGGCCTCCTCCAGTGTCAAAACGATGGCACAGGAAAACTGAAGGAACAGCACCTCATATTCCACCTTGGAACGCTACAATCCAATGGTCTCAATGTGGACTTTGCGAGCTTCAAAATCTCCCCACTCTGACCTCATCCCAAGACCAGCCCACGCCTCGTCCGCGACTCCTTGACCTGTCCGTCTTCTCTCCCACCTATCCGTTCCTCCTAACTCACTGACCAACCCCAACCCCGACTTCCTACATACACTCACCTTTACTAACTTCATCCCCGCCTCCTTGACTTGTCCGTCTTCTTTCCACCTATCTGCTCCACTATCCAACTTCTATCACCACCTCCCCCTTTTTCTATTTATTTCAGAGCCCCCTTCCCTTCCCCGATTTCTGCAGAAGGGTCCAGACCCGAAACGTCAGCTTTCCTGCTCCTCTGATGCTCCTTGGTCTGCTGTGTTCATCCAGCTCCACACCTTGTTATCTGTTTACCACCGCCATTTGTCACTTCTGTGAGGCCTGTTGTCCATGTGGATTGGAGTCATACTGCTTTGGTTGAGGCTACAATAATGAATATAGGATTAAATGCATAGGTGACGCCTGGTGGGACAGTGTTTAGTGACATGGTGTCTGAGTTTGAAGCTCAGAGCTGGGATCTCACTCAAGAACCTTCTGCTGAGTGGCCGGTGTTGTACTGGGCTGGATAAATCAGAAGACACACGAAGTCAGGTTATAATCCAACAGGTTTATTTGAAATCAAAAACTTTCTGAGCGCTGCTCCTTCATCAGGTGAAGTCACCTGACAAAGAGGCAGTGCTCGGAAAGCTTGTGATGTGAAACAAACCTGTTGGACTATCACTTGGTTTCGTGTGACTCCTGACTTTGTCAAGAACATTTTAATCACTGATTGTATTCTTAATGTGGACAATGAAGTGAACAATCGACCTGCGAATTCTTCCAACACAGACCAATACCTGGTGGGAAAGACCAAATATCACACAACACCAGGTTATAGTCCAGCAGGTTTATTTGAAAACGCAAGCTTTCTGAGCCTCACTCCTTCTTTAGGTGTTAGTGAGAGAGGTGGCATCAGTGACAGAATTCATAATTAAAAGATAAAAGGTCATATAACTGATGTGAATGCGTTGAATAAAACTCAGATAGCTGTTAACATAGAAACATAGAATCGTAAAAGATAGGAGCAGAAGGAGGCCATTCAGCCCTTCATAACCTCCTCTGCTATTTATCGCGATCATGGTTGATTATCCAACTCAATAACCTGATCCTGTTTTCTCCCCATAACTTTTGATCCATTCGCTCAAGTGATATATCTAGCTACCTCTTGAGTACATTCAATGTTTTGGTATCAAATACTTCCTGTGGTAATGAATTCCACAGGCTCACCACATTTTGTGACAAGAAATGTCTCCTCGTCTCCATCCTAAGTGGTTTACCCTGAATCCTCAGACTGTAAACCCCGGTTCTGGACACACCCACCATTGGGAACATCCTGCCAGCATCTGTCAGGACCTGTCTAGTTCTGTGAGAATTTTGGAAGTCTCTTTGAGATCCACTCTCAGTTGTTTGAACTGCAGTGAAAACAATCCTAACCTAGTCAACCTCTCCTCATACATCAGTCCCATCATCCCCGGAATCAGTTATGAAGGAGATGACGGTTTCGATTGATTAATATGCAGATCCCAGTATTTCCTTCAATTCACTGCCCCGAGATAACGAAACGTTTTATCAGTATACCAGACGTGATATCTCACAGAATGCCTTCTTCGTGTGAGGTCTTGTTTAGAATCTGTCGGTGCTTTAACTTGGAGTCAGAATGGTTTAATTTCAAAAGTAAGAATTTACAATTGCCACATTGACTGACTATCTACAAATTGTGTGGTTTTTGAACAAAACAGAACGTAACTGCAAATACAAATCAACAAATGCAAATTCACCCATGAGATTTATAAGTGTGTGTGCGTGTGCTTGTGCGTGTATGTGTATGTTTGGGAGGGAGAGAGAGTGCGTGTGTGTATCTGTGTGTGCACGCACACTATGTCTCTGTGTGTGTGCCTGTGAGGGGGGAGAGAGAGATTGTGTCTGTGAGAGCGAGAGCGAGAGAGATTGTGTGTGTGTGAAGGTGAGAGACAGAGTGTATGTTTGTGAGTGCGTGTCTGAGTGAATGTGTTTGTGAGAGAGAGTATGCATGTGTGTGTGTGAGAGAGAGTTTGTGTGTGCTTGTGTTTGTATGAGTGTGAGTGTATGTGTGCTTGTGTGTGTCTGAGAATGCATATGCTCTTGAGAGAGACAATGTGCGTGCGAGTGAGTATGTGTGTTTGCGTGACAGAGTATGTGTATGAGAGAGCATCTCTGTGCGTGTCTAGGTGTGAGTGTGTTTGTTTGAGACAATGTGTGTGTATGTGCGTGTGTGAGAGAGAGTGTGTGAGTGAGAGTTTGTTGAGGTCACTTGTCGTGAGGGAGAGAATTCTGCTCATGCGATGGATCCCATCACTATCCATAGCTGCAGGTTGCAATATTCATGTAAAAGCGATTGTTGCTGCAGAAACTCAGACATCCGTGTGCACTGCCACATACCCTCAATGTGGGAAAGAAATAGACTATTCAGCCCAACAAGTCCGTGCCAGAATAAGGATGTGACTGGTATCCACACAGGAAGATTGTGATGAAGGATTAGATTTTAATAGGAAAGTTTTTTTACCCCGCTGACTGCAGAAATTGGGTTGGATTAAAGAGAAGTTAAAAATGTGAACTCATGCGCTGACATCTGGTATCAAAGAGAGAATGGGAGTCTTCAAAGAATACTTAACGAATTCTGTGCGAAGAAGATTACTCAATAGGTTAGAATATTAGCAATATATATGCTAAGACGGTGATCTACACGGTCTGGTCCACTGGAACGAGCCCCTATTCATTTTGTTAGCAGCTCTCTTGAATCGTCACTCGTGTTAAAAAATCATTTTCTACCAACATTTTCTGATCAGCTGTGAAAACAGCTGTAGTGCGGCACATCTCTGGAGTAGTTGAGAGTAGAACCCAATAGACCCTGGTTCTCAAGCACGAACGCTACCACTGTTCAACAGAACCCCAGGAATTGGCATTTTTATGCGAATCAACCTCTTCAGAGATGTTATCACACGCATCTGGGGCAGAAAGGAATTGAACCCATACTTCCTTGTCCAGTGACATTGACACGACCATTGCACGCAAGCAGGTCCCTACTATTAAGTTAATACACTCCAGCAAATTTTACTCAACAGTTCCAGTTTTTCCTCCCTAGATAATTTCTAACCAATCTGAATGGACATACTAATAAACAACTCCAGTTTCAAAGGAAGGGACGATATGATTGTACTGCGGAGACCAGTCGGAATTAACACCTAGCATGTAGTGACTTAATTATTTCCCCTGGACACAGTTGACTAAAAACAAAAGTTAATTTGCTTAAGCCAATTCGATTCACTTCAGGTGGCATATCAAGACACAGCTGACGACATTGAATGGAAAAAAAAATCTTGAGGCCTGATATGATTTTGGCGGGACTAATGAAGGCTTGTTCTTCAAAACAGCAATGCCCCTATCCATGCTGTTCCAGTAGAGCGTCAACATTGCTGTAGCCAATGAGAAATATTTCCCACGTTTCAATGTCCATAATGATCAGAACAATTGGTCTACTCTCATTCATCACCGAAGAGTTGGACCTGATTCCTCCCACCGTTAAATATCAAGACATTCGAACGATTTGAAATGAAGCAGCACTAACGCAGCAATCATTGGCTCATTAATGGTCTGCTTGGCTTCTGTTACGTAAAATGGCCTCCTGAACTCCACCTAAACTCATTTTAAACATGGAAGAAAAGTTGAACTCCAGAGAGAATGTGAAATAGACTACCATTGACATCAAGGCGGTGTTCAAATAAATGTGACTTCAAGGAGCCTCGTTAATGGAATCCAAAGGGAATCTGGGGAAATTCTCTTTTGCAGGGCTTCTGCCAAGGAGAGGGAAAGATGCAGGTCATTCATCTCATTCCATTGATAACTCTCCGTAAGTTGCTCAGGATAATGGCTTTGGCGCTTCAGTGACCTTCCCTCCCTCATAAAATCAGAAGGAGGATGTTCACCAATGACTGCACACTTTATCATTGCGAACTGCAATGGTTCGAGAATGAAGCTCACGGCCCACTTTTCCAGGACAATAAGGGATGAGCAGCAAATTCTGTTGTAACCAGTGGCATCCCCATCTCATGAAAGCACTTTTTAAAATGTGTGTAATCTCCCATAGATAAAGTTTGCTTATAATTCTGATCTGAGGTGAAGGAATTATCTTGATTGCATTATTCATCGGATGTGATATAAGAAACACTTAATAAAACATCTGGACAGAACAGTAGAAGAGATAGACCTGTCTACATTCTTGAAATATTAATTGTGTTAATATCAGGAGTCAGAGAGGACTCCTTCTTATTGTGGAGTAGACTGTAAAGAGATTGAGTAAACTTTCACTTCTCTATTTATATCATGAGGATTTGGAACTGAAATTTCTATAAGAATACGTTACAGCCAAGTCAACCACTTCCACTGGCACTTCATTCCCTAGGCATACCATACTCTGTGCTAGAAAGTTCCCATTTCTTCTCTCCCCTCTTACATTAAACTGACGCCCTCTAGTCCTCCATTCCACAACCCTGGGAAAAAGGCTGAGTGAATTCACCTTATCTATGCCTCTCATGATCTCACACCCTTCTATAAGAACACCCCCCCATCCACCCCACCATCTCCTACGCTGTAAAGAAAAAAGTTCTAGCTTGTCCAGCCTCTCCCTATAACTCAGTCCCTTGAGTCCTGGCAACAACTTTGGAAATTTCTTCAGCACTCTTTTCAGTTTAATAACATCCTTACTATAGCAAGGTGACAAAAACTGAACACAATACTCCAAGTGCGGCCTCACCAAGGCCTTTACAACTGCAGCATAACCTCCCATCTTTTGACCAGTGTGTCAAAACCCTTCTTCATTGCACTGTCACTTCACTTTTAGCAAACCATGGACATGAACTCCAAGGCCCCTCTGTTCGATTACACTTCTTAAGTCATTACCTTTCACCATGAAAGTCCTACCTTAATTAGACCTACCAAATCACCTCACACTTATCTCTATTAAATTCCATTTACCCTTTCTTGGCCCATTTCCCCAGCTGACCAAAATGTTGCTGCAATTTCTGATCACCTTCCTCACTGTCCATGATACTGCCTATTTAAGTGCCATCAGCTAACTTACTAACTATGCCTTGTACAGTCTCAACCAAATCATTGATATAAATAACAATAATGGGCCCAGTACCGACTTCTGAAGCACACCACTAATCACAGTTCTGCAGTCCAACAAGCATCCTTCCACTGTTACCTTCTGCTTCCTGCTAACAAGGCAATTGTGTATCCAGTTTGCCAGCTCTCCATGCATGATTCCATGCAATCTAACTTTCCAGAGCAGCCTACCATGTGGAATATTATCAAAGGCCTGACTGAAATCCATATAGTCTATGTCTGCCGCGCTGCCCTCGTCAACCTTCCTGGTCACTTCATCATAGAACTCTAACAAATTTGTGAGGCATGAACTCCCACGCACACAGCCATGCTGAATACTCCTAGTCAAACCCTATCTTTCTAAACGCAAGTATATCTTATCCCTCAGAATTTTTCAAATAACTTACCCACGCAGATATTATGCTTACTGGTCTACAATTCCCAGTCTTTTCTTTGCAGCCCTTCTTGAATAAGGGCACAACATTCACTACCCTCCAGTTTTCTACGACCTCACCCGTGGCTAACATTGATGCAATATAGCAGCTAGGGTCCTTGCAATTTCTTCTCCAGCCTCTTGTAGGTTTCTGTTATCTATCTGGTCAGGACCAGGAGATTTATCAGCTTTACACCTTCTAATACGTCCAACACCTTCTCTACTGTGATATTGACTGTCCTCAACACATTGCCACTAACTTCCCCAAATTTTCATGTCTTCAAGTCTTTCTCCATGGTAAACACTGAAGAGAAATATTTATTGTGGATCTCGGCCATCTCCAGTGCTTCGACACATACATGTCCACTTTGGTCATTTAGGGGTCATATTCTCTTTCTTGTTATTCCTTTACTTTAATTATACTTTAAAATCCCTTTGGATTCATCCTAATCATCTCAGCCAAAGCTACTTCGTGCCCCCTTTTTGCCGTCCTCATTTCCTTCTTCAGTCAACTCTCATATCCCCTATATACTTCCACGGATTCCCATGATTCCAACTGCCTGCACCTGAGACGTGCTTCCTTTTATTTTTCTGGTCAAAGTCTCTTTGTTTTTTCATCCAGGGTTCCCTACTACTGCCAGCCTTGCCCTTCACCCTCACAGGAGCATATAGGCCTTGAACTCTAGTTATCCCACTTCTGAAGGCCTCCCACTTGCGGGAGCTCCCTTTGGTGCAAACAAACTACTCCAATCAATCCCTGCAAGCACCTCTCAATTGCCATAAAAATTCGCCTTGCCCCAATTTAGAACTTGAACTTGTGGCCCATTTTGTTCTTCTCCATAACAATTTTAAAATTAATAGAAAAATGGTCACTGGTCCCAAAGGGCACCCCACTGTCACCTCAATCATCTGACCTGCACTATGTCTCTATGTAGGAAGCTTTCATGAGCGAATTTAACAAATTTCACCCATCTACGCCCTTAACACTATGGTAGTCCCAGTCTATGTTAGGACAATTAAAGTCCACTACTTTGACAACACTATTTCTCCTGCAAGTCTCCTCAGTCTCCCTGCAGATTTCTTCCTCTAATTCCCGTTGATTATTGCGGGACCTATAGTTCAACCCTAAAAACGTCGCCATCCGTCTCCTATTTCTTAGTTCCAACTACAAAGCCTCAGTGCATGATCCCTCAGTTATTTCCTCTCTGACTACTGCTGTGATACGCCCCTTCTGTCTTCGAGTTTCCATTCGCTTTCATTAAAACTTGCTTACTTTGGCACTCAAATACTCTGACACTGAAGACCAAAATCAAATTTGCTTGCTGCAGCTGCCTGTTTACTTTCATTGACTGTTGTACAATCACACCCAGAGCCCTTTGTCTATACATGTCCACAAGAGACAGTTAAACATCAGATACTGTGAGATACTCTGTTGTAAAGAAGGGTCACAACACGAAACTTCGATTTTCCTCCTCCTCTGATGCTGCCTGACCTACTGTGTTCCTCCATCTCCACACTGTGTTGTCTCTAAACATGAAATACAATTGCTGATAACATATAACCTGTTGGGGTAGCAGCAGAGCGACATTATGGCTTTTAAAACTGATCGTATTGTCTTATTTTTTTTAATATCCTAGTAGTTTTGTCCTTTCCCCTGTAATAGTAGACAGCCATCAAGCAGAGGGTAGCATTGTATCAATTGATCGCAAGAAAAAGAAATAGATTTGACGAAGACTGGCTTTGATTCTTTTTAAATTTATTTACCCAATAAATGATTTACAATGCAGTGATCAGCCTTGTTATTAAACTGTTTTTGTTTTCTCGTGGTAATTCTAAATCACAACCTGAAATGGTATTTTATTTTTCCTTAATTACTGCAAAAATGCTTCCCTTTATATGGTTTTCCAATTTCCTCGTGATGCCCATATTGGTGTAAGTATTAATGACTTTGAAATGTTTATCTAATTTACTCTTGATGGTTATTTTTGACAGTAGCAGTGGATAGACCCATTGAATGACAAGGAGCGGTGCTGTATGATATTGTTTCAGGAGAGGTGAATAAAGCCCTCTGCGAGACCGAGTTGAGTCTGCCCGATTTCATCAGGATTCTCACAGACAGCAGCAGGTGGTTCAAGCAGTGAGAATGTACCTGCACAGGTGATACTGATTTTGGTGAAGTGCCTGGTTTTGCATAACGTCAGTGCATTCTCCTTCTCACTTTTATGTACTCTTTCATTTAATTCTTTTTAATTACTTAATTAAAAAAAAAACAGAGAATTTCTGATGTAGAATACCCATCATAAATGTCATCTATTTGTCAGTGTGAGAAATTGTCATGAAAGCAACAAAATTGTTTTGCAATCTAAGTAACATCAACCTAAAGCGGCCGTGTCCTCTGTACGAACATATTTCATGAACAAAGGTAAACTTTCAGAAAAAAACAAAAGTTTTCCACAATTTGTAACATTATGATGAAGGCAATGTACAACAGCTGCTGCAGGACTGTATTCTTCTCGAAAACACAGACTGGAAATGATGGGGTATTCGTGAAGTATCGAAACTTTATATCTGGAAAATACAGAATACAGGTGGGAGTGGGTGTCCCGACAATTCGAAGCAGTTTTCCTCACCAGGTAATCTGGCAAATTCAAGTAACTGGTGACCTCACACTCACTCCAAATTACCTCTCCCCAGTCTACTGCAGTGGTTCCAATGAAGCAGAGCAGACACGCGAGGAACAGATACTCATTTAAAATTATTCGTCTGTCTGCCCTCGAGCAGAGGGCGACATTCTCCACTCTGGTTTGCCGTGCTCTCAAGTGATGAAAAGTCCAATTCACTGTCTCCAGAACCTGACGTATGTGTGAGATGTAGTGTTTGAAGGGTTGTACAGATGTGTGTTTGGAGGTTTGTGAAAGCCCTCAGGTTGCTCAACTTCTTCTCTGTATGTTCAATAAAGTTGCTCAATATGCAAAAGGGTTTCAAAGCTTGCGCATTAATGCTTGTTCCTAAAACTAACTCTTGCTGAGGTCTGAGACAACAAGGTGCAGGGCTGGATGAACACAGCAGGCCAAGCAGCATCATAGGAACAGAAAGGCTGACGTTTCGGGCCTAGACCCTTCATTCTCCAGCATCTGCAGTTCCTACTATCTCTTGCTGAGGTCTGGTCAGTTAACAGAAAGACACAAATTTAACACATAATGTTCGGATGAAGCATTTAATCTAACATCCGCTTAAAACTGAGTGCATGCTCTTGTATCTCTTTTAGCCCATAAATGTATTTTTAACCCATTCTAGAAAAGAAATCAGCATTTGGCTGATATCTTTTCGTGAACCCTGGCCATGGATCCATACATCGGAAGAAAGGGTTATTCTCAGATATTGTCAGAGTTATAACTGGAAGACTGTGGAGCTGAAATGGAGTCTGTTAACTTCAGGCTGAACATACAGAAAATATAGTATAGAATATGGAATTCAACAGATTCAATTCTGAGAATTCCTCAGTTTGTTTTTTCTGAGTTTCAATAATTTAAGTATTATTTGCATTGGATATTTGATCGCATTCTTCAGCTCCTCTCTGAATTTTGTCTGGGTGACTGTGTAAATAAACATGTTTGTGCAGGTGCTCAAAAGCAGGAGCACAAAGTTTTTTCTGAAGAAGGGTCTAGACCTGAAACGTCGGCTTTCCTGATCCTCTGATGCTGCTTGGCCTGGTGTGTTCATCCAGCTCTACACCTTATTATCTCAGATTCTCCAGCATCGGCAGTCCCCACCATCTCAGCACAAAGTTGGTGTAGGCTGCAATATATATCGTGTTATTACAACCTCTTAGGTAATACTGTTTTATAATTCGCATTAATAAGAAGATCACATAAGTCATCCAGGACAGAAGGAAATCTCTGGATACAGTAAACAATAAGATGATGGATTTCCTTTATTTCTTCATCTCCAGATCATTTTGATCCGCATTATTCTTCCTCCCTCTCAACCTTCTGCGGATTCTACTGGCTATTAAAATGTGATCCACAGGCAGAGCATTGAGCAGCAAAATGAAGAATGTTGGGATCAATGGGATTAAAAAGCGATCAATCCAGTGAAATGCTACCCATGCAGCTACAGTGTAATATTCTGCTTTCAAATCGAAGATCAAGGCTACTCCTTCGATTGTAATCAGTGCTTCAAATGCAATTAGAAGGGAACATTTTAAAAACAGAACAGCTGGCAGACAGTTCCTGTAACCACTGTTACCGTTTTCTCAGTGCAATGTCTCACCTTCAGCTTCTGTTAGCAAATGGTAATAAAACGATCAAAGGCGAAAGCGACTGTTAACCAGACAGAAATAGCCGTTGCTGCACGAACTATACAAGTGAATGTATATTTATTAAAGTTAAAATTTAACGAATGCTAAATATATATATCAAAGGGAACACCTTCTGTAAAGAACATGGATTCAACCAGATCGTCTGTTTTAAATTCCTGGGCAGCACCCTTTCCAGTGTGCATTCCAGTGAGGTTGCCAAGAATTTGCTGGCCAGCTTTAGCTGTTATTCAACGGCACAATGATATTGAGATAGAAAGATTTGTAAGAAAACTAAATTAAAATTCTAAGAAAATGAATGCCCATTTAATTGACTGAAAAAAAAACTAAGTTTGAAACTAGTCAGGACACTGTGTACGTATGCAACGTGAGCAACAAGAACGGGAGTAATTGGACCTATTTCGATCAGACAGAACAGAGGATACTTTATGCAAAACATTTTTCCAGTTGTCAGTTTATGTTCAAAGAGCAACAGTTGTGCATAGAAAGCTTGATCACAACTTATTCTATGATTTTTTCTCCAATCTTGATGCCCGTGGCCACGAATTGGAGATTATTTCTCCCAAAGTGGCATTTGAGCCAAACTTTCACTCCTCTTTGGTTATTTTCACAAGCTCAAACTCAGATTGGAAGTCGAGACGTTGTTACATTTAAGATTCTGCATCTTATATTGACAGCTAGACTCTAATTTTAACAATGCAGACTCTCCTTGTTCTTTCGATGTTGTTGCTTCTGACATGCATCAAGGTCGACCACATGTTCCTCCTTAGCCCACAGCAGAGAAGCTGAAAAGTGGCACAAGCAGAGATCCCAGGCACCTATACTCACATAATTTTAGCAGAGAACAGGCCGTATCTCCTATACTATACTGTCCCCTCCTAAGGATGCATTCCGTTTATTTTTGTTGTCCCCTACTGAAAGGGCATCCGGTATCGCAATGTATTGGTCATTTATCTCATTCACTTTGCAGCCCTCACAACCAAGGGACCAGATCTATGCTCAAAGGTCCTGCTGCATTCAGTCGTGAATGCTATTGAACAATTATACTACTCATTGAAGGAGGAGACTCCACAAATACCCCACCGTCCATGATCGGGAAACCAGCAAATCAGCGAAAGAAATATAATGCATCCGTAACATCCTTCAGCTACAGTAAATTATCCATCTCAACCTCCTCCAAAGGTTCCCAGCATCACAGCTGCCAGTACTCAGGTAATTCCATTCACCATGTGATGTAAGGAAACGACTGGAGACACTGGATAGTGCACAGATAATCGGACCTGACAACATTTTGGAAATAGTTCTAAACATTTTATGCTTCAGTTATTGCTGCATATCTCGACAGGTTGTAACAGTACACTGCAACTGGAGCATGTACTAAACAAGTAGAAATTTACCCAAGTATTGCATGTACACTTCAACCAGGGCAAATCCAATTATTGTCGCATCAGTCTGCATTCAACGGCCAGTAAAGGATGGAAGCTGTCATCAAGATTGTTGTCAAACAGCACCTGACGTCCAGTTCATATACTGCCACAGCCACTATGCTCCTAGCCTCGTTCCAACCATGGTGCAAAACTCGATAAAAGAGCTGAATTCCAGAGGTGATGTGAGAGTAACAATCCTTTACATTATGACCACAATTGACAAAATGCGGCATCAAAGATGGCAGCAAAACTGGAAACAGTGAGAATCAAGATGAAGTGTAATCATAAGTAGAAGAAAAAGCAAGTTGGTTGTCATTGTTGTAGGTCAGCCATCACAGCTCCAACGCGTCTCTGCAAGTGTTCCTCCAGGTAATGTCCAGGTTTGGCTCAACGATCTTCAGCTGTTTCCTTAATGATTTACCCTCCATCATAAGGTCAGAAGTGGGGGTGTTCGCCTGTGGTTGTACAACATTTGCACCACCTCAGATAATGAAGCTGACCGCTTTCAGATTAAACAAGATCTGCGTAATATATAGGCTTTGACGGAAAAGTGGCAAGGAACGTTCTCACTACACAAATGCCAGAAAAAAAAACTATCGTCGACAGGAGGCAATTTAAGCACTGTCCCTTGACATTCCTGGCGTTGGAATAATTGAATTCCCATCTGTCAACATCTTGGGGCTCACCGTTTACGAGAAACTAAGCTGGTCTCGCCACATAAACACAGTGGCGACAAAAGCTGGTTCGGAGGCTGGCAAAACTGCAGCAACAAACTCAAATCCTAACTAAACAAAACCTGTCCACTATTTGCGATACACATATGAGGAATGTGACGGAATACTCCCTGCTTGCCTGGAAGGATATAGCTCCAATAGCACTCACAAAGCTTGACACCATCCATGACAAAGTGGCCCGTTTGGCACCACATCCATAAAATCCATTCGCTCCACCACCGACCACCCGACAGTCGGTAGCAGCAATGTGAACTAGACAAGCTGCAACGTAGAAATTCGTCAAAGTTCCTGAGCCAGTACGTTCCATTTCGAAGATAACATTTAGAAGATACCACATGACCGAGAGTGACCTCTCGTAAATGGAAGGACAAGGACAAGGGACAAATGAGATATCCAACACCTGCAATTTTCCTTCAAAATAATCATTATTCTGTATCGATTATTCTGTTACTATTGTTTTTTTTTTCATTGTCACTGCGTCAAACTCATAGAATTCCCTCCAGCGCAGCATTCTGGGTCTACCTACAGCACATGGACTGCAGCTGTTCAAGAACACAGTTCACCACTACTTTTTCAAAGAGATAAATATGGGTAACAAATGCTGGCCAGCCAGCAAACTACATGTCCCAGAAAATACATAAAATCAAAAACTCTCATCCAAACAGACTGAAAGAACCTCATCCCTCTTCCACAATTCCAAAGGTTGGCGTTCTTGTGCTCCTGCCTTTTGGGTGCTCTTATCTGTTATACGCACAGCCATACTCTCCGTTTCCTGCCCGTGACCGAGAGGGAACTATTTTGAAGAGAGTGCCTGTCCTGAGAATTTTCCTTTTGTTTTCGCAGTGAAATTCCAGAGCTCATTATTTACACAATCTCCCCACTTTTCATTTCAGTGGAACGGCAAATAACTACATTGAAGTAGCTATATGAACCACATCGGATCACAAGACACTGCACTAAGTGCTTAATTCTGCAACCTTCCTGCAACGTTATGAATGCATTGTGATTCCGATAAGGGAAACATGCAGAAAATCTGAAGTGCTTTAATAGTGCCTCCTGATCCAAAATTCAATCAGAGTGTGGACGGGGATGGGTGCTGTTGGTGGAAACGTAACGTTCATCTGAAGATGAGATTCTGATGCTGAGGGCGATAAAGTAACGTGAACGGCCTAGGAATCCGACAAAAACTGTGACCGCGGACTGTAAAGCAATGAGAACTCGGCACCTAATTGATCTTTAACAGAACTAGAATTCCCACCCGGAGCGTTTTCTAGGCCACTGCAGCATTGTTAGTGTCTGGAACTGGCCATCTCCCTGGTCTGGTTGCAGGGGTGGGCCTTTCACCAGCTGAAGAGAGCAGAATTCCCAGTCGGCGGGAGAAGAGGTGACAACAAGCTGGTGACAAAAAATAATTTTAACAATAGTTCATTGCATTCGATACAGCACGGGCTTTCAATTAAAACTAAACCAGTTTCCGAACTCGAAAAGAACTGGATAAAGAAAGAATCATCTAGGGCCTTTGCTGGAAAGTTAAATAAACATTTAGAAGATAACACATGACCATGAGTGACCAGAGGCTGTGGGTGGGAAACAAATTGGATTTCTGCTTTTGTATTCGTGCGACATTAATATTTATTGAAAGGGGAGAATCCTAAATTAGACCAGCAGCACGGTTTTCTTGTTTACATAATCCGTAACTGATTATAATCACTTAACAGGTATTCCAAGCACTGCTATAATTGGATAGTAAATAATGACAGCCTGTACAAGGTGGGGTGGGCAACAAGTTAAATGGATAAGATGTGATATGAACTCTCATCGTTTCTGAGAAATGACGGTGTTCCTTGTCGCTGGAACTGCAACGGACTGCGTGATAAAGATGAAGAGAAAACTGTTAATTATAATTGAGTGACACCTTTCGTGGGATCCGACTGCAGTTGCAGCATTGGCGTTACTTCCAGTCATTTGGACACGTTGTCAACTCGCTTCACTAGTATTTTTGCGTCTCACTCATAAAATCCAATTACAGGGTGCAAGTGGTTTTAAAGTCACAGTCCAAACATTAAAATAGCATTTGGTTGATTGCTATCTAAAAATGTTTTGAAAACACTGTCACTATATAACCACAGTAACGTGTCAAACTGAACAGCTTCAACTTTCCTTGTTCTGAGGCACTGTTCACTGCTTCCAAACAATTGACAGCATTTCACAAATTCTCCAAAAGCTTTCAACGATTTACACCACTCTCACCAATGCAGATTCATCTGCTTCATTCTGGGGCTTCAGTCATGTTGCACTGGCGCTGTGTTAAGTTGATCGTGGCCACTGACGGAACGTTTTCAGTCTTTTCCTTATCTCCTGAAATAAGATGCTTCAAAATAAATATCGTGCTGAAATATAAAATCACAGACATTGGTTTTAAACATCTTCACTTTCAGTGAAATTTAAAATGAAATTTTAAATGCTGCCTTAAACGAAGGGAACTTTACAATCACCTGCACATTTAAGACAAATAGAATTACTTGAAAATGATGGGCCAATTGGTTATCTTTGCAGAGAACCAGCACCGACTCAACGGACCAAATGGTCTACATTTTGCTGTGCAAATTTTATCATCAGAAGTACAATCAGGAAAGGATTTATTTAATGCGAAAATTTCAAAGGATTTTTTTTGTTGGTATCACGGAGAAATGAGTCTGATAGTGGTCGTTTTATGCAAGGTAATATCAGTTTGTCCTAGAGGGCGGATGGTGGTGGAAAATGGAATGGAATGCGTAGAAGTATGCTTCTGTTTAAAGTAATGAGATTTTTTTTTTATTCAGTCACTGAATGCGGGTGTCCCTGACTGGTCTAGCATTTACTACCCATTTGTAGTGCTATGGGAAGGTAGTGTGGAGCTGCATCTTCAACCACTGCAGCCCATATGCTGTCACGAGCCACATAATGCTATTAGCAAGGGAAATCCAAGATTTTGTCTGAGTGACACTGAAGAATCAGCGAAATATTTCAACATAGGATGGTACGTGGCATGGCGGGAACTTGCAGTTCGTGATGTTATCAGATATGTGTTGCCTTTGCCTTTCCGGAAGGAAACAGTCTTGCGTGTGTGTGGAGGGTGCTGTCTAACAAAGGCTGGATTTTTGTGTTACAAATGTTATTTTTCACATTTGATCATGTCTGAGAAGAGACAGTGGTTTTGTAACAGTTTGGAGATCCCATATTTGTTGCACCATTGAAAATCAACATGCGATGATCAGATTAATTCTTCTTGAAGATGATAACTGCCAATATCACTTGCTGTTTTTGAGTCCAAGACAGAATGTTATTCAGAGGAGGGACTCAGAAGACAATATTTGTCAGAAGACAAAAGCGAAGAGTAATTCTGATGAAATCTACACATTTTTCAGGGAATTACACGTGCACACAGGCAGAGTGTTCCTGCGACTGTGTAGACTATAATCAATGGGTCAGGCTCAGAATTAGGCATATATTGATGCATTGATCCAGACCAAATTCAGAAAGTAACTAAAGAATGGGATGAAATATCCTTTCAGAGTAATATTTTAATTATTGTGGTCTTGAAATAACCTTTATGTGATAACAAGAATACAAATTCAACGGCAAAACCAGCTTTTGTACAACACAGGGAGATGCTGACTGTTTTGGTAGATTGGCTGAGATTGTACATGCATTGCCATATGGAATTCAGCTCCCTAGTGCTGAACAAAACTAACAGTCCAAAAGTGTTTACATTATGAACAGGCAAGGAGACTCAAGCTGAATCAAAGAACTTCAACAAACAATTTGTTAGCTGTCATTCGCATCAATGGGTCAATTTAAAGAAGCGAGGAGGCAACGTTGGAGGAGTACAGGACATTGGTTAGGCCGCAGCTGGAATACTGTGTGCATTTCTGGTCATTCCACTAGAGGAGGGATGTGATAGTACAGAGGATTTTCTCCAGGATCTTGTCAGGGATGGAGAAATTCAGCAATAAGGAGAAACAAGAAGGGCTTGGGTTGTTTTATTTAGAGCAGTGAAGACTGAGACGGGACATATTTGAGGAGTGTTGGATTATGAGACACTTGGACAGAGTGAATACCGAGCGGCTGTTACCCTTGGTTGAGGGGCCAGTCATAAGGGAGCATAGTTTTACCGGAATGGACAGGAGATTCCGAAGTTATTTGGGTGAAAAAATCTTCCGTGAGGGGTTGGTGGGAATCTGCACTGCTTGGGAATTGAAGCCCAGAAATCATACAGACTTTTAAAAATTTAGATGAGCACTTGAAATATCATGCCATTCAGTGATATGGGATAGGCTCAGGAAATTGTGATTAGCGTGCTTTTAGTGGTAATATCGTCGCAGAAACGACAGGTGGAAGAGACCTTTCTGTGCTGCATGAATTTATGACCACATGAATGTATTTCAGATGGCAACAACTCTATCAGTCAGAGTTCACTAGAAAACGAATCAGCACTGTTATATAACTGTACATATCCCTTCAATTCTTATTCTTTCATAAGCAAACAAAAACTTTCTTTCTGAACATTCCATCGCTAAGTTCATGCTTTTATATCTCCTATTGTTAACATTGAAATGAAGTTGAGCCGGGAGAGTGAGAAATAGTGTTTTGGACCGGATGAAACAAACATGTGTTTTATCAATTCAATTTAGAAGAGACCACGATATGAGGCAATGAATACAGTAATCTACATTGAAGGAAGTCCAAGTAAGTTAATGGTTCACTTAAAATGAGTGTTTGGGATGTAAACCAATGGCGAGAGAGGAAGTAAAGCGCACGTCTTATATTCCTGTGATTACATGGGAAGTTCCATGGTTTAGGGATGGAGTGAGTTATTGCAGGTATGAGACGATTGGATCAGGAAGTCTGTGGGGAATTAGTACCTCCAGGGTTCTGACCAGTGATGGAAGAGAAGGAGAAGGATGATGTAGTGGTGACATCAGACTGGAGATGGCCAAAATAGGCAGCTAAGGTGGAAAGTGAGGACAAAAGGAACCCTATCATGGTTGTGCAGAAGGGAAACATAGTAAAAACAGAAATCTATGCATGTGTCAGGCATATATGAGGACCTTGTCAACCACACTGGTTGTCGCATGCAGGGAGGCAATACCTTGTTGAGGACAGAAGAAGAGACGTCGAAAGTGTCTTGTGCCAGGTGACATGATGGGAAAGCGTGCAGCAAATGTGGGGAAAACTGGGAGAATAGAATGAAATCCTGACAGGAAGCAGTCTGTGTTGGAATGTGATCAAATCAGCTGTGGGACTCGCTGGACACGTATTGGAAATTTTAGACAGTGCAGTCCCTTAAATGGAGACAGACAAGTGAAGCAATGGAAGGATAATGTCACAGTTGAACCAAATTAATCTGGAGAAGAGTTGATATTGAAAGCAATGTGGATACTTTTTTTCTGTTTCTATATGAAAACCGGAAAGTGAATAGTTCGAGTCGTCAATACCAAAAAAAAGTGTTTTAGGTCGAGGCCTGAGGACTGGAAGAAGGAATGTTGGATGTAGAAGGCATGGTTAGTAAGTTTGTGGACAACATCAAAATTAGTGGTATAGTGGACAGTGAAAAACGTTTTCAAATATTAAAAAGGGATATTGATCATATGGGTCAATTGGCAGAAAAATGGCAGATGGAGTTCAATTTGGACAAATTGAGGTATTGCATGTTGGTACAACAAACAGGAACAGGTCTTATACGATTAATGGTAGGGCCTTGGGTAGTGTTGTACAACAGAGGGGTTTAAGGGTTCAAGTGCACAATTCCTTGAAATTTGTGTCACGTATAGACAGGATGGTTAAAAAGACATTTAGAACGCTTGACGTCATTGTTCGGCCCTTTGACATTTGGAGTTGGGAAGGCATGTTGAAGTTATACAGAGTATTTGCGAGCCCTGTACTGAAGTAGTATGTCCAGTTCTGGTCGCCAAGTTGTATGAAGAATATTATTAAGGTACAGAGGGTTTAGAAGAGATTTACACGGATGTTGCTGGGAATAGATAGTTTGAGATAAAAAGAAAGTCTGGAGAGGAGGGGATTGTTTTCACTGCAGCATGGGACGTTCAGAGGTGACATTATGGAAGTTTACAAAACCATGAGGGGTATGGATAGGGTTAATGGTAGGTATCTTTCCCTAGCATTTGGGATTCCAAGATTGAGGGAGGATTTTTAAGGCGAGCGGAGAGAGATTTAAAAAAAAAGGACAAAAGGACGTTTCTTTTTCTTCGAAGATATTCGCATGTGAAATTAAATTTCCAGTGAAGTGGTGGATGGGAACATAGTTACAACAATTAAAAGACACTCATATAAGCACATGAGTAAGAAAGGTTTGGAGGGATAAGGGCCAGCACTAGGCAACTGGGTCTAGTTTAGATTGGGATGATGTTCGGCATGGACTTGTTTGACCGAAGAGCCTGTTTCCATGCTATTAATTATGACCAGACTCAAAAAGGCAGGTGTAACCAAAATCATGCAGATACTCCCAGCATAACTTTTACTTGGTTCAATGCAAAATACACGTATCCAGATGAAGGAGAGCAGTGGTGTCTAGGGATTGTTTTGATCTCCATTTGTTTGAATTCTCGCTGATTTTCCTTTATTTTAAAGCTTGCAGTTTGGAGCTGTGAACTGTGAGCTGAAAACTGAAGCTGACCTTTGGACTATGAGCAGATTTTTCTTTTGTTAAGGAAGAAGTGAAGAAACAAAGTGTTAAATGTTTGCAAAGTCAGGCCTGGACGTTAATTGCAGGTTGATTCTTGTTAAAAGTTCTCGAAAGACATTTCAACAAGGGGTAGCCAAATTGTTCAAACACATGGCATTTGTTGAATGTAACGGGGGCTGCATAAGGAGAAACCTAGTTTAGCACAAAGAAACGTGTGTTTTTACTCTTTGTTTTCTTTTATAATGTGTTTAAGTCAGAAGAACCATGGCTACCAGGGCTATAGGAAGGAGATTTGATCGCTCCTGGGTTGATTTCTACTTTCCAGCCTGAGATCTCTGAATAGGATCTCAGTATTTAAAACCAACTAAGTGGACTGGAAGCTGTTTGCATGCATTGGAGTTTGCAGATACTAAGGAAGGTGCAATCCCATTGCAAGTACAGATCATGGAATCTGTTTTAATAAACAGGCCAGTTACATTACGTTATGTTCCTTTTGTTTAATCTCTTAACCATATATTTTTTCTCAGTTATTCCTTGTGAAATTATGGTGGTGTGGGGGTGTGGGAAGGCTGCTGGTGTTGGGATTGGGATGCAAGAATCAAATGTGGGTTAAATCGTAGTCTTTACTGAGGTTACTTTGTACTTAACGTCACTCTACTAGGACCACTGAGTCATTATAAAATTATTGAATATTTTGTTTAATATATGGACTTTGTGTTTTGTCTGTAACAGTATTTTCCAAATCATCTGTTTGGGAAGCAGTGGCGTTATCTTGCAGATCCTTAAGATCTTTGATTTTAAACAGCCATAAATACAGGGAGAGGGAGGCTGATTCGATTTTGGTTTCTGTCTCCGGGTGTTATAACAATTCAAGGAGCAAGCAAAGAGATCTCAGGCTTTCTTGCTGGGAAATGAAGGCTTTGAGTGAATTGTTGAAATGACCTGTAATGAGGAGAATCAAGAATGTAGGTTGTTAAAGACTGTACAAGGTGTGAAAAATAGAATCCAAATAGAAAGAAATAAGTTGAATGGGACAGGAATAGGCTGAAACAGTGGGATGAGCAGGGTAGGAACTTCTTGTGGATTTTTGGAATTAGGTAGAAGCTGTTTATCTGGGGTGGGAGTCTGACGAAGTGGAAAGCTCTGAAAGGAAGACCTCCAGAGGAACAGTCTTCAACGATAATCTTGGAAGCAATGGGTTGATAATCAATGTTGAGGTCATGGTTCATATTCGTCAGGAAAGAGTTCTTTGAGTTGGCATTGAGTTCTGCAAAATAGGATCATTCAGCAGTCAAAAGCGTTACGACATTTGCCAAATAGTTTGCTCACAACGTCAGGGCAAGAGTAAAAGACAAAAACAGAACGCAGCAAACTGAGAGGGGGACTGTTCAGAGTGGGTGAAAGGGCAGACAAACGAGAACAACTGACGTCAACTAATCAGATGCCAATGAAACAATCAAGAGGGCAAAAGAGGGAGAAGAGACTGCCAGGTGTAAGGAAAGAATTGAAGCTGGATTGAAAGGTCTATGAAGGCCTTTACCAGTTTTGATAAGCAGTGGCATTCCTGCAGTGGTTTTCTCCTAAGAAAAAAAACTGCATTATCATACTAATAATGTATTGATTCAGCTAATAGGACCTAGAGAAGTATTATGTGATTTTTTTTGATACTGTGGAATAATTGTACGTTGAGATTGTTTAAGTCAGGCTGAGAAGTAATGAGTTAAAATAATACAAGACTAGAAGGAGGAAGTAGGGAAACTTTAGCTTTATGAAACAGTGCATATTGCTGTAACTGCAACCTGCCTTTCCCTAGTCTGAGAAGTCATGTAGGGTAGCAAAAAGCTAGCATCTGTATATTCTGATCTTCATCACATTTTGCTTTAATTAATGTATGTCTGGTTGCCTAAGTACTGACCTAGCCTTGTTAAAACACAGTATATCTGCAGAAATAGTAGGAACTGCAGATGCTGGAGAATCCGAGACAACAAGGTGCAGAGCTGAATGAACACAGCA
>NC_063366.1:1540442-1586104 GCF_021869965.1 Rhincodon typus
TCAGCCTTCCTGCTCCTCTGATGCTGTTTGGCCTGTTGTGTTCATCCAGCTCTACACCTTGTTATCTCAGATTGTCCAGCATCTGCAGTTCCTACTATCTCTGCAAGATAATGTACCTGGATTTGGAGGAACCTGCTAGATATCTCTCTCTCTCTTCCTCTCTCTCTCTCTGTCTGTCGCTTGCTCTCTCTGTGAAGCTGCTGAAAAAAAACATAAAGTCTCTCTCTGGTGTGAGATTCACGCTTTTGATTTACCTCCATCAGCATGAGCCTGGTTTCCTCAGGACTCTCACAGACACGAGCAACATGCTCGGACTGTGAGCGTGGGGAAAATGCAGAAACTGGACAGGCGACGCTGACTTCGCTGAAGCTTTTCAGTATCTAGCTTTACTCAATATCTTTGTATTTTCCTTCACACCTTACAACTTGAAGCATTTTTCCTCAACAAGAGAAAGGGAAAATTCAAATAAGTCATGCCTGGCTCTCACTCTGACCCCACTCCTCAGTCCCCTGCAATATTAACAATAAAGCTCAGCAGAAAATGGGTGTGTTGGGAGGGGTGCGGGTTTGGGGGAGCACCAACTTAGTTTAAGTTCTTGTTATGCGTGTGCTTTAAGTCCAAGGACCAGATTCTTCAACTCTGCTTTGGAGTGTTCTCAGTTGCTGAAAACTCCAAAACAGTGCCTCCAGAAATTGACACGTATGACGCGTGTAGTGTTTGAATGGTTAAACAGGTCGCTCTTCGGCGGATTGTGCTCTCCCTCAGGCTGTTCAACATATTCGTCGCATAATCAATGAGGTTCTTAATATTTAAAATGCTTTCCATGATATTTGAAGAAGTACCTGCGTGAAGAAATATGCCTTTAAGAGGGATTTGTACTGTCCTGATTCTCTTGAAGAGCAGTGTTGCAAGTCTGGTGATGAAGTGGCTGCTGAATGGAATGTAGAGTAAGTATTTTGAGGGTTTTTTTAATGGAGACGGAAGAGGCACGTGTGCGTGGAGTCAGGCTCACACAAACCCTTGGATTTAGTTTTTTTTTTCAGCTGTTGAATCTCGGGACTATGAGGAAACTGCTAGATACTGCTTTATCTCTCTCTCTCTCTCTCCCTCAATTTCTCTCTCTTTCGCTCGGTCTCTCTGCGCTGCTGCTTAAAATGCTTGAGGTCTCTCTGCTGCTAGATACGCGCTTTCGATTGTTCGGTTTTTCTTTTCTCCTGGTCTGGGGAAGATCACAAGTGAGACGAATCTGTTTTGCTGAATTTGCCTTGTCAGGGCTGTGTTTATGGGATGCTGCTATATTGGAAAAGTTGATGTGTAATAGTTAATTAACATGCTTTTTTTCCTAAGTATTTTGATAGAGTTGTTATTTCAAATCTTCTTTTGTTTTGCTAGGATTATAACTATGGGAAGAAAAAAGTATGTTGTGCTTAAAGCCTGGTAGTTAGATCGATCGAATACCATCTGGAATGCAATGTTTCAAACTTTCCTCTCAATAAAACAAAAGTTAGTGTCGAAGTTATTTCCTGGATATGTTTTGAGAAGGTTTCGTCTGGTCCATAACAAACCGGGGACTCTTGTCCGTATCAAAATCCCTAATTCCAAGTTGCTGTTAGAGCCATTGGACTCAAATTCAGTGAGTGGTGAGTGTTAGTGTTTTTTTTTTCAGTTGTATTCGGTGGATTTTAATTGGTGTGCCTGGTACATTAATGCCTCTTTCGGTGGCTAAGATTTTCCTGGGTGTGAAAGTAACTTTTTCTGGTAGTTTACAGAAGAAGAGTAAGGCAAAGCTTTCTCAATTGGCGGACAAGCTGAAGTTTACGTTGCCTGTTCTCATGAGAAAAGGAGAGATAATTGCTGCAAAATCTCCGCATTTACAATTGCAGGAATGCAGTCGAATTCATTAGAAATGGCTAAAACCCAATTACAAATGAAGCAGCCTGCATTGGAGGCAAAAGAAGAAGGAAGAACAGCCCTGGCAGAACAAAACGAAACGATAATAAAGAGAGGCACAAGCAAAAGAGAGAAAGAGAGAGAGATACCCGCAGTGGAACAAAGAGCAAAGGAATCAAAACGGCTTGAATGTGATAAAGAGAAACAATTTGAATTCAAATTAAAAGCGGAAGAAGGGATAAACAAGAGAGAGCAAAATGAGAAAGAGAGAGCTTTTGAACTTCAGAAGATGGCAAGGAAACGAGAAAGTCGATGTGAAATAGCGGAGGTAGAGGTAAAAGTCGGGATTAGAAATGCGGACAGCGATGGAGAGCACACCCATCGCGTCCAAAGGCGTGGAGGGGATCTATTTAAATATACCCAAGCGTTACCAACGTTCGATGAGAAGGGTGTAGACGGCTTTTTTTGTTTCATTTCATTTCTAACAGCAGCTAAACAAATCAAATGACCATAGGTGATGTGGGTTCAAAGACAGTTGGTAGGGAAAACTAGTGAAGGGCTTGCGTCACTATCAGAGGAGGTATCTGGGTCATGTGAAGAAGTGAAAAAGGCCATCTTCAGTGCATATGCGCTTGTGCCAGCAGTCTACAGAAAATGTTTTAAGAATCTAAGAAAGAGACCAAGTCAAACATATACCGACTTTCAAAGGTTCAAATAAAATAACTTTGATAGGTGGATAAGAGCATCGAAAATAGATCAAACAAATACCGCTCCTAGAGAAATTGTTATTTTGGAGGAGTTTAGGGAAATAATAGAGAAATTCTCACATTTGAAAATACAGTTTTTCCCCGGTAATGATATAGTTGGAAGAAAGTTGGGAATGATGACTACCGATGTTGAAAAAACATTGGAAAATCAAACAACGGAGGTGTGACAGGAACTATATCCTTGGGTCATTCCTGACTGTGTCATAACAAGGCCACAAAGCTACAGGTTGAAATAGGAGGAGAAATCAATGAACAAAGATAAGGGAGTTGAAGTTACATTATCAGAAAACATATTTGATCAACTAGTTGAAAAAAATTAGAACAGATGGAGGACAAAGTGAACATTTTTTACTTCACAGAAGTTTACTGAACTACAACAGAAACGTGAAAAATAAAACAGTTGTGTCAAAAAGCATAGACAGAAGAAGAGTCTGAGTGTATCACAGAATGTTACTGTCTTTAAAATAAAATCTTGTTGAGAAAATAGAGACCAGCACATATTCAGGCTAATGAAAAATGGTCAGAAAGTGTATCACCAGTGGATTATAGAAAGGAGGTGCTCCGGTTAGCACATGAGTTTCCAGGAGGAGTTCATTTTGGGAGTAAGGAAAATGCAAGCAGAATTCAATCACACTTTTTTGGCCTGGGCTCCATTTCGATGTGGTTGAATTTTGCCAGACATATCATATGTGTCAAGTAATTGGAAAATCTCGGCCAGTGATAACACCAACACGCTTAATACCCCTTCCAACATTCAAGGAATCTTTTAAAACAGTCTTAATTCGTTGCTTAGGACCCCTCTGTAAACCAAAAGAGTGAGAATCAACATTTGTTGACCACAAGGCATATGTCTACTCATTTCCAGAGGTCCTTCCAGTACACAGTATCAGCGTTAAAAGGATTGTAGAAGAGTTCCTTACTTTATGCAATACGGACTACCTACAGAGACACAATCGGATCAAGGATTAAGTTTTCCACAAAAGTATTCAAGGAAGTTATGGATAACTTAGGAGTAAAACAATTCAATTCTACTGTGTCTCATCCAGAATTGCAAGGAACATTAGAGTGATGGTGTCATATTTTAAAGACCATGTTGAGCACCGACGCCAAAATCTATCCAGAGCATTCATTTTGTAATTTTTTTGCAATTAGGTATGCAGCTAATCAATAAACTAAATTCAACACATTTCAATTGTTTTTTGGGCATGAGCTGAGATGTCCACTTGAAACTAATTGCGGAGAAATCGTTAAGTCAGCAAAGAAAATTCAACGGATTATGTGTCACTGGTTCCAATTCAGAGAGAAAAACTAAGTTCAGATTATTTTAAATTGGACATTCCTCAAATTAAATTGAACTATGAGGAAGTTCATAAAAATCGGATAAATCACTGAATTTCGTTCCAGAGCCAACTCCAAATGACCTGGAGATATATGCGGGAATAAGGTGGGAAGTACTAGTTTAATAATGCATGACGCAGTTGTAGGTAATGCTGTCCCGTTTAAGTGACATCCTTATAACCTTAACCCTTTAAAGTTGGCACAGGTGCGAAAGAAGTTTCAAAGCATGCTCACAAATGATGTACTCGAAATGATTTGCAGCGACTGGAGCTCACTCAAATTAATTGTGTCAAAACGAGATGGTACGCAACAATTACGTGTGGACTAACGCAATGTCAATGCAGATACGAAATCTGATTCATATCAAATTCCACGTTTGGAAGACTGTTTTGAGAAGGTGGAACAAGCAGCTTATATTTCTAATTTGGACTTACTCTGAGGATACTGGCAAATGCATTTATCTGAAAGAGCAAAGGAAATTTCAGCTTTCATGAAACGAAATGGACTTTACGAATTTAATGTCATGCCTTTAGGTATGGAAAATGCGCCAGCCACATTTCAAAGACTTACAAAATAAGGCAATTTCTGCGTTATCCAATCATGTGGTGTATACAAATGATCTGATTATTTTAGTCACACGTGGATGGAACGTGTGGAGCATCGGCAGAATTATTCGATGGAATTCAGGAGGCGGATTTGGTCATAAACCTGAATAAAAGTGAGTCTGCAAGACCCCAAGTCACGTTCCTGAAACAGGTCATTGGGTATGGACAGATGGCCCTGTGGGACGTGAAAACAAAGATTATGGGAGTCTTCCCCATACAGTCAGTGAAGGAGAAATTACGAACACTTCCTGGGACTGAGTGTGTTTTATCAATAATTCATACCGAATTTTAGCAGTGTGGGTTATCCACTGACTGACCTGTTGAAGAAATGCAGGAAAAAATATCAGTGGATAGAGGAGTGTCAAAGGCAATTGACAAGCTGAAAGCCGTGACGACCATTTCTTCTGTGTTAGCCACACCTATTATGTATTTCTCCCGGTAGTTGAATAGTCATCAAAAGTACTCACCATTGAGAAAGAGATCTTGAATCTGTTGTTGACTTTGCAACATTTCAAAACTTATGATACCCGTAATGTATCTGAGCAACTTGTACATACTTGGTATAACCCCTTAATGTTCATGGGAAAGAAATAATGTTAAACACACCATACTGCTTAGGTGGACTTTATTGTTACAGTTTTTCAATTTGCAAATTATACATGTGACAGGGTAAGAGAATGTGATTGCCGATGCGTTGTCATGACATTAATGAAGAAAGAATAAAGTTTTCGTTGGCGGAAGAAACGGACTTAGATGAGCTGTAACATTGAAAGTTGGCATGCTTATGTTGAATGTAATATATTTCTACAATGTCAGATATCAATACCGTGAGAATAACATCTTTGCAAATGAAGCCATTTTTATACGCTGTTGGTTCATTTTTCAGGTAGAGTTATGCCCATGTGTGTCTTGAAGTGCGATTTGTTCTGTACTGTTTCTCTCGAATAGGAGGTGTTGTAAATCTAATGCCCGGCTGCCTATAGAGAAAGAAAGCATGCACGGGTAGAGTCAGGCTCACACAACTTTGTGTTTTAGTTTTCGCTTTCCAATCTGAAAGCTGGGATTTTTCAAGGAAGCTGCTAAATAAAGCTCTCTCTCTCTCTCTCTCTGCTGCTGCTACTGCTGCAAAAGCCGGCAAAAGCCTGCAAAATTTGTGCATTTGTTTTTTTTCCATTCTCCTGGACGAGAGAAGCTTACAAGTGAGGGAAATCTATTTTGCTGAATGTGCCTTTGCCAAGGGTGTGGTTATGAGATCCTACTACATTGGAACAGTTACTGAGTAGCAGTTAAATCACATTTTATCTTGCTAAGTATTTTGATACAGTTAAAGTTATGACATTTTTATGTTTCTTGTTTGTATTTTAACTGTGGTAAGAATAAAATGAATTACTTTAAAGCCTAGTAATTTGACCAGTTGAATCGTATATGGGCTGCAGCACCTTACATTTGATTTTCAATAAGATATCAGCTATGATCTACACTATTTCCTTGACATGTTTTGAGCTGGTTTCGTCTGGCCAATATCACTTGTTGCCAAAATCAAGTCTTCTTGATCAATGAGAGACAAATTCAAGCCAAAATGTTCAGATGCGCCACATTTTCCACGTATCTTCTTGGGACCAAAAAATTGTTTTAATCCATCCTATGACAGGTTAACAATTTAACTGATGTCATCGCCTGAACCCTGGTCATCGACCCACACAAAGGGTAACAAAGCCATTTCTAAACATTTTCAGTGTCATGACCGGAGCACAATTGGTCTGAAATGGTGTCCGTTGAACTCAACTTGGAGACAGAGAGAACACAGAATGGGAAATGGGATTCTATTCAAATTCAGTGTTGTCAATTCCTCGGTTCTAATCAGAGTTTCAATAATTTAGATATGATTATCAATGGATATTTAATCCCATTCTTCAGTTCCTGTCTGAATTGTTTCTGGGTCACTGCATAAATACACGAGTTTGTACAGCAGCTCAAAATCAGGAGCATATAGCGAGTAACATCTGTAATCAGCAACGGATCATTCCAATCTGTTGAATAATAACGGTTTGTATTTCTCATTACGATGAAGAAGATCACATACGTCATCCATAAAAGGAAGAAGTTACCAGGTATAGTGAACAGTAAGATGATGGATTTCCTTCGCTTCTCCATCTCTGCATCAGTCTGATCTACATCATGTTTGCTTCCTTTCAGACTCCGGCGGATTCTACTGAATGATAAAATTTTGCTGACGGTCAGGAGTATTGAGCAGCAAGATCAGAAATGTTGGGAGACCTGGGGTGAAGCAGCGATCAATCCAGCTAAATGCTGTCCATGCAGATTCAGTGTAATATTCTGCTTTCCAATTACATCCCCAGGCTACAGTTCCGATTGTCATGAAAGGCTTGAATACAAAGTAAAAGGGAATGTTTTTGAAACAGAAAAGCAGACAGACGGTTCCTATAACCACAGCTGACGTTTTCTTGGTGCAATATCTGACTCTCAACCTTTGGCAGCAAATGATAACAAAACGATCAAAAGTGAAAGCGACTGTTAACCAGACAGAAATGTCAGTGGCTGCATGGACCAGCAAGAAGTTCACAGAACAAAGAGGTGTGAGGAGTAGGAATGTAGTTGGGAAATAATAATCATTAATTCTCCAAAATAAACCGTCAGTCATAAGAGTCAGTACATCTGCCGATGCCATTGCTCGCAGGTAGCGAGTTACACACTTGGAGAGACCACATTTTCCCCTGGTCAGGATCACAATAGTTATCACATTAGCTGTAAGAGGATAAGAAAAATTAAATGGGAATCACCAATCAGAATCACAAGAAACGAGGTCGCTACACAGTATATACTTTAAAATAATTTAGTTGGCGATGAAATCTGAATATTACTATAGCTAGAATTGGCCAAGTGAAGAGGTTGTAATATAATGTTCGATCAAAATAAATGATAAATTATTCCATCAAAAAGACACCGTCAGTAAAGACCATGGAACTCTCCAAATAGATCTATATTAAATTTCCTCGATCTGCTCCCTTGCCCCTGCAACTAAAATGTATGATGCAAGCCCAGCAGAATTACTAGGAAGTTACTGAACAACTTGCACTTTTGATGAATGATGATAGAGGTATCCAAATTCAAATAATTGTAAGAAACCAAAAAAAAAAGTAACGTCAGGGCGCATTGTACTTGCAAAATCTGACCAACAAACAGCAGGGATTTGTATCATGAGCATCGGCAGATACCTGGTGAGGAAAAGTGCTTTGATTTATCAAGCTTTGTTCGCAGACCAGTGGTTATGACGAGAGGTTGTAGGACAACAATGATCAGGCTATGTATTACTGGTGCCAATGGCCCTGAAATGGACAGCACTTCTCCCAGACATGTCTCTGAGACATGCTTTCATTTTGTCTGTCTAATTTGCCCCAGTTCAACCGCAGGTTTATAATTAACAATGGTTTACGTCTGAGCTGCTCCTTCCTATACTGTGGCCTCACACTAACTCTGCAGAATCTGTTCATTATTTCGCTGGCTTTTCTCTCTACATGGACTGCAATATCTCGACTCTCCATATCTGATTGGAAATTCTTCCCATGCCAGGGCAAATATACTGAAAAATGGCACAGGGTGCACAATGCAAGTGCTCAGATTCATATATTTTCTAACAGAGAACAGTTGTCTATTTCCTTCGCTGCACTGTTACCACCAAGCATTTTTTTTTTGCCTACTTGAATGGATCCTGTATCGTAGCATATTAGTCAGTTATGTTAACAACTTTGCACTTCTCACAACCAACTGATTAGATCAAAGCTCTACAGTTCTGCAACGTTCAGTTGTAATGCTTGGTGCACAAGCAAATATCACACTGGAGGAGGAGACTCCACAAAAAACTTCAATATGATGGGAGAATACAGCATCGCAATGCAACATATGAAGAATTTGCAACACTTTTCAGCCAGAATTACTGAGTGGATAATCCATCCCGTCTTCCTCCAGAGGTCCCCCGCTTCACTGCTGCAGGCCATTGACCGTTCTCATTAACTCCAAGTGATAACCAAAAAAAAAAAATCTTTAAGATAGAGGATACCGCGAAGTCAATGGGCATTGACAGCATTCCTGCAAGAGTACTGAAGACCTTTGTTCCAGAACTCGCTGCAGGCTTTTCGATACTGCTCATCTTCCCTAAAAAAACACTGTCATCTCCCTACAAAAATGGAAACCTGCAAAATGTGTCCCGTAGACAAAAAGCAGGACACATTGAGCGCCACCAAATATCATCCCAACAGTCCATTCTCAATGATCAATAAAGTGATGGAAGGTGTTCTCAACAATGCTATGAAGAGCATCTGCTTAGCAAGAACCTGCTCAGTGACACTCAGTGTGGGGCCCTTCATGTCCACACATTTTCTGACCTCATTACAGCCTTTGTACTGAAATGGATAAAAGATCTGAATTCTTGAGTTAACAAGATGTAGAGCTAGATGAACCCAGCAGGCCAAGCAGCATCAGAGGAGCAGGAAGGCTGACGTTTCCGGCCTAGACCCTTGTTATCTCAGATTCTCCAGCATCTGCAGTTCCTACTATCTCTGAATTCTTGAGTTGACGTGTGACTGACAGCCCTTAACATCAAGGCATTGTTTGGCTGAGTATGTCATCAAGTAATCTAAGGAAAACTTGAAGCAATGGGAGTCAGGAAGAAAACTGTCCACTGGTTGGAGTCGTACCTGGCACAAAGGAAGATGGCTGTTGTTGTATATCAGTCATCACAGATCCAGGAAATCTCTCCATGACTTCCTTAAAGTATTGCCCGATGACCAAACATCTTCAGCTTCATCATCAATGACATTCCCTACCTCATATCGTCAGAAGTTAGGATGTTTGCCAATGATTTCTTTATGTTCAGTAGAATTCACAAGTCTACCGATCTTGCAGCAGACCCTGTTCAAAGAAAACAAGCCGTGGACAACATTAAGGCTTGGCCTAAGAAGTGGCAATTAACATTTACGCTACATAAACGCCAGGCAATATTCTCCAAGAAGAGGCAATCTAACCATCGCCCCAGGACATTTAATGATGTTACCATCACTGAATCGGCCATGATCAGCATCCTAAGTGGTCAGTATTCACCTGAAACTCAATTGCTTTTCCCATATAAATGCAGTGGTAGAAGGTCAGTTGAAAGGCTACCACAAATCCACGACCACACCAATCTAGAAGGGCAGCAGAAATTAGGAACACCACCAGCACGTTCCTCAAAGCCATTCAATAGCCCGACTTGGAAGTATCTCGCAGTATTTGCAGTACAGTTGGGTCAAAATATTGAAAGTACATCCCTAACAGCATTTTGGCTCTACCTACAGCACATGGACTGCCGCGCTTCCAAAAGGCAGCTTACTATCATCTTCTCAGGAGCCAATAGGACTGGGCAATAATTGCTGGCCAGTAAGTGATGCCCACGTCCTAAAATGTGAAAGACTAATTTCTCATCCAAACAACCTGACAGAAGGTCGCATCTCTTCTAAAGCTGAAAGTGTTCAGGCTTCTATGCTCTTGCCTTCTAGATGCTCTTAACTGCCTTACTCGTAGTCACACTCTCTGCTTCCTGCCAGTTATCTAAAGGACAGGAACTACCTTGAGGAGTGTTACATTGGCGAGAGTTTTCCCTTTGTGAAATTCCAAAACTCTAATCTTTGAGACGCTATCCCCACGCTCTCAATTTCATTCCAGAAACTTAATAACAATCAGGACAAAACCGCCTGCAAGATACACTGCATAAAAAAGGCAACCACTAACACTATTAGACAGGTCAATGCCAACCTGCACCATTATGATCTGGACGGAGAAGAGCAGGTGATAAATGATACACCAGCAACTGAAGATACCCCGAAATTCCACTCATCATCTTAATGTGGAAATATGTCACTATTCCGTTAGTGTTGTTGGGTTTAAATCTTGGAAATACATACCAATAGAATTGTATACCTGGCAGGAGAAAATAGGCAGTAACATTTCAAGACAGTAGCTTACAAGCACATTTCGCAAGATCAACAAGGAATAATAATTAAATGCTGGCCTAGCGTGTGACACCCACATTCCATGAATAAATGAAAGGAAAACACGCAACATCTGGAAACAGTTTCCTAATGTTCACAATTCCATGCCCGTATCACAATTTAGATACGTCCATAATAATATCCTCAAAAGTCTTACTCAAGACGGCTGATGTTACCTAACCCTTATTTAAACTTTTTAAGACTGGCGATCAGTCTGTGAATCTGCGTCAGAAACTCCACTAACACACCCTCGCCCTGCCCACGCAAAACCCACTTTACTGTTGCCCAAAATTGTCACCGCGAAATCTCTGACAAGCCCAGAGCTGCAATTCTGTCTTGCTTCATCTCTGTGATAATCTCTGTTTGAAACGTTTGTGGAAAGGTGCAAAAACAATACAACGGAAATTTACAACATGCAATCTGACACCTCAGTGCACTGTTTACTGAAAGTAATTATATAAAATCACAGCAGATCACAGGACAAGCACCAAATGATCAATTGTGTAGCATCCGAGTGACTGTATAAATACATTTTGATCTCTAATTGGATTGCTCACTGTATGAAGGGAAACATGCAGGCACTCCGAAGGAGTGCAGTGGTGCATCATGATCACAAATCGAAACACACAGTGAGGTATTTCGTGGACAGAGAATGTGTCCAAAAATGACATTCGAATATTGATGGAGAAACAGCAACGTGAATGGTTAAGAAATCCGATAAAATCTATGACCGATTAGCGTACAGCAATGAGAAATCGGCATCTAATTAATGCATAAAATCCTGCTCCTTCTAAAGTTTGGATGGTGAAAGCAGAACCGGGATTCCTATCTGGAGACAAAGCCTGGAGCGTTCCGAAGATCCACGCAAAATTGTTTAAACGGCTAACGTCTCAAACTGTTGCTCTGCCGAGTTTGGCTGTGGGAATGAGAGAGTGTCAAGGGACCAATTGCCTCCCGCTTAGCGGGTGAAGAAGTGATTGATACCAGGTTGTTGACAAAATAATTTTAAAAAGTTCATTGTGACAGCCAGGGCTCAGAGTCTCAACTATAACTGAACAAGTTTGCAAATTCGAAAACAAATAAAACGTTATCCGCAGTCCTTACGGGAGACTTGAATTAACATTTCAAAGACAATGAATGAACTGTCAATGATCATGGTCAGCAAGCATGAAGCAGATTAGGTTTCTGATTTTGGATCAGAACAAAACACACAATGAAAAGGTAGTGTCTGGCATCAAAATAGGAACGCAGGTATCTCTGATTTATACAGTTAGAAACTGCATATTATCACTTACCTGGGATTCCAACTGCTACTGTAATTGGGTAGTAAATCATTACAGCCTGTATAACAGGCGGTAACAGGGTAAATGGATAAGAACTGTATGGAACTCTCATCTTGCCTGAGAAATGGCAATGCCTCTTATCGTTGGACACTGAAATGTACCTGACTATGAGATGAGAGATGTAGAGAAAACTTATTTATAGTTGAGAGATATCTCCCTGTTGTTTTCGGCAACAGCTGCAACATTCACATTACTTCCAGCCATTTGGACAAGCACCCAACTCCATTCACTGTAATATTTATGTTACATTCATTACATCCAAATAGACGATGCAAGTGTTGTCAATTAAACATTAGAATAAAGCCAAACATTAGAATAAAATTTGATCATATTTCTATCTAAAAATGTACTGAACTCGGGCTCTGACTACATTATTGCTATTCCACATCAAACAGAAGAAACTATTATTTTCCCTGTTCTTTTACAGGGTTCCCTGCTGTTAATCAGAATCGCCTTGCACAAATTCTCCTACAGGTTCCATGGATTTAGACTGCTGGCAGCGATGGCGATTAAGCGTTTCAGTCCAGGGCTTTAAGTATGTTCCCCTGTCACTGGGTTAATACATCAAGCCAAATGAAGGGAGGTTTTCAAAGTTTAGGCACTAGCAGTGTGATGAAGTATAATATCACGGAAGGTTGTTTTGAACGGGTCTTCATTTTTTTGTATTTTTGACAACGGAATTTGGCTTGTGGCTTCAAAGAAAGGAAATTTTAGAGTATTTGAATGTTTCTTTTTAAGTAGCAGGGTTACATGGAAAGCACGGGGGAGTGGGAGAATTTTATTAGTTTTGCAGAGAATGGGCATCGATTTCACGGACGAAATGACCTCCTTTTATGCTGTTGCAATTTTATCATCGGGTGTGATCATTTGGGAAAGGAATTGCTTTACTTTCCTTTGTTAGACGCTGTCGAACATGTGGAAAATGTTATTAAAATGTCAAAGGACTTGTTCATGACATCCGTGGAGAAATGCATAAAGCATGGGTCTCCTTATGCAAGACTAAAGGGACGTGTCCTGGGGGTGGGGTGGAATTCATTCCAAGAATGAGTTTTTTTTTTAAATTCGCTAATTGAACGCTGTCCAGCAATTACCGACTGTCCCGAGTTGCCCTTGAGAAGATAGTTGTGAATTTCATTCTTGAATCGCTGCAGTCAACTGTTCTGGGCTGACCCATAGTTACCTGAGGGATCGAATTCCAGGACTTTCCCTCAGCAGTAGTAAAGGAACAGCGATTTATTTCCAGTCAGGATGGTCAATGGCTTGGAGGGGAACTGCCCAATTCAGAATCATCGGAACATTATTGTGACATTGTGTTGTATCCAGTAACATATTCTCTTTTTGCTTTCCTTCCCTATCAAAATACCTTTGAAATATTCACATGACACACTCTGTGAGATTTCTTTCTATCTGGCGTTCTTATGGAATCATTCACCTCACTGAATTTCCTTTTGATTTTATAAGGCCCATTAAACTTTACCTACCACTGGGAGTAACATTACAACTTTATCACTCCTGGCAAAATTACGAGTCTTTTTTTATCTCTTGTCTGCTTCATGTTTCATCACTTGCTGTCCTGCTTTTTAATGCTGTCTAGTGAATTCACATGTTCCTCTTAATCTCTCCCTAAGAATTGACAAATAGTTCAAGTATGTAGTCTCTGAACTCTGAGTCCGCAGTTTCTCCTGAATTAATTTCAATTGTCCTCTCACCTCATGCATAAAATCTAATTCAAGTAGATTGAATTTAATTGATTAATTAGGTGCATCCCTCATTGCAAAAAGTACAGATGACATTACTTCACTTATTCGCCGGACAGTCTTTACTGTAAGCCTTCAACATTGTCTTTTGAATTTGATGCCACCGTTCTAATATTCC
Organism: Rhincodon typus; assembly: GCF_021869965.1. Classification (NCBI taxonomy): domain Eukaryota; kingdom Metazoa; phylum Chordata; class Chondrichthyes; order Orectolobiformes; family Rhincodontidae; genus Rhincodon; species Rhincodon typus. Next base: position 1,554,305 of record NC_063366.1, read on the forward strand.
CTGCAATTATGCGTGTCATGCAGTGGATTTGAATTGTTTTATTCCTAAGCTATCCATAGTTTTATTAAATAATTTTGAGGGAAAATTTGATCCTTGATCCAATTGTCTTTCTGTCGGTAGTCTGTATGTATTTTTTTAAAAATTGAGAAAAACTTCTGCAATCGTTTTAGTCACTGTGTAATGTAATGACCTCTGGAAATCTAGTAGACATATCCATAATGTTCAGCCAAACCTGATTCCCAATTTTGTTTTAGGTATGGCTCCTAAGCAATCAATTAAGACTCTTGTAAAAGGTTCCTCAAACGGGGAATGGCTCATATGATTACTGGGTTTATCACTGCCTCAGGTTTTCCAATTACCTGACACATATGACAAGTCCAGTAATATTCAAACACACCTTTGTGCAGTCCAAGCTAAAATAAATCGTATTTTGGCTTAAGTTTTCTTTATTCGGAAATTACTTCCTTCTGGTAACTACCTGCAACACCTCCTTTCTATAACCCACAGTTAGACTACTTGATAAACGTCTACCCATTTTACATTCAACTGAACATGTGTTTGTCTCTATTTTCCCACCAAGACTTCATTTTTAAGATAATAACATTTTGGGACACACTCAGATTCTTGTTCTATATTTGTCCGTTGATAAAACTAACTTATTTTTCATCTTTCTGTTGTAATTCAGCTTTGTTCTCTGAACTAAAATTATCCACTTAGACCTCCATCCCTTCTTTATCTTCCAACCATTTGATCAAACATAGTTTCTGATAATTGAACTTCAGCTTCCTTATCTTTACTCCTTGATTTCTTCTCCTTTTTCAGCCCGTGCCTTTGCAACTTTGTTATCACACAGTCAGGAAAAAGTTCCACAGTAGAATTCCTGCAACACCTCCATTGTCTGATTTTCCATTGGCTTTTCAAGACTCCTACCTGTCATCAGTTATATTTTTCCCAAGGGTAAATTATATTTCGAACCTGAAAATTTTTCTATTACTCCTACCACCACTTCATTACTTTTCACCGGACTCTCAGATCTTACCTTACATAATGGATCACTGCTCTTCTCACCTTGAGTTCCACAGTTTCACTCAAAGATGTGATTGGAGTGGAGATCAATGAGAAAAATAGGAGGTAAATGGCTTATGTTACATCTTCAGTGATTGCAAGCGAAGGTGCCATGTTTTAAGTGGTTGGGGAATGAATGAGTTGTTTCAGCTATTGTAGAAGTTGATCAGGATGGTTCTATCGGTCTCTTCAGGAATCTGCCCAATGAGGGAAAGAGAGGATGAATCGTCTGGCGACATCACACTGGAAATGGTAGAAAAACGAGCAGCTGAAGCGGCAAGTGAAGACATTGGGAAAGCTGACGTCATTCTGTGAGCGACAGGGAGTTGCAAGACAGAAATTTGTGAATGGGTCAGACTGATAGCCATATGAATCAACCTGATATGAGTTATCTGAGAGGAAATATTCTGATTAGAAGTAAGGAGGACATGCAGCTGAGATGGGAAAACTGGGAGAATAGATTGGAGATATTTCAGGAAGCAGAATGTGGCGAAATGTAATCAAGGTATTTCAGAGACACAGTGGACTTGTCTTGAGTCATAAAGGAATCAGTTCAGCCCCAGAAATAGAGACAGAATATTCAAGCAAGGGAAGGGAATATAAGAAATGGGCCATCTGAAGCCGAGAAAAGTGTCGATGTTGGAAGAAACGTGAAAATTTCCTTTTTTCCTACTTCACGATGGAGACTAGGAATTTAACAGACAGATTCATCATCATGGTCATCAATCCAGAAAAAAAAGAGTATTGGTCAAGGTCGAAGGACTGGAAGAAGGAATATTATACGCTTGCCACAAGTAAACAGGGAGAACCAGTGACGCAACTTTAACTTAGATCTATGACAGGGCACCTCAAACTGTGGAGGAGTATGATGATAGCTTGAGATTTTCTGGATCTCCTATTATTCAAACGTTTGATGTTATTTATTTTTATCACTTTTGGTTTAGAGCTGTGAACTGTGATTTTATCCTTTGAGCAACATATTGTTTTTCTTTTAAAAAAGAGAAGAAAACAAAATGTTACTGGCTTATGAGCCCAGGCCTGGAAATTTCTTGCAGGTTGATTCTTGTTAAAAGTTATTTATATATACTTCGACACCATGGAAGCATTATGATTAAACGTATAGCGCATTTTGGATGGTAAAAGGGGTTTCATATGGGGACAGATAGACTAGCACAAATAAACCAGTGTTTGCACTATTTGTCTTCACTGTATTTAAGTAAGAAGTAGTTTTGGTTAACACAGCTACAAGGAGGAGATTTGATTGCTCCTCTCATTGTTATCCGATCGAAATTTCAGAGAATAGAATCTCGGTTTTATGATTTAAACGATTATTCCTTGGAGTCTGATAGAAGCTCCTGCGGCCATCAGTATTTGTAGCAACAACGGAATATACAATCCTATGTGCCAATATTGTTACAGATCATGGATTCTACTTATAAAACAGGTACTTACGTCACATTACTTTTGTTTTGTCTCATGCCTCAACTGTGTATGTTTCTTTGTCTTTGTTGATGTGGGAGAACAGAATCAAAGAAGAATCGGTTTAAATCATAGAAGTTAATTAGATTACATCGTGGTTTAATTTTGTTCTGCTACACTATTATTGTAATTGCATTACTAGTGCGCTGCTTTTAAATTGTTAATTTTATTATCTAAGTTCTGGATCTCGTGTTTTGTACATGTTATTGAGCACGTCGGATCAGGATTCTTCAAAACGTCTTGTTTGAAGCCATTAGGGTCATTTTTAGGGTCAGTAAGAATTCAAATTTTACTGTGTCCTGGATACAGAGAGAGGGAGGCTGATTTGGTTTGGCTGCCTATCGCATCTGTAAATAATTCAGGGTTACAAGCAAAGAGACCTCTGCCAATCCGGCTCAGCTGCCACTCGTATTTGAGAACTTGAGGTGATGGAAAGGCCCCCCCCCACCAGTGTTAATGAGCTGATCCCGTTAGTTCATTTAAGTAGCGAGCTTCTGTTCAAAAGCACCATTCACAGATTAAATTCTATTGAATAAGCAAATAGGACTCATGGAAACATCATACAATTTCTTGACACTAAATACTTTATATATTCTTTTACTGATAATAATTACTACCAGTTGCCAACCTTAGTAATTTAGAAGTTCAATAATTTTTATTTAAAGAATGAGTCAAAACTAATTTAAATGTCTTACTTTACATAAATGGATCACACTACAATTTTGAAAAACTGAAATTCTATCATCTTCAGCAAATTGCATGTAACCTTCGAAGTTACGAAGTAGTAGGAAAATGGGATATGTTTGTCAGTAACCACAGCTATGCTCCAGACAGGAAAACAGAGAATTCACTAAATTTTCCATTCCAGTCGTGCAAATATGTGAACGTTTAACAGCAATTGTTCATTTGATTGTACAGACTCAGTTTAAACTCATACAGGTCTATATTAGGTAACTTATTTTGTCAATTGTTTTGTTTTGAAAGATGAAAGTAAAACTTTCTTACGTAATTTCAATTAGAAAATAAAATTTCGAAATTGAAGGCACAATTTGGTGAAAAAGGTTTTTTTAAACCTGTTTGGATATAGAATTATAAATAAAGTTGATAAACTTTATTATGGAGACCTTTTTTTCAAAATCAAGTAAAGAAATACTTTCATTATTTCACTGTTTTATTCTCATAATTATTTAGACAGAAAGCGCAAGAGTAATTAGACCAAAATACAGTTTACATTGGTTGAACAAAGGGTGCTAAGTCTCAGTGACACGTGAAAACTAAGGGTCTTGATATTTCCATCGGGAGCCATCTCCAGAAACACCTTTAGATAACCACGTCCTCAGTGAAAGAAAGAAAGGCGTCCTTGATGGTTTAGCTGACAAAAGTGTTAAACATCTCTTGTAAATAGTCGATATACTTGCGTCTCCTTTTGCGTTACCTTGTTCATTTAACCGGATGCATGAAAAAGACACTGAAGAGCAATTACCATGGTTACTTTGGTTGTGCATTTTAAACTGAGGAGGTTTGCATTGTATAAACGTAAGATTCAAATATATACGTATACACACATACATCTGCTCAAAATTCGACATGAAAACTGTACAGTCATTTATCTTTCTATTTGAATAAAATTATGCAGATTTATTTTCTGAATAGCCTTGTGTTACCTCATCAGACACTCTCAGGAAATGTACAGCACCGGGTAATATACCGAGTTAAGCCTCTACTGCACCAGCTCAAAAAGAAAACTCTCAAGACAGATATAGCACAGGGTTAGATGCAGAGCGAAGCTCCATCTGCAAATGCCCGTTAAAAAACAAAATCTCTCAAAACAGGTTTACCGTCAGTAGAATACAGTATAAAACATTTTCTAAACTATCACCACAAATTGTGCAAAGCAAGAGGAAGCACGATGTAAGATCCAGGGTAAAACCTCCTCAAAACGGTCTTACAAATATATGGGGTGCAGGTACACCACATCCTAGATTTAGAGGAACGTTTCTTTTATACTGACCCCATTAAGCACTTCTAAAGAAGTCACAGCTTGTCTTTGATACATATTGAAGCTCCACACGCATCAACATCCATGTCCGTCTGATATCTGTACTATTTGTACAAATTGAGTGAGTGGGCAAACACATTGCAAACGAAGAATAAACGTGAGATGCCCATTCTGGTGATAAAAAGAAGGCAGATGAACATCTGAATGGCAATAGATACAGAAAGGGAAATGGGTATCTACCTCCTGCTGAAAATAAACGTACACGTTTTGAAGACGTCAAACTGTATTTTGGCGTTCATTGTGAACGAAATCCAGCACAAGAGCAGAGATGTCTTGCTGAGTTTTTACACATCTCGGTGAGACCACACGTGAACTATTGTGCAAAAAATTGGTCTCCTCCTCTGACGAAGGATGTTCTGGCTGTGGCGAGAGTGCAACGAACTGATTCCTGGGATGACAGGACTGACGTATGAAGAGAAACGAGATCGATTGGAGCTACATTTACTGGAGTTTAGAGGAATGATGGAATGATCTCATAGAAGCATTTTAAGATTCCAACAGGACAAGACGGGGTAAATGCATTTAAGGCTGAGATGAAGAAAAATTTCATCGCCAAGAGAGGGTGAGCATGTGGAATTCTCTGCCACAGAAAACGGTTCCTACTCTATCAGCGAATGCTTTCAAGAAGGATTTAGATGTAGCCCCTAAGGCTAAAGGAATCAAAGGGTACGGGAAGCAGAGCTAGATGATCAGCTGCGACATGTTGATTAGCACAGCAGGCTCGAAGGGTCTGCGAGCCTACTCTCTCTCCTATTTTTTAAGTCTGTAGGCAACATTGATCATATGGCATATTCTGGAGACGTCTGATTTACAAGCAGTTTCATGACTTAAGGGACTTGTCGTTAGTGTGGAATTGGCCTTTGTCACGCCTGACATGGGTCTTTACTTTCCCTGTCTCAACATCGAATTACCTGTCTTAATCAGGCATTAAAACGGGCAATTTATGCGCAATTTATCCTTTGTCCTCAATAACTTAAGAATAAGAAGATCCATCGAATAGGTTTATTTTATAAACAACAATATTATCGATTTCTGGTGAAAATAAGATACGAAGATTGGCGTTGTATGTAAAATGAAGATATAAATATCCATCATTCTAAACAGTTCAACACACACACGCGCAAGCATGCACACGCACACGCATATGGAGACTCACGTATAGAAGACGTGAAGATAGAAGACGAGTTTCTTATCAAACATTTACTTTTTGAACTAAAGAGGAAATGCATGTGGAATGTTCAGATGACTGTCAGTCTGACATCTCAGCACATGTGAACAACTCACCTGGCGTGGACAGCTGTCTCTGAGATTTAGCACAGTCATCAGGAAAAGTTCAGGCAAACCCATTCAAAGTCTCCCTAAAAGTGTAGCTTCATTAGTGTTCCAGGTGCTACACTGGACCAAAACAAGGGCTTCTACAGAAAGTGGAGAACTGAGCTGGGAGGTTTCTTTCCTTCAACAGCTTGAAAGAAATTCGTGCACCTGCCTGAAAAGCGCTGTTCAAGAGCAACTCGCTCTTTAACTGTACTATCATGAAAGTAAGTGACTCCAGCAAACTAGTACAGCAGTCAGCAGAAGCGATGTGGTTTTCAAGAACTATCTTGTTCAAAACAAAATGTTCCAATGTGCAAACTGACGTTTCAGGGAAATAAAGAAAAAGACAATAATACAGTTATCTGCAGAACTTGAGATAAATCTATTGTTCCACAAATTTTCAAATCATAAGTGCTCAAAACAAATTTAGGAACGCTTCATAAAACCTGCTAGCGGTAAGTATGAGTTAATCAAAAGTGCAGAGTATAATTACTGGGTAGGAGAGCAGATTACATATCCTTGCAATTAGTGATAAACTTACGAAATGATTCTTGATGACACTTCATACATATGAAACTAGTGTTTAAAGAAAATCATGAAACAACCAGCTGGCCAGGCAACTGAGCTCATTGCCACCAGTAGCAAAATAAACTTCTCTGGATACATTTATTTGATACATTTCTATCAGCATAAGTGAAAACGGAAAAAGATCAGACAATAACTAAAGTATTCACATAAATTAGTTCTTAAACTTACAAAAGCAAAGGAATAGTTTCGTTTTCTTCTTGCAAGGACGAGCATTTCTTTCTTTAAAGCCATTTCTATGTTCCTTTCAACTTAGTGTGATGTTGGAAGGGTCATAAAATTCAGGGATGAAAGTTGACCGTTGGTCAACAAGAACAAAAGACTCTATCATCTCCTTTTTAGGTTTCATATATCAGATAAAGCAAATAAGTATTAATAGCCAGGCAGTTTGCAATGAAATTTCAGTTCCAGGCAACGGAACGTTCGACATTGACGTTCTTCACAGCAATAACTCTGACACTGAACAACAATACTCCTAAGTGTAGACCATATGGTATATTTCACTGTCAAATCCAAATAGAACTGCAGTACCTTCGTGCAAGTTGTGATCACGTGTATAGTGTCCATGATTAACTCGAATCAAAAAGAAAATATATTCAGTTAATTGGTCAACAAAGTCAATCGCTTGATTATTATAAGCTTTGGATGGCAGACTAATTATTAAATATAATTTTCTCTGTAAAGCAGCTTATGGAAATTCAGAGCATATAATTCTGGTTTTCATTGATTTTTCTTCCATCTCTTATAGGTACAATGTGCCAATGGTGTCCTGCAAGCTATCCTTCCTCTCTGTACTGAAATCCAAACCCACTGAAACATTTGCAACACTTCTTTTATTTTTGTCAACTTTACTCACACCTGCAAATGCTGATTCTATCTGAGTGGAATTTGTCACTGCTTACAGCACTGCCCAGTATGTCAGAGCTATATCCTGTATTAACGTCGAAGGAAGACGCCCAAGCGACACTGCTCTTGTGATTTTAAAAATCCTTCAAATACTTAGTCCAAGGTGGTAAGTCATGGCAGGACCGCTCAAAGCCATGGCATGCTGCTCCTGCTCTATGTGTAAAGCATGTGTGCAGAAAGTGTCTCCAGCGGCAGCTCCTGTAACTTCGGTTTTGGTAGCTGGAGCGGTGGATGGTAACATGGTTCAAAAGCTCAGAGTATCGTGGATAGCACGTTCACAGTTTTGGTTCAAAGACTAAGACTCTGTAGGCAGAAAGGAAAGCAGTGACCACGAGGCAGAGTAAGAGGACTTTGCAGACAGCGCAGGAACACTCTGTGGTCATTCGCCTGGAAAGCAGTTATACCACTTTAGTTAATCTTGGGCGGAATGTCCTCTCAGGAGAAAGCAGGAAGCGCCAAGTTCGTTGTAAAACAGTTGGGTATTCCACATGGAGTGAAGAAGAAGGTTCGGGAATGCTGTACTGATACGGGATTCAATGGTAAGGGGCCACCATAGGCGTTTCTGTGGCCACAGACGAGATTCCAAGATGGTATGTTGCCCCCCTGGTGCTAGAGTAAAGGATGTCTCCAAGCAGTTACAGGACATCCGAGAGAGGGAGAGTGATTAGCCAACGGTCGTGGTGCACGTGGACGCCAATGACAGTAACGGATAACGGGGATGACGTCATAAAAGCCGAAAATAGGAAGTACGCAGATGAGTTAACATGTAGGATCTTAGAACTGTGATTTCAGGACTACTGCATGCTAGTGAGAATAAAAATGGCAGGATACATGACTGGAATGACCGGAAAGAGGGTGCAAGGGCGAGTTTTAAGATTCCTAGGATATTGGGACATGTTCTGGCGGAAATGTGACCAGTACGAACTGGATGGGTTACATGTGGGCAGGAACGTGACCATTGCCTGAGGATAAGAATTTGCCAGTGTCTTTGGGAGCATCTTTAAATTAAAATGGCAGATGGATGGCAAAAGAAGCAGGCTATCAAAGCAAATAGAAACAAGGTTCATAATGTAAAGAAGAGCAGTGAATTGCGAAAATCGTAGACAGCGTAATCCAGAGCAAATAGGCCACAGAATTCAGAATAAGGTATATGAATTGACGATGCATATTGAAATAAATAAATTTGATCTCATAACCATTAAGCTGACATAGTTGGATGGAGATCTAAGCTGGGAACAACATTCAGAGAATTTTCACCTTTTTGGAAATAAGAAGGATGGAAATGTGGTGGGGTAACACCTTCATAAAAGATGATTCTTCGCAGATGAGAATGACTCACTTCCACTCTCAGGGTGAGTCCATAAGTGGCTGTACCGACCAAGGCGATTACCTTTGGATAGGTCGCTGTCACGGGAAAGCTTCGTGGGGAATTGGTAAGACAGCAGGCTCCTTTCCCTGTTTTCGCCCGCCTTCCATTTTAACCCGAGAGCAAGTCCTGAGGTGCTCGACGACTTCCCGGATGCTCCTCCTTCACTTTGGACGGTCTTGGGCCAGTGATTCCCACGTGTCTGTGGTAATTTCGCACTTCACCAGTGAGGCTTTGAGAGTCTCACTGAAGCACTTCCTCTGTTTACAGTGGCGGCACCGGCAGGTCGGAAACTGGGAATTCAGCAGCAACAAACTCAAATCCTGACTCAACAAGAACCTGTCCATCATTTGCGATGCACATACCAGGAATTTTTCCCGTTTGCCTGGATGAGTACAGCTCCAACAACAGTCAAGAAGTTTGACACGATCCAGGACAAAGTAGCCCGGTTGATTGGCATCACATCCACAAGCATCTACTCGTTCCACTACCAACGATTCGACAATCAGTAGCAACAGTGTGAACTAGACACGTTCCAAACCTACCATCACTTGTAACTGGAAGGAAAAGGACAAAAGGCAAATGGGATATCCACCGCCTGCAAGTTCCACTTGAAACTACTCACCATTCTAAGAACTACATCGCCATTTTTGAGTGTCCCTGCGTCAAAGTCATGGACTTCCCTCTAGGGCAGCATTCTAAGTCTACCTACAGCATATGGACTGCAGCGGTTCAAGAAGGCAGCTCACCACCACTTTCTCAACGAAACTTGCGTATGGGCAATAAGTGCTGGCCAGCTGCGACCTCCACGTCCTAAAACAAAACATAAAAAACAAAACCTCTCATCCAAACAAACTGAAAGAATCTCAGTCATCTTCAACAATTCCAAAGGCTGACGTTCCTGTGCTCCTGCCTTCTGGGTGCACTTATCTGCTATGCTCAGAGCCACCACCACCCCGTCCTCCCCGTTTCCTGCCCGTGACCGAGAGGGAGCTATTTTGAAGAGAGTTTCTGTGGTGAGAATTTTCCTCTTGCTTTCGCTGCGAAATTCCATAGCACTTATTCTTTGGACGATGTCCCTACACTCTGAATTACATTCCAGAAGGTTGACATCATCCAAGACAAAGCAGCATACTTTGGCTCCACATCCACAAACATCGTACTGGGATGGTAAAAAGATGCTGAACCAGTTAGCAAACCCCACATCCCATGAATGAATGAAAGGAAAACACAACGATAGACGACAATTTCTTCGTGTTTACATCGCAAATCACTTTTCGCAATTGACGTACATCCTCAAAAGTTTGAACACGGGACAGGATTACGTAACATAACCCAAATTCAACACTTTAACACCAGCTTCGTGCTGTGAATCTGTGCCTGAAACCTCCATATGTCACCCCGAAACTCCAAAAACCTAACAGCTGCAATTCCACCCTTCCAACATGCAATGGTCTCAGTGTAAAACCATTATAAAAAAAGGCACAGAGGGTCACTGCAATCCAACTTGACAATATGGACCCTGACATATCACTTCATTGTTTTCTGAAAATAGCTACATGAACCACATCGGATCACAGGACAATGCACTAAATGATTAATTCTGGAGCCCCGTGCATTGTGATGAACGCACGACGATCCCAAAAGGGATAGCTCACTACACAAAGGGAAACATACGGAAACTCTAAAGTACTGTAACAGTGCCTCATGATCCCAAATTCAATACAATAGAGTACGGGCGGGGTTGGGTGCGGTTGGTTGAAATGAAGCACGTATCCAAAGAGGAAATTCTGAAAATGAGGGAGAAAAAGAAAAGCGAATGGTTCAGAAATCCGACAAAAACTGTGACTGCCGAGTGTAAAGCAATAAGAACTCGGCATCTACTTAATCAATAACATGACGTTCTATGTAAAGTACGGATGGTGAAAGCAGACCAGGATTCCCATCCAGATACAAAGTCAAGAGCGTTTTCTCGACCAACGCAGCATTGTTTAAATGGCAATGTCAGTGTCTAGAACCGCCCCTCTCCCCGAACAGGTTGCAGAGGGAGGGGTGGGGTCAGAAACTAAATACCTCCCACCTGCTGAAGAGATCAGAATTCCCGCTCGGCGGGAGAAGAGGTGATTGAATGCAGGCTGCTGACAAAAATAATTTAAACGCAGGAACAAACGGAAGAGTCACCGGACCCGAAACGTTAGCTCTGTTTTGCCCTGCACGGATGCTGCCAGACCTGCTGAGCTTTTCCAGCAACGTTGTTTTTGTTCCTCATTTACAGCATCCGCAGTTCTTTCGGTTTTTAAAAATGATTTAAATACTAGTTCATTGCATTCGATACAGCACGGGCTTTCAATTAAAATTGAATTTCTTTCCAAACTCGCAAAGAAGTGAAAAAAAGAAATCCAGAGCCTTTGTGGAGAGTTAAATAAACATTTAAAAGGCAACACATGACCATGAGTGACCAGGGGCACTGGGCAGAAGCAAGTTGGATTTCTGCTTTTGGATTAGTGAGGGATAAACACACACTGAGACTGAGTGTGTTCGAGATAAGAGTAGGAACACAGTTCCCTGATTTACACAGTCAGTAACTGATTATAATAACTTTCTGGGGATACCAACCACTGCTATAGTTGGATAGTAAATCATGACAGACTGTATAACGGTCGGCAACACGTTAAATGGATAAGAGGTGAGAGGAACTTTCATCGTGTCTGAAAAGTGGTGGTGTTTCTTGTCGCTGGAAACAGAACTGCAACGGACTCAGATAAATGTGAAGAGAAAACTGGTATTTATAATTGAGAGACACCTTCCTTGGAATCCGACAGAAGCTATAGCATTGACATTACTTCAAGTCTTTTGGACAAGCAGTCAACTCCCTTCATTGGTCTTTTCGTGTCTCAATCATTAAATCCAGTTGGGGGATACAAGTGTTTTCAAAGTAACAGTCCGAACATTAGAATGGCATTTGGTTGTATTGCTATCTAAAGATATACTGAAAACACTCTTGTCGGCATTATCATTGTTACATATTAAACTAAGCAGTTTCATTTTCCCTTGTTCTTCGGCACGTTTCATTGCTTCCCAACAATCCAGCACGAACCACAAATTTTCCAATAGCTTTCACGGACTTACACCGCTCTTGGCGATGTAGATTCGCCTGTTTCAATCTGGAACTTCGGGCATATTCCCCTGGAACGAGGTTAAGTCGGTCGTGGTGAATGGCGGGATGTTTTCAATCCTTTCCTTATCGCCTGCAATAAAATTGTTCAAAACAAATTTCGTACTGAAATATGAAATCGCACATCCTGTTTTTAAACATCTTCACTTTTAGAGAAATTTACAATGAAATCTCAAAAGGAAAGTGACCTGGACTTTTAAAATAGGGTTATATTTAATCAAGGGGAAAGAAGCAGGTTTCTTAGTTTTGCACACAAGCACTGACGACGGACAAAATAACCTACATTTGTGTTGTGAGAATTTTAACATCAGATTTAAATATCAGGAAGGGACTTTGTTTCGTTCTTATTAGGCGGTGTCTGGCATTTGAGAAATCTTATGAAAATTTCAGAGACTTCTTGATGACACCCGTGGAGAAATGCTTCTAATATCGATCTCATTATGTACGGCCATATCGCCTTATCGTGAAGGGCGGATGGTGGTGATGGTGGTGGGAGGGCGCGGGGCTTGGTGGTCATAGCGCACTTCTGTTTCAGGTAATGAGTTTTTTATGCAGTCGCCTAATGTGGACATCCTTGGCTAGTCTCGCATTTATTACCCATCTGTAGTTCCCATGGAAAGGTAGTACTGAGCAGCCTTCTTGAACCGCGGCCGTCCATGTATTGTTGGTAGACTCACAATGCTGTCAGCGAATGAATTCCAGAATTTTGTCTCAGCGACGCTGGAGGTGCGGTGATATGTTTCAAATGAGGATGGTGAATGGTTGGAGGGGAACTTGCACTTGGTCGTATAATCGGGTATTTGTTACCCTTATCCTTCCACATGGAAACAGTCATGTGTGTGAGGAAGGCGCTGTCTAACGAACCTTGGCGAATTTCTGCAGTGGGGATAGTACACACTGCTGCTACTGAGTATCGGTGATGGAGGCAATGGATTTGTGTGTTATAAACGTTACTTGTGACATTTTATCTTATCTGAGAAGTAACGGTGATGATGTTAGCAGTACGAAGATCCGGTGATGTTAACGCCATTGAAATGCAACCCACGATGGCAGATTGTGTCTTCTCGAAAATGATCACTGCCAGTATCATTGGTCGCTTTTCCAGCCCAAAACTGAACGTTGTCCAGGCGAGGGGATGCGCAGACAAGATTTATGTTCCCTGGAGCTCAGAAAAGTGGTCCGTTTAGTCCAACACATTTTTCGGGAAATTGCATGTAGATGTCAAGAGATACTAAGATGTCCAGTGGCCTGAGAATCTTGTGATCAGTTCAGATGTATTCTTGATGTACGGTAATGTGATAAGTGAGGCGTACTGTATCTACCTGTTGTTTCTGTGACAGGCATCGTCAGATTCAGCTTTTTTGAGTATCCGTTGTCTCTAAATATTTGGTGGAGGTATTCTTCTTCATTTTGGTGCATTTCTGGGTTACTGTAATCTGTTTTGCATCGTTTGAACAGTGTTTTTACGCAGCTCCGTTTGTCGTTGTTGGGGTGGTTACTGTTGAAATTTAGGTCTTGATCCGTATGTGTTGCCTTCCTACGTACTTAGGTCAGAAATTCCCCGTTGGCCTTGCGTTCTACCGTTACGTCCAGGAATGGGCGCTGTTTGTTCTTTACTCCTTCCCTGGTGAATTTGATGCCAGGGAAAATGTTGTTTGTAAGTTGGTGTTTCCTTCTGAGCATCAGAGTAACACATAAACCAACATAAACCCTACGCCAACTGCTAACAAGAACCAAAAAGCCCTTGCCCGCTATGGACAGAACAAACGTAATATACAAGATTCCATGCAAGGACTGCGACAAACATTACATTGGACAGACCGGAAGGAAACTGGCTACGAGAATACATGAACACCAACTCGCAACAAAAAAAAACACGACCAATACTCACTCGTCTCCATACACACAGACAAGGAGAATCATCACTTCGATTGGGACAAGTCAAGATCCTAGGACAAGCCGAACAGAGGCAAGCACGGGAATTTCGAGAGGGCTCGTTCTCCACGAAGAAGGCCATCAATAAAGGCGTACAATTAGACCCTATATACACACCACTACAAAGAAAAACCGGAAATGAGGTAATTAACTCCAAAGGACCCTAGAGTTTAAACAACAAGCGGGAAATCACAACGACGCTTCATCGGAGGCTGTACTGATGATGTTACCCAGCAGGGTAATGAAACGTCTGCAAACTAACGAAGCAGCAGGGCGAGCGAACCAACCACGGCAAAGAAAGCATTTTTTCAATGGGGAAAGTTGTTCTTTAGACTATTTAGTAGATGTTTTTAAAGCAATAACAAAGAAGGTTGATGACGTTATGCTGTTGATGCAGTGTATATGGACATTAAAAGGCATTGGATATAATGACGCACACAGACAGCGGAACAAATTTATAGTTGATGGAACAGGAGGGACAGGAGCAATATGCATAAGGAACTGGCTCTGACACACCGTATACAGAATAGTGGTGAACGGATGTTTTACAACCTGGAGGACATATTGTAGAGGAATTCCACAGGGATCTTTTTTTTTTCCAGATGTACCACTTAATCCTTGTTGAAGAGGGAACAGCTGAACATTTGCGAATTAAATAAAATTTGGAAAATGTCTAGAACTGTGAGGAGAATAGTGTAGCACTTCGCAAAGACAGAGGCAAATTGGGAAATGAGATGGAAATGGCAGGCACGGTTCAGTCTGGAAAAAGTTGTGATGTCTCATTTGTTTCTGACACGAATGAAAGTTCATGCTAAATAAAGTGCCCAAGTCGAAAAGTGGGTATGGGAACAGAGGGATCTGTGTATACATGGGCATCCATCGTTAAATGTTGCAGGACAGGTTGACAGACTGATTGACAGGTTGATTCACCAGAGTTAAGAAAAAGTTGTCTGACGACGTTTGCTGAAGCAGTAATTGTAAGGAAAGTTTATAGTAACATTAAAATATTTGGGGAAATCTGTTATGTCATTGGTTAATAGAGTAGACAACGGCTAGCAATTTATTAATAGAGACGGTGAGCCCCAAAGCAACGAGGTCTTGTTGAATTTGTACAAGACATGAGTTTGGCTTGAGCAAGAATATTGCATCCACTTCTGAGAGTCACATTTTTGGAAGAACGTGATGGCCTTGGAGAGACGTTGATGGAAACCCTTACAGGAATTTAGAAACTTCATTTGTTGAAGTACTTTGGCGAGATTAGTTCCCTTAAACAAGCGAAGACTGGGAGGAAATTTGACAGAGTTTATATGATCATAAGAAACATGGTCCTGGACAGGCAAAGGATTCAGAATGACAGAATACATGCAGAATTTGCGGTTATTAGCAGAAACATAAAAGAGGATAAGAAAAAAAATTGTAATATATCAAGAGGTTCCTGTCTAGAATGCTCTGCCTGAGGGTATAGGAGGTAAGTGAAATAGAAGCATTCAAAAGAGAGAAATGTAGCAGGTTTGCTGCCCTTTCAGAGTAACCATGATGAGACGTGATGAGCCGAATGGGCGCCTCTTGCGATGAACCAATTTTGTGAGCACATTCTCACACACAGGGCGTTGAAAATGTCAAGCTCTCCAGCGATGAATTTGAAAATGTTCAGGCGCGTTTAGAGTTTTCAGAATTGTGAAGGAGACATTATGCAAGCTGAAAACATTAATGAATAAGGGACAGCATCGGGGGGAATGGACATCAGGGAGATCTGTGTGAATTGCAGAAGATGGGGACGGGCTGAATGTCCAAGTAGTGGATTCATGGTATTTATGTTCTGGATCCTGACCTTCTGTTAGTTGTCAGTGGAAGGATCAATCTGAAAATAATGGATAATAATAGAAAATAACAAAAACAATGGAAACCGGTACCTGCACTAAGGCGCAGGGGATCACAGGGGAATGTAGATCTCCAGAGATTAGGTTTCAAATCTGTCAGAATGTCTTTATTATCAAAACCTTTAGATATAAATCAGAGATAGTAAGAACTGCCGATGCTGGAGTCTGAGATAACACAGTATGTAGCTGGAGGAACACAGCAGGTCCCGACCTGAAACGTCAGCTTTCCTGTTCCTCTGATGCTGCCTGGCCTGCTGTGTTCCTCCAGCTCCACACTGTGTTATCTTTAGATATGAATGGTATTTCTGCGAACATTTGTTGCTTTCAAAAATGTCAATTTCACTCGGAAGGTGTTTTTTTTTGTTTTTCACAAATGTGTCAAAAACCACAAAGTCCAGTTTGTTTTGTTTCTTTTTACCAATTTAATTCCAGCTGGTCGGGTAAATTTTCCCGCCAAAAGTCATGAAGTTTCAACTCAGTAACAGTTCAAACTCCCAGATTGAAATGGGAGAATCTCCATCACTGAGAGCAGTGTAAATCCATGTTGGAGAATTTGTGGAATGCCGTTGATTTGACAGCAGTTAACCGTGTCACAGAACAAGGAAAATTCAGTTTAAGGTATAAGCGTGAAGATACAATTAGATACAATCCGTACATTGTTGGACACAAATACCATCAAGTTTTATTCTAATCTTTGCGCTGTTGCATTGGAAACTCTCGCACACTCAATTTGGATGTAATGAGTTAGACACAAACAAAACATGAAGGGAATTGGCTGCTTGTCCCAATCACTAGAAGTAATGTCAATGCTGCAGCTGTTGTCTGATCCGAAGGGACATTTTTCTCAATTATACACAACAGTTTTCTCTCATTTCTCGTCTCACAATCAGGTGGAGTGCAGTATCCAGGGAAAAGAAACAGCATCACTTCTCGGTCACAAAGAGAGTTCCTCTAGACTCCTATCCATTACCGGGTTACCGCCAATTGTGCAGGCTGTAATGATATACTATCAGATTATAGCAGCGTATGGAGTCCTTGGTAAGTGATCATATTCAGTTACTAACTGTATAAATCAGGGATGAATGTGTTTCTGTTCTGATCTCGGACATTCTGTTTCAATGTGTCTTTTTCTCTCACTATTCCAAAAGCAGAAATCCAATCTATTTCCCTTCCACTGTCCCCGGTTACTAACACTTCATGTGTTGTCTTTTAAATAATGTTCATTCACCTCTCCAGTAAAGGCTGTGGATTTGTTTTGCTTCTTTTCCAGTTTGAAATCTGGGTCAGTTTTAATGCAGAGTTCAGTCTCTGATATAATGAAATACTTTAAATTATTTTTGACACCAGTGTGTTCTCAGACACTTCTTTTTCAGCCGACTGGGAACTCTATTCTCTTCAGCCCGTGCGGGTGAGTTGGTTTCTGTCCCCTCCCTTTCTCCCTGCAGCCAGACCAGAGAGAATGTTGCTTCTCCCTCAATATCAGAATTTTATCTTCAGATATGTTTTCTTTATTCTGCATCGCCAGCTGACCAAAATTTATTGCCCAACCTTAGTTGGTCCTCGAGAATTTAGTAGTGAGCTGCCTTCTTGAACCGCCATAGTCCATGTGCCAGCAGTAGACCCACAATGCTATTAGGGTGGGAATTCTAGGATTTTAACTAAGCAGACACTGAACGAACAGTAATATATTCTCAAATCAGCATGGCGAGCGGTTTGGAGGCGAAATTGCAGGTGGTCATGTTCCCATGTATCTGCTGCAATTGCCCTTCTGGATGATGATGCTGATGTGTTGAAAATATTCTGTACAAGTAACTTTGGTGAAATTCAGTAGTGCAACGTTTAGATAGTACACAAAGCTTAAGACACATTTTTTGAATTAGATTACTGGCAGGAAAAGGAAAGTATAGCTGCGAGTGAGGCAGAAAAGAGCAGCCAGAGGCAGGAACGCACAAATCTTCAGTTTGTTTAGATGAGAGTGAGGGTTGCAGCTTGGATGCACTTACTGACAAAGGTATTGTGGGATAGGAAGCGATTCAAGTCGGAGGAGAAAAGGAATGCAGCGGCCTGAGGAACAGAATAGTGAGGAGCATTGACACTGCTCTCTGTAACAAAAAGCGTCAGTCCAAAAGGCTGTCCTGGAACAGGGCCCATTTGCTTTGGGCTAGAGAGGAAACTACAATCGGAGGAGTAGAGTCGAGACTTCCTGATCATGTCGGAACCAACGAGATTGGAATACAAGGAAGGAGAATCTGCACGTTCAGTGTGAGGAGCTAGACCACAAAGTGTAAGCAAGAAACTCAAAGGAAACATGACCATTGCTCCCCTCCAGCTTTTAGTCATAACTGCTGATCTGTGAATATAATCTGGCAACTTGAAGTATTTATTTTCACGAGGTATCCATGCTCTTTGGCTGATGAAGGATCCACATACAAACAGAGGGAGCTGTACTCGACCTAACTTTAGGAAGTAAAGCTTGACGAATGTTTGAAGTATCATTTGGGATGTATTTTGCAGACAGCAATACAAATCATTTGGGAGAAGCTGATTTTAATAAGATGAGATTTTATTTGGGCAAGATGGAATGGAAGCAGATACTTTCAGTAAATCTGTCTCAGAACAGTGGGATGCCTTCAAGGGAACATGGAGAATATAAGGCCAGCATGTTCCAAGAAGCAGGTGGTGATATTTAAGAGCTAATTTTTTTTTTCTGACTGGAAATCTGTGTCTATTGGGGTCCCACAGGCCCTCAGTGATGGGACATTGTTGTTTCTGTTTCATGTAAATGATTTAGACTTGAATGTAGGAAGGTTGATCAGAAAATTCACAGATCATAGAAAATTTGTTGCAGTGATGAATAGTGAGTCTTAGATTTCAGAAAAATGTAGCTGGACTGGCCAATCCGTCCGATCAGCAGCAAATGTAATTCAATCCAAGTAAATGTGAGGTGGTACATTCGAACAGCACAAACAAGGCAAGTGAAAACATGATGAACGGTTAGATTCGGGTAGCATCGAGGATCATATTAACTTTGGTGTGCACGCCCACCATTCCCTTAAGGTATCAGGACAGGTGGGAAATGTCGTTGAGAAGATATACAGCATATTTTCCTTTATGAGCCAAGGCTACGATTATAACAGCAGAGTGGTTACGTTGAAACTGTAAATCACTTGACCACAACTAGGGTATTGTGTGCAGTTCTGGAATCCATGTTATAAGAGGGATGTGATTGCACTGGTGAAAAGTATGAAAAGGAGATTTGCCAGGATGTACCTCAGCGGGAGAGTTTCAGTTGTAAGGACAGATGGACAGACTGAGGTTGTTTTCCTTAAAGTAATCAATATTGAGAGGGATATGATTGAAATGTATCAAATAATAATAAGCATAGATCTGCTCGACATGAAAAATAAACTTCCCTTAGTGGAGAAATCAATGAGCAGTGAGATAGATGTAAGTTAAGAGTAGAAGGTTTAGATGGATGTGAGGAAAAACCTTTTTTCACACAGAAGGTGGCGGAATATGGAACTTGTTACCTATAATGGTGTTAGAAGCAGAAACCCTCGTGACATTTTAGAAGTCTTCAGATGTGAACTTGCAAAGCCAAGAAATACAAGTGAGCCAAATGCTGTAAAATAGGATAAAATAATTAGGTGATTGATTTTGATCAGCACAGAGGCATGGATCTTCTTCTGTGTTGTAGATCTCTAT
This sequence comes from Rhincodon typus, assembly GCF_021869965.1. Lineage (NCBI taxonomy): Eukaryota > Metazoa > Chordata > Chondrichthyes > Orectolobiformes > Rhincodontidae > Rhincodon > Rhincodon typus. Next base: position 1,573,774 of record NC_063366.1, read on the forward strand.
ACCCCTCTGACTCGACAGAATATTGAGTGATTTCATTCTCTGTATTTTAAATTAATCAAATCAGGTTTCTTTTTTTTTTCTGTTTTCCTTACAGTATTTTTTGGCTCATATCTTGTTGTTCATTTACGCAGATAGTAAAGTGGCTTGAAATTTCCTGGCGTCTCTGAGATGTTTAAGACACATATTTCAGTTGCAGGATATAGGGAGACGCTCTCGGGATTCCTTTTTCAAAACCATTCAAGCCCTACAGGGAAGGTCCTTATTTTGATGTGTCAAATTCCTTTTATTCTATTGAAAATTGATGCCATCATCACTTCACTTGTGTAATTCTAATCCATGTAATGTTCAGATCCCATCATTAAATCCAGAACTAAATTACACTTCATACAAAAATACTGTGAAACGGACTCGTTTTTTCATCCCATGGATATTTTCCGGTTTTTGCTTTATTTTATCATTTAACAGCTAACGTCATAAATGCTGTGATGCTATGCTGGGGAAATGTAATCTCTCCAGGTGTGTCACTCGCTACTTGCTAGCAATGACATCGGTGGATCTACTGACTCTTATCACTGTTGTGATAATTGGGAGGATTGATGATTTAATTTCCCACATACACTTATGTTCCTCACCCCTGTTTGTTCTGCTAACTACTTGCTAGTTCGTGCAGCCACCGACATTTCTGTCTGGTTAACAATTATGTTCACTTTTGATCGTTTTATTATCATTTGTTGCCAGAAGCTGAGGGTCAGATACTGGACTGAGAAAACTGCAGCTGTGGTTATAGAACTGTCTGTCTGTTGTTCTGCTTCAAGAACATTCCCTTCTGCTTTGCATTTGGGCCGTACTTTACAATGGACAACATAGACTGGGGGCTGCAAGTTTAAGTTGGAACATTACACTGAAACTGGATGGGTCGGATTTGACTGGTTTGATCGCTGTTTGAACCCACTGCTCCCAACCTTTCTGATCTTGCTGCTCAATGTTATGACCGTGGGATACATGTTAACAGCTATTAGAATCCGCAGGAGGATGAGATGGAGAAAGGATGATGTGGATCAGAATGATCCAGAGATGGAGAAGCGAAGGAAATTTATCATCTTATTCTTCCTTATATCTTGAAACTTTAACTTTTTATAGATGATATATGTGATAAATTTCTTCTTAATGCAACTTACAAAACATTATTATCAAAAAGATTTCAATGACCCGGTGCTGAGCACAGATGTTACTGGCTTTATGCTCCTACTTTTGAGCTGCTGCATAAACACATGCCTTTATGCAGTGACCCAGGCTAAATTCAAGAGGAACTGAAATATCCATTCAGAACAATATCCGAATTTTTGAAACTCTGCAAAAAAAAGGGAAATAATCAGCACATGTATCCCATAACCCGTTCAGTATCCTCTCTGGGTCCAGCCTGAATTCAACAGGCTCCATCTCACCCCTACTCTGCTCTATTTATAACACTGACCATATCTGATAATGTCTCCAGTTCCCACGTCTGTAACGGTGACGAGAGTTCGGGACATAACAGAAGCCAAATGGTTAATGAGCATCGCCATTCCTGTTAGTTAGCTTAGAAGGTGGTTATCTACTAAGAGGCTAAAATGTGTTCGATGATCTAACAGCGCCTATTCACAGACTTATTCACAGAAAATACATTGCATAATGCTTTGATAACAATGGTTTCTGCAGACATGTCAATTGACAATGTCGTCAACCTGAATACAGGGTAATAAAGTTATTGGATCAAACGATAGTTGTTTTAAAGCAAAATAATGAATTGCAAATTTTTCGAATCTAGTGACCCTTCTTTTGAACCCTTTCTCCACGATGTTGCCACACCTGATGTGATTCTCCAGCAATTTCTGTTTTTGTTTAGTTGTTTTAAAATGCTTGAAATCTGTCTGCTGTCTGTGTGACCTGGACAAGTTCGGAGATTGCAGAAATCCATGGTAGATGAAGTATAATGCGAACAAATGTGAGATTAACCATTTTGGTCATCACAAAAGGAGGGCAGATTGTTGCGTGAATGGCGACAGATAGCAAAAAGGACTGAAAGTAAACATGCAGGTACAGCAGGCGGTGAAGACGGCAAATGTAGATTAGCCTTTGTCGTGAGAGTGATAGCTTACAGGAGCAGGGAAGTCTTGCTCAGCTTGTACAGGATCTTAGTAAGACCACATCTGGAATATTGCACCCATTTTTGTTTCCTTACCTGCAAAAGGATATCGTGACTATGAAGGGAGTGCAATTACGTTTAACACATTGATTTCTCTGATGGCAGGACTTATGTATGAAGAGAGACTGCATCGTTGACAAGATTTCGCTGATGTTTCAACAAATAGGGAGGGATCCCACAGAAGCCTCTGGCAGGAAAGTACTAGATAGGGTAAAGGCAAGAAAGATGTCGAATAAGTTCACAACCAGGCGTCACAGACGAAGGATGCAGGATAGGCCATTTAGGACTGAGATGAGGAGAAACTTCTTCATCCACAGAGAGATCAGTCTATGGACTTCTCTGCCACAGAACGTGGCTGAGGCCACAACATTGAAAATTTTCAAAAAGGAGTCATATATACTTCTTAGGAATAAAGAGATCACAGTGTAAGTGAAGAAATCGTCAAAAGGATGCTGATCCAAATGATCAGTCATTATCATATTGAATGGTGGAACAGATCTGAAAGGTTGAATTGTTTAACCCTGCTCCTTTTTGTTCATGCTTCTATGTAACAATGACCATGTAGCATTTCCCAGAGAGGTCTGGTTTATAAGATAGCATATTAGTTTTATGATTGAATGGACTGCATTACTACTGTGGAATTCAAAGTTACCTGTACTGTGCCCAATCTGGCAGGAATGCCCTCTGACTCTCCACTCCCTGTACACCCTGGGTCTCAACATTGAATTAAACGTTGTCCCCAGCTACTGATATAGCCAATGAGATAATGTATCCACAATAGGTTTAAAAAGATAAATTCATCAAACAGATTTATGTAATAAACAACAAAGTTAATCATTTATCGTGAAAAGAATATGTAAAGGTGATTAATAAGGTTTGAAATATGAAATTATAAATATCAACATTTTAAATACTTCAAAGCATGCAATGACTCACACAAAAAAAACATGCACAAAAGCGCGTAAATGCATAGACAGAAACACACACAGATACAGAGACACAATGTCTCTGACACACAAATGGACACACGCAAACGCACATACAGAAACACACGCATACAAACATTCAAGGAAAGCAGAAGGCTGATTTTCCTCAAAGGTTTACTTCCAGAGGAAAAGATGAAAATATGTGTGTAATGATCAGATGGCTGTCACTCTGACATCTGGGCTCGTGTGGGCAGGTCACTAATACTGACGGTCATATCTGAGATCTTTGCACACGCCGTCATACAGGAAACAATGAGACAAAACCCCGCGAAGGCTACTCACGAGAACAGCTTGATCAGGCTTCCAGCTGGCATGCTGCGCGTGTAACAAGAGATTTTTTTTGACAGGAACTGGAGAGGTGAGTTGGGAGCTTCTTTTTTTTTCGCAAGGTCGGATATAAACCGGCACTACTAACTCCAAAACATTGTTTAACCAGAAACTAGGTCTATTGCAATCATAAAATACAGGCAGGTAACTTCCAACACTGTCTGAACCCATGTGCCTTCCATGAAATATCTTGTTAAAAACAAAAGTTCCAAAGTCCAAAGTGAACCTTTCAGCGACTCAAAGGAAAACAATTCAGTCCAACGGGATACATCTAATTGACAGATTTCCAAATATGTGAAAATGGAAGAGAAATTGCTATTAACAAAACTATTTCCAGCATTTTGTTATTAAACTTACAAAACCAAACTGATATATGGGGCTCTCCTTTTTTTGTACTCTTTGAAAAAAAGTAACTGTAATGATTGTAACGAGGTCAGCCAGGTGGATCTCATTGAATATGAGTTGCCTGATTAGGGCTGTTAACCTGTTCCAATCAACGTGTCGCGGCAGACAGATATAAACAAGAATGTCGGAGGTTCTGCACGTTCTTGGAACCGGCTCTGTGCCAGCTGTCTCAGTGTCGGTCCTATGCACTTGTAAATAAAGGGTGACTTGGTAACGGAATACCGGCCTTCATGGAGTTGTTTCAGTCGCTCTTTCTTCTTCAGAAATTACTGTGCAAATGACAGCTACGTTACAAGAATCACAGAACTCAAGGATGAAACCTAACTGCTGGCCAATATGAACAGAGAATACTACATCAAATATAGCAAATATCCTTTAATGGCCACGAAATCTGAGCTCCAGAAAACAAACCATTCAACACTGACGGTCTTCATGGCAGTAGACCTTAAACTGAGCCACAGAAACTTACTTTCGCTCTTCATTTCAGGCCTGTGGTATGTTTCACCTATCAGATAGAAATCCTGCTGCATTATCTTACAGAAAGATGCGATCACATGGGAACAGTGTGAGAGAGTGACAACAATTAAAAAGAATATATATTTCATCAATTGATCAGCATAATTCAATTGTTGGATTATTACACGTGTCATGCGCGGTGTGGCTCAGCGGGTGCACAAGGCGCGGCCGACAGCAGCCTCAGCGAGAGCGCATGCGGCTCTCGTCAGGTTCGCGTCACAGCTTGGGGAGTATCAGCACGATCAGTGCCTGGGCTTGTCACCGCAGGAGATAGCGTGGTTTCCTGTCCGCGGTGTATTGTGGAGACAGCGGCCGCCGTTACTCCTTGTTAGTCTATAAATGTTATACTGCAAAATGACACAAAATCACATACCTTCAGTGTTAATTACCTTTCCCTTCTCCACTAATGTTCTCTGACCTGCTGAGCATTACCGTGTTTTCTCAGATTCAATTCAAATTCTCAACATCTCAGTATTTTGATTGTATTTCTGGCAGGCATTATTCACAGGCCCTGGTCCAGAAGCGCAGACTGATCGATTGCAAGTCGATTTGCACTTGGGTGGCCTTTGAATACAGGAGTAGATACTCGGCGTTTATTGGAATTATTTATCAGTTTGAGATGGATAGATGGATGTGGAGCTGCTGTGTTCAACAGGTGGGACTCTCTTCGGAGATTCGGATGGGCCGAATGGCCTCTCTGTCCGCACTGTAGTGCTTCGATGATCCTCTCAGATTCAATTTACGATGAACTCGAGGTACATATTGTAGATATTTCTTCCATCTCCTGGGACTGTCAATGAACTTCCTGTCCTCATGTGTCTGCAGCTATCCTGCCGTCTCTCCGACGCAAACTCTCGTCAGCAACTGAGACACCTGCCAAGATCCAGTCTTTTCTGCTCAGTCTATATTGTGCTCTTAGTCTCCCCCTTTGCATTTCTTATTCATTCGAACGATACTTGGAAATAATAATTGATTTTCTCCTTTCGATGAAAAGTTTTGAAGTGAGTGGACAATAAGCTAGAAAAAGATCTTTTGTCCGGCAGTCCTGAGTTTGAATGCTGGAAGTAGTGGCGTGTTACTGAGCTCCGAGTTCCATGATTCATATGCAGGATTTGTGGAGGAAGTCCTTGAGTCCTATCGACCTCAAAATTTCTGATGATATTTCATTTACTTTCATCCTCTCTAAATCATATGTAGACCTTGAGTGTACAGTGACACATACTTCCACCTTTTCTGTACTTTGGAGCTTATTGTAATCTCTTCACCAAAACTCCATCTTCGGCAGGCAGTGTATTTGCAATTTGCTGCAGGGAGACAGTCCTGCAGCAACTGATGTGTGGCACCCTCGTCGTATGTTTCAAGTTGTGGAAAGTATTTTTCCTGCAAATTTTACTTTTTAATCCATAAAATATATTAGCAAATAGTATCTCCAAACCGGCTTTGCAAAAATTGTAAGAGTTATATTTCTTTAAGTACATTCTGTGTCACTCTGAAGTTTTACTTTTTAATCCATAAAATATATTAGTAAATGGGGTCTCAAAACTGGCGTTGCACAAAATTGTAACAGTCACATTTCTTTTAGTACATTCTGTGCCACTCTGCGCTATTTCAATACATTTACAAACAGGTTAGAAAGACAATATGCATTACAAACCAAATATTCAATGTTTTTTAAAGGGATTTTCTTTTTAAAAAAAACGTACATTAAACGGCAGAACAGGTAACGGATAATGCACAAATATTGAGTAAAACCAGACGCTGAAAAGCTTCACCGAAGCCAGCCTCATCTATCTAATTATAGTTTTCTGCGCTGCCCACTCACACACAGTTTGAACGAGCTGCTGCTGTCTGTGCGGGACCTGAGGAAACAGACGGTCAGAGCTCGAAATGATGGAGGGCCTCATTCCCCTGTCCCTCTCACTTACTACGTGTACACACTGATGCTGTTAATATTAACCATCAAGAGGAAATTGGATAAACAATTCAAACTGAAGTATCATTACAGAAATAAAAACATGAAAGATCATTTCAGGTCCTAAGTTAGCATCGGGAGTGAAAAGATTGAAGTAATTTCAGAAACAAGATGATTGCTACTCTGGTGGATTATTCGTTGACGTGAATAAATGTCATAAATTTGAAATTCTGTCATGCTCAAACCTGTTTATCTCGTGATTAAATTTGTACAATGTGACCGTCTGCTGGTGGCTCTACAGTATTGCAGAGAAAAATGTGAAACGATCAAGAATTCAATAGTGCAAGAAAATACATTCAAATTTAAAAGTCCAAATATCGCTTTGTTGCCACTCCAGCAAATCAATTCTTAACGATTGCAACTGATCTTTGACTGTCCCTCGTGAACGTGGATGCACAAAGGGAACTGGGTGTCCTTGTACACCAGTCAATGCAAGCAAACATGCAGGGGCAGCAAGCAAATTAGCAGGCAAATGGTATATTGGCCTTCATTGCAAGAGTATTTGAGTTCAGTCGTAAGGAAATCTTGCTGAAGTTATACAGGGTCTTGATAAATCTACAGCTGGAGGACTGTGTGCAGTTTTTGCCTCTCCACTTATTTGTCATAGAGGAAGTGCAGCATAGCTTCACTAGGCTGGTACCAGGGATGGCAGGACTGCAAAAGGAATTGATCAGGCTGTATCTGTATTTTGTAGGTTTGAGAAATAATAAATATGATATCATTGAAACATATAAAATTCTAACAGGACGAGACAAACGAAAGACTGCCCCTGGTTGGGGAGTCTGGACCCAAGGTCTCGGGATAGGGATTAGGCCATTTTGGACTGGGAAAAGGAAATATTACTTCACTGAGAGGGTGGTCAATCTGTGGAATTCGCTATCACGGAGGCTATGAGTAGATTCAAACAAAAAAATGATAAGTGTTTAGATTTTAAAGAGGTAAATGAATATGGATGGAAATTGAAATATGAGAAAGGGGACCAGCTGTGATCATACTGAATAGAGCAGCAGTATTGAAAGGCTGAATGGCTTCGTCCTGCACCTGGTTTCTATACTATACGCCTTCGCTTCAGACTGCAAAGTGGCATAGTGGTGAGCACTGCTGCTTTGCAGAACCAGGTTCATTTGTAGAGATAACAAGAACTGCAGACGCTGAAATCAGAGACAACACAGCGTGGAGCTGGAGGAAAACAGCAGGGCAGGCAGCATCAGAGGAGCAGGAAAGTTGACGCTTCAGGTCTGAAGCAGGTTCCCGACCCAAAACATAAACTTTCCTGCTCCTCCGATGCTGCCTAACCGACTGAATTCCTCCAACTCCAGATTGTGTTGCCTCTGACTCCAGTATCTGCAGTTCTTGCTATCTCTGAGTGAGTTATAACCCCACTGAGAAGCCTCTTCCAAGGTTACCCACCTTGAAAACCCATTTCTGAAGAAGGTCCCAACTCAAAACGTCAACTTACCTGCTCCTCTGATGCAGGTTCAATTGTAGCTTTTGGGGACTGCCTCTGTGGAGTCTGTGTGCGTTTGCTTTTGTTTGCTCCCACAGTCCAAAGATGTGTAGGTCATCTGGCTTGGCCAGGGATTCTACGAAATAAGCTCACTAAAACCAAGAGATGACTTTCCTTGTCCTTCCATCTCTGTGAGTGAGCTTGTGTGGTTGCATTTCGCAAAGTGGTGAATCAGAAAGTTGTTTTCGAATTCATGTAGCTGCAGTGGACCAGACATGAATATATGAGTTAGCTGTTGAAGAAATGGAAAGAATTTTCTTTGCCCAGATATTCGCATTTGGTTGGTTACCAGATGAAATGCAGAAAGAGCTAGGCAATTTAATGAATCCAGTCTTTTACCAATAGCATCTTTTGGAGGAAATCACCTTCTATTGCAACAATTCTTAAATCTATTTATCACACATAAGTCAGAGGAGAGTGTCAGTACCATTCCCATGACCACAAATGTTGCACGTGAGTGTCCTGTATTTGAGCACTTTGCAGGCTTCAGTGCACCCAAAGTGCAATGGGATAGCCTCATCTTGGGAGATCAAACATTGTTTCTCACACTTTAGTCATGAAGTTTGGAAATAAAAACATTCCAAAAAAATGTTTCAAAATGAAATTTGAAAGACTTGCAAGAAAAAAAACGACTTGTAATAGTTTCATATTTAGCAAATTATATTTAGTATTAGCAAATTATATTTAGCAAATGTACTCTATGTCAGGTACACAGCCTGCAGGAAAACAATCCAAATTGGTCAATTGAAATAAAGTTTTCTGGGCATGTTTCACTTTATGGCGCCTCATTACATTTTCTATGCTCTTGATTTACCACATACATTTTTGGAGGAACACATTTTCCAGCACCTCGGTCCCAAACTTTAGCATTTCCCTCAGCACATAGTCCTAGAACTTGGAATTTGACAGTTTCACAACACTCTGTTAAGGCCAACTCCTTGCATTGAAAGACCACTACATTTCAGACAGACAATAGAGTCTCATTCACTAAGTCAATAATCTGCCAAGTACATTTTTTGTAGGTCACTCAACAAGGTTTTTTTTTTGCAAACCTTATTCAAAAATTATTGATAAATACAGTAAAACAGTTCATTGCAGGAAGTACTCAGCAATCATGGCATTCCTCATTTAGGGTATCAATTCAAGTGCAAGAAGGGTAACCGTTACCAAACATGACAACAATATTCCCAACACCCCCAAACCACACGCCCACCTCCCCACGCATGGAGCCATATCAAGGGAGGTCAATGATGAAGCAGCTAAAGTTGGTTAGGCCTAGGGCACTATCCTGAGGAATTCCTGCAGGAGCTGAGATGACTGACTGCCAATAACCAAATTATCTTCCTACATGCCAGGTAAGACTCCAACTAGCAGAGCATTTGCCCCCAATTCTTATTGGCTTCTTGATGCCACACGGTCAAATGTGGCATTGATGTCAAAGACAGTCACTCTCACCTTAATTCTGGAATTCAGATCTTTGGCCCATGTTTTGACCCTATGCTGTAATGGTGTCAGGAGATGAGTGGCCCTGGCAGAACCCAAACTGGGCATCACTAAGCAGATTATTGCTAAGCAGGTGCTGCATGATTATACAGTTGTTGACATCTTCCATCACTTTACTGATGATTGAGAGCAGACTGGTGGGACAGTAATTCACTGGGTTACATTTGTCCTACAGGACAGATCTGGGCAATTTTCCACATTGTTGGGTGGATGCCAGCATTGTAACTGGAAGAGCTTGGCGAGGGGACCAGCAAGACCTGAAACACAAGTCTTCAGCACTATTGTCAGAGTGGATTCGGGGCCCCTGGACCTTGCAGTATCCCCTGCCTCCAATCAACAGAATGAATCAAATTGGTTGAAGACTGGTATTTGTCATGCTCGAACCATTGGAAGAGACCGAGATGGATCATCCACTTGGCACCAGTGGCTGAAGATTGCTGCCAAGTGTTTCAGCCTTACCTAATGCACTGATGTATTGTGCTCTTCCATCATTGAGGATTTGGATATTTGTGGAGACTCCTCCTCCAGTGGTTGTTCAACTGTCCACCACAATTCATGACTCGATATGACAGGACTGCAGAGCTTTCATGTGATCCATTGATAGGGGGATCACTTAGCTCCAACAATTACTTGATGTTTATACTGCTTGGCACATAAATAGTCCTGTTTGGTCAGTTTACCAGCTTGACAACTCATTTTTAGGTCTGTAAAGTGCTGCTATTGCATACTTTCCTGCACTCTCCCTTCCAAACAGTATACCACCTCTGCTGGGCCTGTTCCTGCCGGTGGTAAAGGAAATATCCAGGTATGGTGATTGTTGTGTTTGGGACATTGTCTGTCAGATATGATTCCATGAATATGGCTATGTTAATCTGTTACTTGAATACTCTGGTAGACAGCTCTCCCACTTTTGGCACCAGACACCAAATGTTAGTAAAGAGGAGTTTGCAGGATCAACAGGGCAGGGTTGATCCCCAGGCTTGATGGTAATGGCTGAATGAGGGATATGCAAGGCCATGAGGTCAAACATTGTGCTTGAGTAAAATTCTGTTGCTGTTGACGGTCCACGGTGCCTAATGGAGTTATTAGATCTGTTTGAAGTCTGTCCCATTTAACATGGTAATGGTGCCACATACAGCACAATGGAGGGTATTCTCAATGTGAAGGTGGGATCTCATCGCCACAAAAACTGTACAGTGGTCACTCTTACTGGTATTGTCATGGACAGATGTATCTGCATACAGATTCGTAAGGATGAGGTCAAGTATATTTTTCCTTCCTTGGTTCACTCAACACATGTTACACACCCAGTTCTGGCAGTTATGTCGATAAGGGCCTGACCAGCTCAATCAATAATGCTACTGCTGAGCCACACTTGTTTGTTGACATTGACAGCCCCCTCATTTTGTGCCTTTGCCACCCTCATTTCTTCCTCCAAGTGTTGTTCAACATGGAGGACTACTGATTCATCAGATGACGGAGGACGGAAAATATTAATCAGCAGGAGGTTTCCTTGCCCATGTTTAATCTAAAGCCATGAAATTCCATAGGGTCAGGTGGCAAGGTTGAGGCTTCCCAGAGAAATTCCCTTTCAAGTATACCACTGTGCCATCGCCTCTGCTGGGCCTGTCCTGCCGGTGGTAAAGGAAATATCCAGGTATGGTGATTGTTGTGTTTGGGACATTATCTGTGAGATATGATTCCATGAATATGGCTATGTTAATCTGTTGCTTGAATACTCTGGTAGACAGCTCTCCCACTTTTGGCACCAGACACCAAATGCTAGTAAAGAGGAGTTTGCAGGATCAACAGGGCTGTTTCTGCCATTGATCTAGGTTCTTGCCAGGTGAGCCATTTGGTTTCATTTTTTTTTTGAGACTTCATTGTGATTGATACAACTGAGTAGCTTGCTAGGCCATTTCAGAGGGCAACTGTGAATCAGCTGTGGGTCTGGAATCACACGTAGGCCAGACCAGGTAAGGACGGCAGATTTCCTTCCCTGAAGGACATCCATGAGCTTTCCAACAATCGACAGTGGTCTCATAGTCATCAGTAGATTCTTAATTCCAGATTTCTTTTATTGAATTCAAATTCTGCTATGGCATTATTCAAAGCCGGGTCCGTACAATATTAACCGAGTTTCTGGATTAACAATCTAGTGCTAATACCACGAGGTGATCAATGAATAAAGACCTGACTTCAATGTCCAGTCATTCATTACCAGGCTATCTGATATTGACAGACAAAATCGATACATACAAGAGGGGATGACTGGTCACAGAGATATTATGTTCTTGAAGAAATGTCTACATGTGGTGAGCATAAGGATGACAATTTCGTCATTGAAAATCAGAGCATTTCCTGAGACAGCATTGACAGTTTCAGGGGTTTCCGTGTTTGGTTCAATTGCAGCTAGGGCTTCAGGGAGTCAGGGAGAAATTACAAAAATGGCTATATTCTAGGATAGAGCATTACCTGGGTGACGGGACATCGATGCATGAGTTGATGCTTGCTGCAGACATGACAAGATTGATGGATCAGATCGAAATGTACAGAATGATAGGTGAGACTGTGTCTTGCCTGGTGTGGTTGAGAGTGTTCTCCCTGTCAGTAACTGAGCCCAAAGACTATCCTTCAGAGGGCAAATGCCAGTCCATCAGACATTGGAGAATTCAGCTCTTTCACTGCCTCAACCTCACCAGGTTCCATACAAAAATCAGACAACACAGTTCATTTATTTCCATCAGAGATAGTAGGAACTGCAGATGCTGGAGAATCCGAGACAACAAGGTGCAGGGCTGGATGAACACAGCAGGCCAAGCAGCATCATAGGAGCAGAAAGGCTCCAAGCAGCATCATAGGAGCAGAAAGGCTCCAAGCAGCATGATGCTGCTTGGCCTGCTGTGTTCATCCAGCCCTGCACCTTGTTG
>NC_063366.1:1586504-1680049 GCF_021869965.1 Rhincodon typus
CTGATGAAGGGTCTAGGCCCGAAACGTCAGCCTTCCTGCTCCTATGATGCTGCTTGGCCTGCTGTGTTCATCCAGCTCTACACCTTGTAATCTCAGATTCTCCAGCATCTGCAGTTCCTACTATGTCTGTTGGTGATATCTTTTGTCCGCAAATGCTTTTCTACATAAATTTTTGTTTTTGTTTCAGATTTTCAGCACCTACAATTCTTTTGTTTTTCGGTGACTCGAATCCACTCTGAATGACCCAGTGAATCACACAGGAGCTGTTGGTGTCGCTCTTCCTCATCTAAGGCTCAAGGTGGAGCTGCAGAAGTTGCACCCATGCTGTGGGGGAAGCGGGAAGGGTGGTCAATACCTGGACATGGGGCATTAATTCCTGGAAGCTGAAAAATCACCTGTCAAACCATGAAATCCCACTTTTTAATAAGGGCCCTGAGCAGGAGCTTCTCAATTGGATATGGTTGCACCTCTTTAGCATATCTGTTGGAAAGTTTCCCAGACCAACAGTGTCACGGCATAAGCAGCCCCTCCGTCCGCTGATTACCTGTTTCATACTGACTGTTTGCATTCCGAACAGTTAAAATATCAACAAGTGAGTTAGGCTGGTTAATAGCCTGTGGAACCAATCCCTACCCTGTCACTCAAACCATTCAGTGAGGTGCCTGGACCAATCTGAACAGAGGTGTCTCAGAATTAACACAGAGATCCAGCATCCAACAACAGCTGGCTGTGTGGTGGTCATACACACTAGCACCAGAATGAAGACCAATGAGCCATTCAGCTTCCTTATTGCTCACTGAACTTGCACGCTCACTGTCTGGGCTCCTTGAACAAGTGCACTTCTGAACAGCAACATTTAAATGTTTACATTTAGAACAGGAGATTTTTTTTTTTCTATTTTGCTGCACTCATTCAAAGCAGAATGCATCTGTCCTCAGCTCCAAGGTTTTTAAGCATCAATACTTCTGTGTATATTTGACACATATCGTGTGAGATCATTTGCATTCTGCACCTTATGCTGGCAGATATTTAATTGCTAAACCATCAATAATGTGAATGCAGAAGTGAATGCTTACTCCATCCCTTTATAGTCCACACCATGAAGAGGAATCCTCTCTGACTCCTCATTTACACAATGCACATTTCAGAAACACAGCCAAATATAAATAATCTGCTCTTTTGCCTCGATGTTTCATGAAGTGACACAGCAGAATGACTAATACAATCAATACAACTCCTTCATTTCAGATCAGAATTAAAAGCAAACCTCTTCCATAGGGGTTTACTCCCATTTTTAAAAACACTCTGTCGTATGTGAGTGGTATCAGTTACACCAGTATTTCTTTCTCCTGAAAAGGGAATATTCAGCAGACTCCTTGAAACGCTGCATTCCATGTAGAGGACACTGAAGATTGCACAATCAACATCCCATTTCTGCTCTTACGATGGAGACAAGGTCACTGATGAAGCAGCTGAAGATGCAGCCTAGGTCTCTAGCCTAAGGAACTCCTGCAGAAATGTAATCGAGTTGAGAAGATGGACATCAAACAACCACAATCACCATTTTTTGTACCAGGTATGACTCTGACCAGCAGAGAAATTTCACCGAATCCCATTGATTTCCAGGCTCCTTGATGCTATGCTCAGCCAAATATGGCCTTGATATCAGAGACAGCCAGTACTGCAGTACTCCTAGTTTCTGACCTGCTCCTGTAGCCACTGTGCTTGGGTAGTGACTCCAATTAAGTTTCTGGTTAATGGCAATCACCAGGATTTTGATAGTGGGGCATTCAGTGAGAGTAACATCTTTGAATGTCAAGGACAGTGGTTAGATCGTTTCATGTTGGAGATGGTCACTTCCCGACATTTGTGTGGTGCAAATGTTGCTTGCCATTTGTATGCCCAAGCCAGCTTATTGTCCAGATCTTATGGTATTTGGATATGGACTTCTTCAGTATTTGAAAAATTGCAAATGATGCTGAATATCATACAATCAATCGATTATAATCCTTACTTCTAACCTTATGATGAAGGGAAGATCATTGATGATGCTACAGAACATGATTGCACTTAGGACACTACCCTGAGGATCTCCTGCAGAATATTCTGGAGCTGATCTGATTGATCTCCAACATCCACAACCATCTTCCTCTGTGACAGGTATGATTCCAATCAGTGGAGGGCTTGTCCCACAATACTCATTGACTCCCACTGATTCCAGTACAGTTGGGGTCCTTGATGCCACACTCCATCAAATGCAGCCTTGATGTCCAGGTTGTCGATCTCAACTCACCTCTGGTATTCAGTTCTTTTGCCCATATTTGCACCATAGTTCTCATGAAATCAAGAGTTGAGTGGCTCTAGTGGAACCCAAAGTATGCATTACTGAGCAGGTTATTTCTAAGCGAGTGCTTGGTAGTACCATTGATGACACTGTTCATCACTTCAATGATGGAATAAACTGATGGAACAATAGGATAGACTTTGTCCTGATTTGTGTGTACAGGATATAGCAGGGAAATTTTCAACATTGTCAGGTCAATATCAGTGGTGTAGCTGCACTGAACTTGTTCAAGAAACAGCAAGTATTGGAGCATAAGTCTTCAGCACTATTACTAGAATCTTATCAAGGCTCATAGGCTTGGTGGTATCCAGTGATGCCAAATGTTTGTTGATACCATGTGGATTGATTCAAATTGCCTGAAGACTGGCATCTGTGATGCTGGAGACCTCTGAAGGAGGCAAATGCTTCAGCCTTATGTGCTATGTGTCTCTCATCGCCATTTATTTCTGCAGTTCAATTAAAAAACTTTACTTATAAAATCTCATTCTTCACCACAATCTCTGTATATGGATACTGCTCACTAGTAGCCCACCTCATGCTGGCTTGGACTGCTTTGGCCAAATGACTTGTTTCTATGCCATATACCGTGCCTGTGGCAGTGTTGGCTGCAGTTCAATCAAGGAGACTGAACTGCTTCAGCAATATCCACTTTCACCTGAATATCATAGTCTGGAACGATGGATAGTGATAAGAACTAGGAACAGGATTATGACATTCAGCACCTCGAGCCTACTCCAACATTCAACTGGTTCATGGCTGATCTGACATTCCTCAGGTCCATTTTACTGTCTTTTCCCCGTATCCCCACACGGATTGAGAATCTACCGATCTCAGCCTTAAATATATACAAGAAATCTGTCCCCACAGCTGTAAATGGTAAGGAATTCCAAAGACTCTCAGCTCTCTGAGAAAAGGAAGCCATCCTCATTTCAGTATTAAATCTTCTGCTCTGAAACTATGCCCTCTGGCCCTAGACTGACCCATGAGTGGCAACATCCTCTCAGCATTTATCCTGTCAAGCCCCTTAACAATCGTATCTATTTCAATGAGATCATCATTCACTCTTCTAAATTCCAGTGAGTAGTATCCCAACCTGTTTAGCCTTTGCTTATGAAGGAACCCCTCTACACTCGGCATTATATTTGTTAACGTTCTATGAACTGCCTTCAATGAAACTGTGTCTTTCCTTACATAAGGAGTCTGAAACTGTTCACAGTACTCTAGGTGTGGTCTCATTAGCACCTCGTACAGTTACAGTCTTGCCTACTCTTTTTCTTTAACATCTTTGAAATAAGGGCCAACATTCCATTACCTTTCTTGCTGCACTTGTGTACTAGCTTTGTGTCAGTGCACAAGAAACCCCAAGTCCTTTTATGTTGCAGCTTCCTACTGTTTTTCACCATTTAAATAATTTTGATCTCCCTTCCAAAATGAACTCGGCATTTTCCCTCATTATTCTCCATTTGCCAGCTCTTGCCCACTTCAATAACCTATCAATATCTTGCAACTTGCCATTCCACCAACTTTTGTGTCATCTGTAAATTTGGATTTAGTACATTCACTTCCTTCCTCCAAGTCATTGTGCGAGATAATCTGGTTTCTTTTCATTACATGAGCAGGAACCTCTACGGCTCTTCCCATGTGCCACTCGTGTGTGTTGGAAGGATTTACAGGTTGATTCTCCATTTGGTTGACATCATGCATACAACCTGATTTTATCAAGCCCTGGAGTGAGACTCCATGCTGGAGTTTCTGACTCAGACGTCATTATCCATTGCATTACCAGACCTCCCCTATGCATATAATCCCACATTTGTTATTTTAGCCTCAGCCAAACATTTGACTTAGTCACATGGTCAACTGCTCTCATAGAACAGGCATATGGTTGTGGTGAACCGGAGCTGATCAAAATGGGCTGATGTGATCTTAAGATGTTAAACATGTCCTTCAGGTGAGGAGCTTTGTGGGAAAATGGGTGAGTGTTTGGATGAGGATTGTGCTGCAGATACGCACATCACTGAGCACTGAATCAATTAAGGACACTGGTTATGGCTGGCCACAGTTTGAACTTCTTGGATTGATATTCATTTACAGAAGTGTGACATTTAAAGCCAAAGCAGAAGGCAGGCAGGCAATGTTATGGTAATATCACTGGACCAGTGGTCCAAAGTGTCAGGATATGCTCTGGGGAAATGGGCTGAACTCCCACCATGGCAGTTTGTGGGTTTGGAATTCAATGTCTACCTTTGGATTATAAAGCTAGTCACAGTAATAAAGCTGCCATAGATTTACCAGGCTATAGGGCAACTCTCATTAGAGAGTGACCACTGGAGGTGACCTGAGGGTTACCTCAGTTGAAGGGAGAGGTTGAGAAGGAGAGTCGTTCATAGTAACTTCACCTGGTGCAGGAATTGAACCCATGCTGTTGGCACCGCTCTGCATTACAAACGTGCCATCCAGCCAACTTAGTTAACCAATCCGCATTTGCAGTCAGATTGGCAATGATGAAAATATATCTGGATCACTAATGGAAATCTGTTGTTACTACCTGGTCTGGGCTACACATGACGCCAGACTCACCGCAGTGTAGTTGACTTTTAAGGGAGCTGAAGAGGGATGAGGATGGACAACAAATACAGGCCTTTCCTATGACACCCACATACCATCAAGAGAAAAACAGAACACTGTCTGGACAGTAACCTTCAAAAATTCATCATCGGCTGGGAAACACTTTGAGATCGCTACTGGTCATGAAAGATGCTATATCATGTAATACTGTTTTTCATTTCTACATTCCTCTGATATTCACTTACCTTATCACAGTTCCACCGTTTATTCATAACATTCGTAAAGTTCCCTTACAGAACAGCTCAAATTGGACATCGTCTAAACAATAAGACAGGTTATAAGTAGCATAAGCAGCAAGTGATAGACAGAGCTAAGCAATTAGACAACCAATGGATTGACTACGCTCTGCAGTCTTGTTTAACCCAGTCATCATTGGTGGTGAACAATGAAACAACTCACTGATAGAGGCTCCGCAAATATGTCCATCCTCAATGATGGAAGCACCCAACACTTTAGTGCAAAAGCAAAGGCTGAAGCATTGACAAAAATCTTCAGCCAGAAGTGCCAAGAGGATGATCTATCTCGGCCTCCTCCAGTCGTCCCCAGCATCACAAGGACCAGTCTTCAGTCAATTTGATTCTCTCTATGTGATATGAAGAAACGGTTGGAGGCAGTGGATGATGAAATGTCTATGGGCCCTAACAACCATTCTATCAATAATGCTATAGACTTGTGCTCCAGAAATTGCCACTCCCCTCACCAAGATGTTCCAGTGCAATTACGGCATTGGCATATATCTGATAATGTGGAAAACTGCCCAAGTATGTTCAGTGCAGAAAAAGCAGAAAAAAAATCCAACGCAGCCAATTACCACCCCATTAGACTGCCCTTGATCATTAGTAAAATGTGGAAGGTATCATCAACAGTGCTATCAAGCAGCCCCCGCTCTGCCGGGCCACTCAGCTTCTGTGTTTATTACAGTCTTGATTTAAACATTGACAAAAGAGCTGAAGTGGACCACAAGTCTCAATTATTAACCTCCAGCACCTCCCAAGACCCTGACCTGCTCTGATAGAAATTCTGTTCCTACATGCAGTCGCCAGTTTACATTTAAGCATATTGCTGCTTTTTGAAAGCTGCAAGTTACTGTACCTTTAAAATGTACCGAGGTTATTGCACTGTCAAAGAGAGAGACCGGTCTTTACAACGTATCAGGAAATGGATCAGTAACACAATCAATTAAGCAAGGTTATTCTTATCCAAAATATTGAAGAAAAACAACTCTTTTCACATTAGATAATGTTTCTTTCACAACAAGTTCATAACAGGATACATCTGTCCCAAACTTTGCATTTTTTGTCACAGTTTGATGATATCTGACACACATCCTTTCAAACCTCATGTGAACATTTGCATACTGCAACTTAAACTTGTACACAAACTATTACCAAGTATTTGTTATTAAGAATCAGGAAGGAAAAAAAAGACTTAAAACATACATATTCGAGTCTCATCGACAGGTCTACTCCCCACAACATCCTGCCATCAACACTAATCTTGCTCAGTGGCCAGTGCACAGACTCTGAACAGGAGCAGAAGAAATAAGAAGATTTAATCAAGGGTTTACAAAATTAAGAAGTGCCTTGATGGAGTCAATTGTTTTTCTCTATCTGAGGAGTCAGTGAAGGTAACAAATGATTTTAAGTAGTGACTAAGTGGGGAGAGAGATGAGGAGGAATTTTTGTCAAGTTGTTTGAACAGAGAGAGGAAGATGTAAATTAATTCTGATTTTTTAAAGGGGAAATGGGACCAATGTTTGATCCTGTGGCAGAGACCTGTTGTTCAGGTTGCAGGGTTAGCAGGATGAGTCTGTCAGGGAACTGGATTCTGCAACAGGTCAGAGACCTTGAATAGAACAAGAGGTTCCCAGAAGATTCATTTTTCAACATCACTGCAATACCAGAGAAACAAAGGATACAGACAAATTCACACTGAATAGTTAATACTGAAATTGGTCACTGGACAGCAGTTAGACAAGAGGATCGGGAGAAACCATATTTCTCTGAGCAAGGATGAGCCTGAGGGGCTGAATGGCTTAGCTGGGCTTTTCAATATACAAGGTTCTCTTGTTATTGGGAAGTGAAGCAATGAATAGTGAGCTGCTGCAGGAGAAAAGAAGGTAACTCGAGGAGGAAGAGAGAAGTTTCACTCTCTACCTGACCTGACTCTGGCCTGCTCAACACTGACAAAATTAAACCATTCCTTCCACAAAACAAACAAATCAATTAAGGCCCTGTGCATTAAATGAAACTGAATGATTCGACACCAGAGTTATTGACCGCACTACTTGGAGTTGTTGTCTTTTCCAGACTGGGTCACAAACCTGGGTTTTCCCCGAGTGAAAAATATGTCAAGTGAGAAATCAATGATGATATTCAGTCCAGTCTCTCCCCCAGTACCACAGGCCCATAGTTCATGCTGGTTTGGTGCATGTTCAGCCATAAAAATTCCAGAGTGTGACTTCATACCTCAGGTCAAAGAGGAAGATTCAGGGTGATTCCCCTGAATCAGTAGCTGTGAAAAGGAAACATATCTGTCACACAGACATTTTACAAACATGAGAATGTGACATACAGGGACTTACAGAGACAGCCAAAGAAACAGGCACACTGACATAAAAACACCCACATTCACAGAGACATACAGTAACAAAGAAAGAGACAGACAAACATACACAAAACACTTACAAACACATGGATCGAGGCAGACATAAATGCATAATTGAGACAGAAATGAAAACATCCATGGAGACTGGGAGAAATAATTCAACAGATACAAGGACAAACACAGGCACAAGTCTGTATTATTTTCTTACGGTTACGGTTTGCCAGATCGTAACCAGATTTCTTCTCTCCTCCTAAAAGAGACACAGACAAAAATATAACTTCAGTTGCAGTTCCCTTACACCGCACCGACACAAATTTACTCTGTACACAAGGGTGACATCATTTACACATAGCGCCCTCATCATTACCCACACAAATTCACAGTACACACACATGGGAACTTCCATTCCCAATTGGTCCCCAAACCACCTCGGGTAATGGCTCTCAACCATGGTAGTATTTCAAGCTGCTCCTACCTGTCAGTGACAGATCCGGTCCTGATGTCTTCCTTCTCCTCTTCCAGACAACCATACCAATGACAAGACCAATCAGAACAAGGACAGCAGCAACAATTCCAACAACCAAATGGTTATTTGTTCCCTGTAGAGACCTGGGAGATAGTTGAAATGCCTCAACTGTGGTGGTGGTGGTGGTGGTGGTGGTGGAGGAAGGGAGGGGAGGGGAGGGTAAACAATTGAGGAGGAGATCAATGATCAATGAATAATCACAGTCACTGCTCATTGAGAAACAGTTGTACCAAGGCTGAGTCTGCATCTTGAATACAATCTATGATGTGATCGGCCATCTAACTGGAGTATGATATTGGTTAGAAAGATGCACTGTGGCATGGATTACACTCTTGTGATTCACTTTAGGGAGGGAGATAATTAAATGAAGATTGATTTCTTTTCACAGACTTTACAATACTCATCATTCCAAACTCCATTCTAATCACTGACATGAGTGATGAATCACCAGAACAACCTCACAATTAATCCCCTTTCCGGTTGCACAATCAATTTATCCACTTCCCGGTCTCACAATCACTTTGTGAAAGTAATGGGAGTTCAAAGGTTTCTAGTGCAGCAAAGAAGTGATGCCATGATTATTCATAGATCCTGTTACAGCCTTGGAATGCTTGCTCTGTGGAATGAAGTGAGATAAGGGGTGCTGGTTTTGTGGGAAACCATTTAGGAAACACTGATTACAGTATCGAGGATAGGAATGGCTCTGGAAAAGGATACGTAAAAATTAGAAGGTTAAAAAGGGGGTTGGCCCAGGTGAATTTCTCAACATGAAGCAGTTAAAGAGCAGACGAGGAGGAGTAGGGTTGGTTACGGATGAAAAGTAGGGTTATCTTATTTAGTACATTATATATGCCCTCTGTCCACATGAGTGTTTAAAATCGAGCTTGACTAAAGATGATGCTATCAATGAAACACTAGAGTAGAAGGTTGTATGGGAATCAGATGGAATAAAGATAGATTGAGAAAAGGAACTGAGGTAAAAAGAATTGAAAGTCAAAAATGTCCTCCTGGCTGATGGGATGCATTTCAGGTTACTGAGGAAATGAAAGGTGAGGACTGCAGAGGCCCTGATCACCATCTTCTTATCTTTCTCATATGAGGGAGATGTCAGAAGGTTGGAAAATCACTAAGATTACACTCCAGGAGGACAGAGATAAACCTGGAAACTATTGACCAGTCACTATAACATCAACTGCTAAATAACTCAGACAATAGGAATAGGAAGTGACAATTCAGCCCATTTGTATCTGTTCCACCATTTGGTGAGATCACAGGTGATCTCTATCCGAACAACTTATTTCTTAATACTTTTAACAATCCAAAACTTTGTCAATATGAGATTTGAAATTAATTGAGTGAATTCTGCTTTGTTTTGTAGAAGAGAGCTCTACACTGCAAAGAGATGTTTTCAAGTGTCTCTCCTGGATGTGCAGACTCTGATTTGAAGGCTTTCTCCCTTTTCCTGCACTCCCCATCATGAAAAAGCAATCCGTTCCATCTACCTTACCAACTATTCCTTTCAGAATCCTAAAATGCTTGATAAAATCACCATGAACCGACTCCACTTCAGTGAAGACCAGACTGTATAAGTCAGCTCTCCTCATAATTAAACTCCTAAAATTGTGCAACATTTGAGTAAGTCTATGCTGAACTCCTTCCAATACTTTTCTATCTGTATCTTTCCGATGGAGCAATACCAAGAACTATATAAGAATTTAACCATACTTCAGATGTGACCCTAATTATAGCTAAACTATTAAATGAATGCATGGCACCTGTCTTCCCAAAGAAAGTAGATGATTTAGTGACAGTAAACTTGGAGACGGAAGTTATGGACAGGGTAGTGATTAGTGGAAAGATGTTTGAAAGTGGTTAGATTTATTATTTATTGGTTCCAGATGGAATGCGTCAGAGATTACTGAAAGAAGCTCCTATGTAAATGGCTGAAACTGGTCACATCTCTCGATCTTCGTTGGATACCGCTGAGAACCTGGAAGAGGGGAGATTCACTCCTGTTACAACATCATTCACGGAGAGAAGGATAAACCCAGGAAAGTACAGGGCAGACAGTCTAACAGCACTGGAAATCATCATCAGAGGCAAAATCAAGTTTCATTTGGAAAGGCATGGATTAAGGGAAGTTATGCCCGATTAACTTGGTGGAAATCTTTGAAGAAGTAGCAGGGAAGATTGATCAAGTTTGTGCAGCACATATTATCTCCATGGACTTGTTAAAAAATTCAACAAATTACCACAAAGGAGGTTTATTAAGGTGGTGCTGGCAAATGGAATTAAGGGATAAGAAATTAGCTTTGGAACAATGCAAAGATGGAGATGAATAAAGGTCTTTCAGGCTGAAAGGAGGGTTGCAATAATGTTCCCCAAGTGTCCCCAAGCTATGAGCATATTACTCTTTGCAAGTCTCATTACACATTTGTGGCTAAGAAGCCATATGTCCGTTAGAGTGCTGAAATAGCTGCAGCAAAGGGCAAAACAGTGCATAATTGACAGCTCTGTCTCTCTAAGCAATTTTATCAATTACATAATTTGTTTTGTATGAATAAACAGAGGTTTCAATACTAACAGTTTCTGCTTTCAACAGGTCTGAATCCTTGCCATTTTTTATTCAAGGTCCAGTGAAGGGAGTTTTTATAAATCAGTGATTGACTGCTTTATAAAACCTATACTAACACATATGGTTGCCACAGCGCTGGTCAGATACAGAGGTTATAGTAAATGAATGGGCCATAGTATTACCACAGATTTGCAGTGTGATATGTAGGGTCAGTGTGACAGTGGGGCACAGTTTAGAATTGGCAGCGTGAGAAACCTTTTAACCTCATGTTTCAAAGTTGACACTGAAACCCCAGTCCCTCAAACAAACACTGGCCCCATAGTCTCTGACACAGACACATTTATTCCCCCCCACAGTCCCTGTCAGACACTCACACACTATCTTCCGCAATCCTTGACACACACTGTTTCTCACAGTCACCCATATATACTCTATTCTCAGCGGTCACTATTGCTCTTACCCCACTGTCTGGTCTCCACTTCTTTGCTGCCGTGTTCATACTGACAGGAATAAGTGGCTCTGTAATCCAATTCGATTACTGCCCATCTCCTGAATTGGTAAGTGCCATTGTGGTTGGGCAGAATTCCAGTGGAGTATGTTTCCCCAATTGGTGTGCCATTTTTTAGGAGAATGACTTCAATATCTCGAGGGTAAAATCCTGTCACGAGACAGGACAGTTGGGCTGATTCAGTTGCTGATGTGATATCCACAGTAAGGAACATCTGAGGAGCAACTGAGAAAGTGAAACAGATCAGAATCAGGTCAGTGAGAGACAGGCATTGATAAATACCTCTTTAAACTGGAGTCTGACCCAGATCTGAAGGAATCATAAATACCCCTTTAATCTGGGGTTAGACCCTGACCCCAAGGAATTGTAAATACCCATATAATCTGGGGATTAGACCTTTTATCAAGAGATAACATAATGAATGTCATTCAATACTGATTGACAGGCTGTCATCTCAATCTCAGCTCCTACCAACTCCCAATTCTCAGTCCTGACGACACTCATTCTCACCCTCTACCTCACTTCCAATTAACTTCCCCACTCTCAATTGACCATCCTGAACTCCTAGTTGCACCTCAACCTCAGTTTCCCCTCACTCACAGTCACCCCAAACCCTCACCTTCATTCAGATGTAAGGGTTTAAGAAGGTGATGGTGTTGTGGTAATGTCAATGGACTAGCGATTCAGAACCCCAGGCCAATCTTCTTAGCAATAAATGCTTGCCAAGCCAGCAGTACCCACATTTCATAAAATAATTTTAAAAAAACTCCCTCACTCTTAGACACTCCCACTCTCAGTTCTCCACCATCTCCCCATCCCTCACTCACTCACTGGGTTTTAACCCTCTCTCTCCCTGCTGCAAGTATGTTTTCAGCCACTCCATGCAGGTTCTCTCCAGGTAAACCTTCCTCTGCAGATTCCTGGCCTTGTCCTGGTCCCACTTGTTCTTGGTAATCAGTCCCCAGGATACTGGAGTCACCCACACCATGTGCTCCTTGTCAAAGCTAATGTAGTCCTGGCCATCCCAGCCTTCCTGGTGAAATCCGTTGCTCTTCCCATCAGTCTGGAGCTCACAGCCGTGCATCACCTGGACTGTGCGGATCCCTGTTAATCAAACACGCATGCAGCCAATCAGCAATCGTTGCTGTGAGAATCCACCTACCCTGACCTGTCAGTCAGCAGGGAGGGCTTAGTGGAAGGATGTAACCTTCCTCAGTTCCTTCTACTCTTGAACAGTCTCCAAAGATTGAAAAGAAGGTAACATAACAATGCTGTTTGAAAAAGAGGCAGAATCCAGAGAGCTATAGCCTTATATCAGTCACAGGCAAAATACTGAAACCTGTTATTAGGATCACGGTAACAGGATAATAATCTGATTACAGAGTTAACATGGATTTATCACAGGGACATCATGTTTGACCAATCTATTTCAGCGTTTCAATGACATAATGAATATGATAAATAATGGGAGAGACAATGCCCTCTAGTTTTGACTCCCCTACCCTGGGGAAAAGACCTTGATGATTCACCCCATCCATTCGCCTTATGATTTTATAAACATCTATAATGTCACCCCTCAGCCTCTGTTAGTATATAGTATTTGAATTTCAGATCAGTTTTGATAAGGTGCTAGGTAAAAGGTTATTCCAGAAAATAAGGATTCATGGGATTCAGGACTGATTAATAGACAAAATGCAGAGAGTCAGGTTATATAGGTCATATTCAGATTGGCAAGCTGGAACTAGCAAGGACCCTGTAAGGATCAGTACCCAAGTCAGCCCTGAGGACATAGAGATAGCAAGAACTGCAGATGCTGGAGTCAGAGTCAACACAGTGTGGAGCTGGAGGAACATAGCAGGTCAGGCAACATCAGAGGAGCAGTTCTGATGAAAGGTCCCGACCCGAAACATCAACTCTCCTGCTCCTCTGATGCTGCCTGACCTGCTGTGTTCCTGCAGCTTCGCAGTGTGTTGAGCCTGAGAACATAATGTTGCTGAGGGATGTAGAAAAGATGGGGCAGGAAAGAAAAGAAAACGGCAGTCAGAATACAATGCATAAAAGCATTAAATTAGTAGAAAAACAGGAAAAGCAGCATTTTTTTGGAATGGTGAGGGAGTGAGGAATATTTACAATCAGAGGGATCTAGGTATTCCCTGTTTGTCGAATCACAGGATGGTTACAGCATAGAGGGGTCCATACTGTCATAGACATGGAGAGCAGGGAAACACACTGTACCAACCAAATACCCTAAATTAATCCAGTCCCTTTTGCCAGTATTGGCCCATATCCCTCTTAAACCCTTTCTATTCATGTACCCATTCAGATACCTTTTAAACGTTGGAAGTGTACCAGCCTGCACCATTTCCTCTGGCAGTTCATTCCATACACACCCCAACCTTTGTATGAAAACGTTTGCCCCTTAGATCCCTTTTAAATCTTTCCTCTCTCACCTTAAACCTATGCCCTCTAGTTTTGGATTCCCCTACCCTGGAAAAGACCTTGATGATTCACCCTATTTATTTACCTTATGATTTTATAAATCTCTATAAAGATCACCCCTCAGCTTCCGATGGTCCAGAGAAAATTGCCTCAGCTTATTTAGCCTCTCCCTTTAGCCCAAATCCTGCAGCTCTGGCAACATCCTTCTAAGTCTTTTCCGAACCCTTCCAAATTCTTTCCTATAGCAAGAAGACCAGACTTGAACGCAGTGTTCCCATACTGGCCTAACCATTGTCCTGTGCAGCCACATGACGTCCCAATTCCTATACTCAATGCACTGACCAATAAAGGCAAGTGTACCAAACACTTTCTTCACTACTCTGTCTACTTGCCACTCCAAGGAACTGTTAACCCGTGCCCCAAGGTCCCTTTGATTGGCAACACTCCCGAGGACCTTATCATTAAGCATACAAGTCCTGCCCTGATTTGCCCTACCAAAATGTAGCACCTCACATTTATCTAGATTAAACTCGTCAGCTGTTGTTTCTGTACCAGCCCTCTACAACAGTGACTCAACCAGACCCAATCCACCCACCATTTCAGAGATAAGATGGCAGGGAGTGAAACATAAATGAGTAAGGAAGGGGGAATGGAGAGACATGAAGGGTTGGAGAGAATAGAGAAATAGGGGCACTTAAGAGGCACAGAGGATGGAGGAATAGAAAGACACAGGAATGGGAGAAATAGAGAGACACAGAGGATGGGGGTAATAAAAAGACAGGGGGAGTGGGGATAACTGAGAAAAATGAGGAATAAGGGTGGAGAATGGGTAACAGACAAACACAAGGGGTCAGATAGAGGGGTAGTCTCACCTCCACTCTGGTTGGTGCGGTTTCAGGCTGTCTGAATATTGGTCAGCCCGATGTGCTCAGAGCTCCTCAGGACCTGAGCCTGCTGTTCCCAATACTCAGGGTCCTGACACTCTGCCATCCATTGTTGCAGAGGGATCAATTTGCGAAGATCACTGTCATAGTAATCTATCGGAATGTCATCGACATAACCAACAGCCAGAAACTTGGGGAGACCATGAATTGGGGTCATTGCAGTGTAGAAATACCGGAGGGAATGAGAGCCTGAAACAGGGAGAGAGGGAGACAATAGGACATGTACCTCAAACACATCACAGAGTTCCTTGTAAATAAAATCTGACATGAAAGACCAGAGTATAAATCCCAATGCAAAGCCCCCTGTAAATAAACCCTACAACACACAGTCTCCCGTAAGCAACCGTAACACACACAGCCCCCTGTAAATAAACCCTTGACACACAGTCCCTGTAAATAAACCCTCAACACACAGCTCCTTCTAAAATAAACCCAAAAACACAGAGGGCCCTGTAAATAAACCCAAAAACACAGAGGGCCCTATCATTTTTTTTCTTTATTCATTCATGGGATGAGGGTGTTGCTGCCCAGGCAGCATTTATTGCCCATCCCAAATCGCCCAGCAGGCAGTTCAGAGTCAACCACATTGCTGAGAGTCTGGAGTCACATGTAGGCCAGACCAGGTAAGGATGCAGTTTCCTTCCCTAAAGGACATTAGTGAACCAGGTGAGTTTTTCCGACAATTGACAACAGATTTATGGTCTGTTAATTACGGATATTTATTGAATTGACATTCCACCATCTGCCATTGCAGGATTCGAACCCAGGTCCCCAGAACATTATCTGGGTCTCTGGATTGATAGTCCACTGATAATATCACTAGGCCATCGCCTCCCCTTATAAATAAACCCCAAAACACAGAGCCCCCCGTAAATAAACCCTAAAAGGAAGAGGGCCCTGTAAATAAACCCTACAACGCAGAAGGCCCTATAAATAAACCCTAAAACTCAAAGGGCCCTGTAAATAAACCCTAAAATGCAGAGCCCCCAGTAAATGAATCCCAACACAGAGTCCCCTGTAAATAAACCCTAACACTGAGACACCGTAAATAAGACCTGACATTGCTCCATTTCCTACTTATTAAAGGATGTTTCTATTGTCCAAAGCTCTGGTTAGATTCCTCAGCAGAACTGCTTTCTGTGTTGGGCATTGCACCTTAATAAGGATAGACTAGTTGAAGTGTGCAGGTCAGAGAGACAGATACTAAGTTTTCGACTAAATAGCAGACACCTGGCTTGTATTCCAATGAAATTATTGAGGTGATGAGACTGTTTAAAGGATTTAATTGCAGATTCCGAAAGTGATAGTGTCAAAAATACAGGAATTGATTTTAAAATCATAGCTAAGCTGTTTCTCCAGCCTGACAATGAATGCCCTCCCTGACACCATTCCTCACTGAGGTTTAATATTCCAGTCCCAAACCTGGCACAGCGACCCTGTTTGAGTCAATTATCCACTAATCAAGAGTTAATACCCCAATAGCCAGTCCGACATGGAGAACCCTCTCTGACCACAGTACCAACCTGCATAGACAACTGCAGACAGAGAGACCAGCATTGTAAGACCAATCATCATAGCTTCCTTTAACAGAGTGTAATGAACAGTTTGTGAGGAATCTTTTCCAAGGAACTGTGTTTCCTGTTCAGTTCAGACCGAGTGATTCATATGCTCTGTGAGCTGCCTCCTGTGTTGTGTGAAAATGTAAGCTGAATGATACACAAGTATCTTTAAGGGCTGCTCCACAGACCAGGTCCTCTGCAGATACAGGAAACCACAAATGATATCAGTTGCAACTCGTGTGCTCAGGCAAAATCTAAACAGGGCTAAGTTTGGTGGAGAGACGAATGGACCAAGAAGGTTGGTCCCTGCGAGGTGGCAGCAGCTAGGAGGACTGCTTTAACAGAAGTGTAGATTAGGATCAGAATCTCTACAAGATCCCAGAGTATGTGCAGTTACCATTTTTCACATGAAGAACCTGAGACTAGGGGTGAAAGAGAGGGAGAAGCTGCTATTATGGAACCCAGGTTAAAATTTGTCTTCCCCACTCAATTCACTTTCAATCTAAAAGAGAAGGTGGGAGTGACTGTCTATCCACGAAGGGCTGGCCTGAGAATAGGTCGTAGAGCGGCTGAGCTGGGCTCTGGGATCTTCCTGCAGCTGAGTGAGTTTGGGCCTCAGGAAAGGCTGGGGAAGGGCTTCATTCCAGAGGGGACCCAGACTGAGAGATAACCGATCCACAAAGTGAGGAGTCTGAGCCCAAGGGGGAGGGAGAGAGAGAGCAGGGTGAATGGTGGAGGTGGTGGGGCTGTGAACTAGGGCATGGGTAAGGGAGAGCCAAAGGGGAGTGAGAGAAGAGCTATAGTTGGAAGGAGGTGATGTGGGCTGGACGAGGCCAATGGACGGTAATGGAAGGGCACGAAGGTTAAAGAAGGGAATGAGAGGACCTTTCTGAAGGAGAGTCACTGGACCCGAAACGTTAACTCCGCTTTCTCTACACTGATGGTGCCAGATACAGCTGCATTTTTCCAGTAATTCTCTGATTTCCAGCATCCGCAGTTGTTTGGTTTTTGTTTGAAGGAGGGGGAAAGCGTTAAAATAATCCAGTTTGTGTTGCCATTTACAGGGGCTCACACCGCCACGTGATAGCGACTCGGGCTACCGTGCATTCAAAATTCAAACTCCCGAACGCTGGACGATAACCGCCGCTACGCGGGACAAACCGACAACTCCCGTCAGGCACCGCGGACCATCTCTCACCTGATTCATAGCTGCCAAGCCCATATGCAGCATGGGTAATGTAGTTCGGAGCGGGATTTGGGGTGAATTGAGCTGAGTCCCTGTGGAGGTTTTAAACAACCTCAGTGAAGGGGGAGCTTTCTGGGTTTGGGGCTGTAATTCAGTTAATGTTTGAGGAGATGGGCTGTCCCTCACTCCATCAAACACAGGAAGGCACTTCGAAAATCTGAGTACAAAACTGGGGAAGAGGGGACGGAGAAACTCAGCAGGTCTGTCAGCGTCTGTGTAGAGAAAACAGTGTTAACGTTTCGAGTCCAGGATGGTTCTTCTGTGGGACTGAAGTGGGCTGTCAAAATGATAGAGTGGAACAAATGATAAAGGTGCCTCAACGCAAAAGGCAAAGGGTGTGTTTCCTGTGATTAGAAAAGATGTAGATGTGTTTTCTTTCCAGAAATGCAGCCAGACTGACTGAGTTTCTCCAGAAATTTCTGATTTTGTTCTGGCAGAGAGTATATGTTTATGGTGGCTGTTAGTAACAGAAAATGTGTAAAAAAAAAAAAAAAAAAAAAAATCCCAAAGAACTGCTGATGCTGGAAATCAGGATCTAAAACAGAAACTGCTGGGAAAACTCTGCAGTTCTGGCAGCATCTGTGGAGAGAAAACAAAGTTCTGAAGAAGGGTCACTGGACTTTGCTTTCTCTCCACAGACGCTGCCAGACCAGTTGAAGTTTCTCAGAAATTGTGTCAGCTCTGTTTAGGTTAAACCCATGTAAACGAGACACAGGGCTGGCAGAGTTATCAGTATTTACCTTCCAAAGTTGTTGAACTCAATGTTGAGACCTGAAACTAGAAATCCAGAAAGTACCAAAAGGAAAACCAGGGACTGATCGTCCAGCTTGTAGTGGGTGTCACTGCAACACTGTAGTCCAGGTAAAGTGGTTGTGATTGGCGACGAATCTGTCTCCAGAATAGCCTGGCCAGGATGGGGAGCAGCACAGGAGTAGGAGGGTGCCACCCTCTTCTGTCTTTGACTGAGCAAGTGATTGATAGTTCTATGAAAAGGTCACTCAACTCGAAACATTAACTAATTCTTACAACAGATTGCTGAGCGTTTCCAACAATTTCTGTTTTGTTTGGAATTGACATCAAGCTTGTCAGAGTAAGTGTTTCTTTTTCTCCATCTGTTCATTCAAGGGAATAGCCGCTATATTCTTTGGACAGCAGCTGCAATAAGTGGGGTTTTATTTACAAGGGACAATGACAAGTTGAAATCTCCACCTGATCTGCTGCTCCAAGTCTTCTACCTAACCTCTTACATTCACTCTCGAAAGCCTTAATCTTTTCCCTAACTACATCATTCCCATCAATGTGTACAATAACTTTCGGTTTCTCATTCTCCCCTTTAACAATATGCTTCAAACATTTTGAGATGTTCTTAATCCTGGGACCAGGAAAACAACATATTCTAGAATCACACTCACTGCCGCAGAATTTCTTGTCTGTATCCTTGACATTCTTTTAAATCTTATCAACCCCTGCCTAACATAAAATTTATTCTTTGTACCCTAGATCTGACTATTGCTTCCATTTTCCTCTGAGAGGCTATCCTTTTCAACAGTACCCAAAACTGCGTATCTGAGAGCAAAATAGCCACAGGAGACTTCTGAACTACCTTCTTAGCTTTTCTGATGGTCATCCATCTGTCTGACTGATCCAGCTGTGTAATCACTTCTCTAAATCTACTAGCCATCTAACTCTGTGTATTTTGATTGCCCTCAATGACTTTAAGCCTAAAAAGCAGCTTACAATAGCACCTTATATCTAAAAGAAACTACCTTTTGGTATTTAGGCATCACATCAGGTGACAATAACATGTATTATTGATTGGTTCTTGCAATAACTAAGATCATATTTCATTCTCAAATTCACTTTGACATTGGGCATCTTTTCACTCAAGTGATTGTTCCTTGGTCAGAACACTCCGATTGGACAAATAGAGATTCGAGGGGCATGCCCATGTCAGTTTGAACACATTCTCCTGCACGCGGTGGAGTAATGGAGGGTCAAAAGAAATCATTGACTTGACCAAATTAAATCAGCCTGGAGAAAACAATCACTCTGAAGGGGAAGGGAAAATGTTTGTGAGAGAATCATGGAGAAAGGAGATGTGGGAATTTTTGAAAATCACAGTTAATTTTTGGCACATGGGGATCTGTGACTTTCTGGGTTGATCGAATGGAATCACTGCAGGGATCTACAGGAATTACTAAGGATGACATTTAGGAATAAAAGTGATCTCCACCAAGTTCTGCAATGTATACCCCATTATTCAGCTGCCAGATTAGCAACCATTACTTTCTTATTTGTAAACCTTTCAGAATTGATTAACAATAGACTCACCATTTAAGAAAATCCAAATATGACAATGTTCGTGGATTCTGAAAATTGACCTATAAACAAAGGACAAAAATAATTATCCATTTTGAAAATACAGAATCTGAATAATACAGAAGAATGAACAAGAACAAATTCCTGGGAAAACACAGCACGTCTGGCAGCATTTGTGGAGGGAAAACAAAGTTAAAATTTCAGGTCCCGTGACACTTCTGCAGAACTTAGTTCTCCATGAGCTATGTAAGAGTGTGCAAAACTTCCACAAGTCTCAGATGTAAAATCCAGGGTTTATGGTGCACATATTTCCTGCCATGCTCTGTAGCTGGAGGCCAAACCAACCAGGGATTTAGCTCCAAGCCCAGAGCTCAAACCCCTCACCTTGCTGCTGAACTTACTGAGAAAGTCAAAAGGACACATTGATTATAAAACCTCATCAACGGATTGTTAGTTTTTAATGAGCCACTAACATGGGGATTTTATTTATCTGGTGGGATGACAATAGACAGTGGACACTGACTAGGTCTCTATAAAAGCTGTGTCCGCAACTTCCACATCATAGTGACCATGAGAGCTGGGTTTCACACAAAACAATCCAAATACCACCAGACACACATTTCACTCCCCTCCCTTGTCCACCTTCCACAGGGACTGTTCCCTCTGGGACACCCTGGTACACACTTCCTTCACCCCCAACACCTCCCCACAGCCCTACGGCACCTTCCCCTGTGACCTGCAAAGGTGCAACACCTGCCCATTTACCTCCTCCCTCCCCAATATCCAAGGGCCCAAACATGCCTTCCAGGTGAAGCAACACTTCACCTACACTTCCCAGAATCTGGTCTACTGCATTTGCTGCTCACAATATGGTCTCCTCTACATTGGGGAAACGAAGCGTAGACTGGGTGACCACTTTGCAGAAAATCTACGTTCTGCTCGCAATAAAGACCCTGAGCTACCTGTTGCCTGCCACTTTAACGCACCACCCTGCTCCCTGGCCAACATCTCTGTCTCTGGCTTGCTGTAGTGTTCCAGCAAAGCCCAATGCAAGCTGGAGGAACAACACTTCATTTCCCGCTTGTGGACCCCACAGCCCTCTGGACTCAATATTGAGTTAAACAATTTTAGGGCCTAAACTTTCCCATGTCCCAGGCCCCTACCCCACACACCATGCCTTGTTACCGTATAGCCTGCCATTACACACCCTCTGTCGTTAGTCACGAACAGTCTCTATTAACACTAGTCACCCTCCCACCTTGATCGTTAGCAACTCCTTTGTCCAACTGTCTTTCTCTCTCTTTGGGCTCTATCCTATCATTTACTCCCTACCCCACCCACCTCCCTATTTTCTGCATATAAACTGACATTTTCCCAGCCACTATCAATTCTGATGAAGGATCACCGGACCCGAAACGTTAACTCTAATTTTCTCTTCACAGATGCTGCCAGATCTGCTGAGCTTTTCCAGCAACTTTGTTTTTGTTCCAAATATTCACTCCTTTCACACAAGAATATTCCAGTAATTAGTGTTAAAATGATTTTTTTTAGACAGAAATATCCCTAAATATCAACATTTATCAGGTGTGTTCCAAAATCTTGTGAAAATCCACCATCTCCAGAAATAGCTGGGACATTACAGCAAAAACTCACATGTTTGAGAGATTTTCTGTGGAAGTGCCTTCCTGTGTTTGATGGAAGGAGGGACAGCCAGCCCATCTCTTCAAATATTAACTGAATTACAGACCCAAGCCCGGAAAGCTCCGCCTCCACTGAGGTTGTTTAAAACCTCTGCAGGGACTCAGCTCAATTCATCCAAATCCCGCTCTGAACTACATTACCCATGCTACATGTGGGGACCACGCCAACACAGTGAGCGGAACCGGTATGGAATCAGAGGGCGGGGGGAAGGGGCACTGCTGGTGTCGGAGGGTCACGCCTGCAAATGGCAACCCCTGGTGGCGCAATCTTCACCTGTCGAAAATGACCCATCTGTACTCCTTCCCCCGATTGGTTGCTTGGAGGGCACATCATGGCAACTGACAAATATGGATCCCTCAATTACCCTCACAAAACAGTATCGTTTAGTCATGATCACATTCCAGTTTATGGGACCTGGATGTGCACACATTAATTGCCTTGATTCCTTTATTACAACAGTGACCACATATCAACTTGAACTTTATTCACTGTAACTTGAGTTTTGGTGCCCTGTTAAAGTTGATATGTAAATTCAAATCTCTCTTTCATATGGAAGGCTTCCTATGAACTGCTATTTATTAACCCACTTATAGACAAAGTAGGAGGTGGTGGTGCAGTAGATAGGGTCCTTGTCTCTGAGTCAGAGACTTGATGGACAGCTCTTGACGACGATGAAGAAATAGGGTTTTGGCCAGAAATGTTTCCTGCTCCTTGGATGCTGTCTGACCTGCTGTGCTTTTCCAGCCTCACGCCTATAGACTCTGATGACTATGGATTGACTTCATAACAGGCAATGTGTAAATCCTTGCAATATGCTTATGTTGAGATGCTGAGTCGATACAATGGAGAGAATTTGCTTTCTGTTCAGGGAGCTCTGTGAGTCTGTTTGGGTGACCTTAGGGGAGGTGATGGCCTAGTGGTATTATCGCTGGACTATTAATCCAGCAACCAGATACATTCTGGGGACCCGGTTTGAATCTCACCACAGCATTTGAATTCACTAAATATCTGGAATTAAGACTCTAATGATGACCATGTGTCGATTGTCAGAAAAACCAATCTGGTTCAATAATGCCCTTTAGGGAATGAAACTGCTATCCTTACCTGGTCTGGCTTACATGTGACTCCAGACCCACAACAGTGTGATTGACTCTTAACTGCCTCTGGGCAGTTAGGGATGGGCAATAAATGCTGCCTAGCCAGTGACGCCCTCATCCTGTGAATTAACTTTTTAAAAATACTATATCGATGTTATTCCATAAAACTCCAGCAAGGTCTGCCACTGCTATATTAAATGTAATGAAGTCATTTAAGCAACAAAGCAATTTTGTCTTTTCAATATTAGAAAGCTGATGAAAATAAGCACCATTTTAAAATCAACTATAAATGCAAAAACAAGAGAAACTCATTTCAATGTTATAACTATGACTATATTAAACTATTCTAACTGCTTCCCCTGTGTATGGGACATAACTGAAATAAACTATTAGATGTGATCCCTCCGACAAGATTGAGAGATAAAGGAAAAATAGACATAGAAGGGACACACTGAGCAGAGAGTGGTGGCAGCAATTTCCTCTATTGTCCTCCTCGTCTCACTATTCCTTACACATTGTCTTGATTTCTACCTCTTCTTTCCCAATCCCCTCTCTGTCTCTTTCGTGCTCTCTATCTCTCCTCCTCCAGCATTACAAAGATTGAAGGCATAGAGATTGAATTTAAAATGGTGGATAACATCATAAAATTTTAAAAGTGGAAATTCAATTGAATTTTTAAAAAATCATTCATGGGATGTGGGCATCGATAGCAAGAGCCAGCATTTATAATCCATCTCTAACTGCCCTTGAGAAGTTGGTGCTAAACTGCCATCTTGAACCGCTGCAGTCCATGTGTGGGTACACCCACAATGCTGTTAGACATGGAGTTTCAAAATTTTATCTCAGCAACACTAAAAGAACAGTAATATATTTCCAAATCAGCATGATGAGTGGCCTGGAGAGAAACCTGTTGGTGGTGACTTTCTCATCTAGCTGCTGCCCTTGTCCTTTTAGATAAGAGTAGCCATGAGTTTGGAGGCTGCTGCCTAAGGATCTTTGGTGAATTTCTGCAGTGTATCTTGTAGATAGTACACAATTACTAGTGAGGTCAGTAATGGAAGGATTGCATGTTCACTGATGTGGTGCCAATCAAGAGGCGAATATTCCATCATACTCCTGACAATGCCTCTGATGATGGATAGGCTTCAGACAGTCAGGAGGTGTTTTATTCACTGCAGGATTCCTAGCCTCTGTCCTGCTCTTGTAGACACTTTCTTTATAGGGCTGGTCTGGCTTAGTTCATAGTCAATAATAATCTCCAGGATGTTAATAATGTGGGATTCAGTTACAGTAACAATATTGAATTAGGGAAATGGTTAGATCCTCTCTGATGGAGAATCATTGCTTGTTCCTTGTGTGGTGTGAATATTACTTGCCATTTCTCAGTCTAAGTCTACATATTGTCCAGGTCTTGCTGTATTTGGATACCGCCTGCCTCAGTACCTGAATAATCATGAATAGTGCTGAGCATTGTGCATTCATCAGCAAACTTCCCCTCTTCTAAGCTAATGACAGAGGAAAGGTCATTGATAAGGCACCTGAAGATGGTTGTGCCAAGGATACTACCCTGAGGAACTGTTGCAGAGATGTCCTGGAAGAGAGATGATTGACTTTCAACAACCACAAGTACCTTCCTTTGTGTTAGGTATGATTCCAAACAACAGTAAGTTTCCCCCTGATTCCACTGACTCAAGTTCTGCTAGGGCTCTTTGGCGCTATACCTGGTCAAATGTGGCTTTGATGTTAAGCACAGTCACTCTAGCCTCACCTCTGGAATTCAGCTCTTTTATCCATGTTTGAACCAAGTCTGTAATGAAATCAGGAGCTGAATGGCCCTGGCGGAACCCAAACTGGACGTCACTGAGCAGGTTATTGCTAAGCAGGTGCTGCTTGATAGCACTGTTGATGACACCTTCCATCACTTTACTGATGACCAAGAGTACACTGATATGGCAGTAATATAATTATGACTATATTAGAGAATTTTAACTTTTTTTTGTGATTATGCAATACCATTGAAATAAACCATCACCCTTAGGCCTGCAATTTTCCTGAAATAATTGTTGGCCACAGCATGTAGACTGGAGTCATGCATATGACTGACTGTTGGTGCCTGAACATCCAAAGGCCCTGACTGTAATTTGAAGAGCCACCTCAAACATGCACAGTTATCAGAAACGTACCACTCTCAGTCTTCCTATCTGGGACTATACTCATTTCTGGTTGCCACCAGATTTCTGACTGATGTTTAACAAACCAGCAACAAAGATGGAAACAATCAATTTACACTCTGTCATGGTGCATTCCAGAAAGGGTGCTGATCCTTGAGTCCCAGGGTCATCACAAAAGTTCAAGATTTAATCCAATTACTCAAAGCCCCAACGTTCCTGCCCAACGATTTCAGGTTAACAGACAACATTGACCAGGTTCTGCACTTAAGAAGAAAATACTATTTATTACAAATTAATCAGTTCTAACCTCAGAGGAACAAAATATGAATTGTCAAACTGATATTTTTCTCAGTTAACTGTATCAGTTATTAATCCCCTACACACATCTACACTGACATAGTCAACCAAAAGGACATTGATATTATGAGTGGAGAAAAATATTCGGGGAAGACATTTCAACTGAACACCTATAGAGTGAATTTAATGAGGTGTCCTGTCTTTTCCCAAATCCTTCTGATTGCCAATTTCTTCTTTCCAAGATATTGGCTGCAGACATAGGGCAGTTGGCACACTAATTATTCACTCAGTCACTGGTTATAGGAAGCAATTCACAGGCAAATGGTGAATGGGAATAGTTAGCTATCTTCCAGTTCTTTGTTGCTTCTCTGCGAAGAGAGCAAGAGTGAGAGAGACAGAGATAGAGAAAGCTGCTGACTCTTTAGAGTCTGGAGACTTTCAGCCCCTGGTTTGTTAACACGCAGGCTATCCACCCACCCTGGACAACTGGATCCTGACTGGGAAAAAATCAAAATGCTATCTCTGGGCAGAACTAGCTTGAAATAAACCCAGGGTGCTGATGAGTCACCAGCAGCTTCCCCTCCACTGCTTGAACAAAGATACACTGTAAATACATTGAGTTCCAAGAATTTGTTTTAGAACTGCATCATCTCCTTTCACGGTCTTTGGTTTAAAGCAGTATTCGTTTCCCATTTTGATGACCTATCTGAAAAATTTTAAAATGTAGTCTTTATAATAGAATTTATGTCAATTTATAAATTTTGGATATAGTCAATTACAGCCAGATCATTTGGACAAAAGCAACAGAAACACCAAAAAAAAACTTTCAGCCAAAACCTGTGATTGAACTTGTTGCATATTTGTGGAGAAATTTTACTGAAATAAACATTTCTAAGAATGATGTGTGACCAATAAGTATTTTTATTTCAGTCTGGCGCATTGTGAGCTGATTGGTTTCAATATGTAAATATCTATTGGATAAGGTCTTTACTAGTTTTACAATGTTTTTTTTCAATAAATGGTGACGGGGTATGTTTGTACAAAGGCAGAGAGCCTGAGGAATTGCTTATGTGTCTCCGGCAGCAACTGTAATCCATGTGGAATAATCCAGCTGGAACTGGACTTCTACCCACAACTTTGTTCTCTGCTTCAGGGCTCTGATGGTTAAAGTCCTACTCCAGGACTTGAGCACAAAATCTGTGGCTGAAACTCCAGTGCAGGGATGGAAGAAATTACAGAGATGGGAGGGGTAAGGCCATGGGGGATTTTGAAAACAAGCTCAAAAATCTCACTAAAACTAATACTGAGTTTTCATGGGACGAGTGGATTATTCCTTGAATTTTATTTCTGACACATTTTCAGAACTGTCTAAATAATAGAATTTTCCTAAGTGACTGAATGAAAGCAAAACAGTCCATCAGCAGTAATAATTGAAGGCAGTCTCTTAAAATGTCCTATCGCATCTGACTCCAAGGACTTCACCCCACTTCACAGCTTCAGGAACCCAGATATAAAGACAATACTGGCATCTACGGCTCCAACTTGTTAACACTTTAAATCAAATCAAACTTTCAGGCCTACAGTTACAGGTGAAACTCATTCTGTACACAGCCTTGGAGATTATACTATTAGAAATTGAAACTAATAGAATAGAAATATTACGTTATTTTCAGCCGCACTGTCTTAGCTGAGTTAGAAGACTGCAGTTTCAAGTCTCACCTAGAGTCTGGGCATTGTGGCTGACCCTCTAGTGGAATAATAAGGCAGTGCTGCACTGTAAAAGAAACAATTAATGTTAATCCATGCTACTGTCCGCCCTTTCAGGTGAATGTAGAAGATTCCTTGAGATTAAAGAGCAGGGAAGATATCCTGGCCAGTGTGGATCCCACAATCACAAAAACAGATGATCTGATCAGTATCACATTAATATTTGTGGGAGCTTGCCATGTAAAAATGGGCTGCCATTGTTCTGAAATTAGAAACAGTGGCTAAACTTCACCAAACACATAATTGTCTAAAAGGTGCTTTCGGACAGCCTGAGTTCGTGAAACATTTGTACAGGACATATCTGGGCAATTCTCAGCTCGATGCCAGTGTTGTCACTTGGTTAGAGGTATGGCTAGTTCTGGAGCTTGACTCCTCAGTATGACAGCTGAGATACAACTCAGGAAGGAGGGTCCAGACCCGAAACGTCAGCTTTTCTGCTCCTCTGATGCTGCTTGGCCTGCTGTGTTCATCCAGCTCTACACCTTGTTATCTTAGATTCTCCAGCATCGGCAGTTCCTACTATCCCTGAATCGAGATACAACCCTTGCTGTGGTCTGTGACATCTATTATATATGCAGAGGGAACCAAACTAAGCGAAACCAAATCAAAGTAAAATATGACGTATGTTACAATTAAAAAACAGAAAAACTGCTGGACAAACATTGCAGATCTGGAACTGTCTGAGGAAGGTAAACGCATGAACAGCTACAACATTTACAAGACATTTGGAGAGGTATACGGATAGGAAAGGTTTAGACGATATAAGCCAAACACAGGCAAACGGGACTAATCTAGTTTGGGAAACTTGGTTCAGCATGGACGAGTTAGCTGAAGAGTCTGTTTTTGTGCTGTGTGACCTTACAACTCTATTAGAGAAACAGAGTTTCTATTTTTTCATTTTTTAAATTATTTTTATTTTATTATCACATTTCTATTCAACATGGAAGCATTCTACACCCAGTAGAATGTTAACCAGGAAATGATCAGTGAGAGTTGCCCAGGCTGCTGAATTCCCAACTGATTTTAAAAAAGCAACTGGCCTAGTAATGGGCATCTCAGTGAAGAATTATATTCCCTTCTAGAAACTAGAGAACTCATCAACACTGCTATCTTTCCACCTCTTTAACACACATCAAATGTGCACATGAAACAGGAACATGTGTGGGATTGTGTGTTATTCTATGTGGCACTCAGGCATGCTGCACTGTCAGAGTTGCTGTCTTTTGGTTGACACTTTAAACTGAAACCCGATTTGCTGTCTGAAGTGGATGTTCGTAATGCCATGCCACTCTTTCAAGGTGGAGCGAATGAGTTGTCCCCAGTGTTTTGGACTATACTTGTCCCTCAGTCAGCACCAGAAAAGACAGATTTTCCAGTCATTGTCACAGTGATACTTCTGGGAGCTTGTTCTGACCTTCAAAAGTAGCTCATTGCCTGTAGAGGGATGTGTTATTGCTGGTGGTTGAGAAAATTCTATCAAAATGCAAGTCACTTTTCAAGTTAACAGGACTGTATTAAAATTCTATCCCTGAACATGAAAGAGACTTGGTTTTTAACAGCACAGTTCATAATTTGGTCAAAGCAACAAAAAAACTGCTTCCATTGTTGTATCTGCTTCACGTTTAAAAATATTTTGTAGGCTTAAGTTTGACAACTAGTATTCACAACTACCTGAATTTGTTAGGAATGAAATGACTTAGAACATTTTTGAAAGGCATTTATTGTCAGTCACATGTCTTATGACAACTGCTTGTTTCCTGATGACCAGCTTCCTGGGTTTAAAACTCTCAGGTTACAGCTTATGCTTTGAATATTTCCTTTGGAATAGTTGGTGACAAGTCTGTAGGGAAGGGGCTCTGCTCATTTCTCCTGATTCTGGAAAATAAGTCTCATCATTAATTCTGACTGTCCTCCTGCAGAGCAACTCTAAGATTTCTTAACACAATGTCTCCTGAGCAGGTTGCATCTGCCAAGATCCTACAAACAACTGCCTACGTTTTGTGACACTTATACACACGTCAGAATATCAAACTATTAGCTATTTGAACAACACTAATCTTAAATTTGCCCAGATGTGTCTATTTTCCCATCTTGAATCTTGGCAAGGAGGAATTTGCTTTTTCCACTTACCTAGTGTTTGTGCATGTATTTGTTTTGGGTTATCTTCAGAGGCAAGCATTTTCTACTTCATATTAAAAATTGTGTGTGTTAACTAGTTCTGCATCTTCAATGAATGTGTTCTGTTTCATAATAAATCAATGATTTTGTCCTTATTGATGAAACCTGATCAATAGATAATTTTTTGTTATAAGTCTAATCTAGGAAAGGATACAACTAGACATATCAGGTACCAGGAAAATCAATTACACTGATTTGTGTCTGTGCAGCAATGAGACTAGAGAGTGATAGTGCACTCTTCCCATCTTGGACAGAACAGTAACGTCAAGGGCAAATATTTTGGAGAAAATAGCAGTTTGAGAAAGATGCTTTGAATTAGCTTGTGGTTAGACTGCACCATTGCTTTCTCTTTCACAAACACGTACTGTTTGAAATGCTCACCATCAAAGAAAATATCCAGGCTCCATTTCTAAAACTGTGTATAATGTTGTTCAGCTTGTGTTAACCCTCTGAATGTAAACAAAACTGCTTGTTCCTGTTGCATGGGAATTACTCTAAGTCCTGTTTCATTGACACTGCATCATCGTGTCAAAAGCACTGTAAAAACCAAAAGTGACTGTTTCAACAAGAAAAAGGATTACTGACGTAATCATTTAAGTGGAACAACAAATTATCTGCTGGAAACTTCTCCAAAGTCAACATCAGTCAGACAATCAGAACCCAGATACCTCCTGATGGGTTTGGAAGACTAACAGTTATGTTTTAATCTGTTACAGGGACAACTGTGTCAAAGAATATCCCTCACACAATAGAACTGCAAGTTACATCCATCCCATAAGAAGATGTATTAATAACTTTCCAATAATTCTTGCAAAGGGCCATAAACAGTCGGCCTTTGTCTCAATGCTAATTGCTTCTTCTTCACCAGGAGGCTTGGTCACATAACTTCCACAGTGTTGAATACTTTTCAACTGTGCAATTCTGAAATAGCAGACAGATCAGGGGTCAGTGCTGCTCCATTCCACATCTACTGACAAAATCTACACTTTTAATTTCACGTGACAAAGGAGAAACCGATAGCTTGTAAAATGCAGCCACTCACCTGTATTTGTGCACTCTGCAAGTAAATCTGCTTTCATCAAATCAGTGAAGCAGAAATCACATTTCAGCAAATCTTCATCAAAAGACTTTCAAAGGAACTTTTAAAAATAAACTGCTGACAGCTCTTCAACAGCAGGCTAGCCAATCAACCCACAATAATAAAATGGTAAATCTTGGTTTTATTTTGAATTTAAGTGGATATCTTGTTTGTTAAGGATGACACACAGTTTACTTGAAAATAGAAACTGAAAAATGGACATTTGGATTATTAGGTTTTTCACAATTTGTTGGATACATCAGCACTAGGTGTTATTTCATTAAAATGTAAAATGCCCAGCAACAAGATTTTGATTGGTTATAAATGGGCAATTTGATACTGAACTGGGAGGAGAAAGATTAGTTGGGACTCAGACCTTCAAGGCTGTCAGCAAGTGAAGTAATATTGAAAGAACTTGTGAAAAAACAACAAATTCTAATTGAAACCAAGATCTAGATATAACTGAGTAGCTACTGAATTGAGGGACTTTTGCAATCAGTAACAACAACAAACTGCGAGAAAGTCACCTCATTTCATCTTTTGGATTGAACTCTAATCCACAGACTTTGTGCATTTTTACCCGCTTACTTTCAATCCACAATATTCCTAAAATGACGTTTGTCTCATCAGTCTTGTCCATCTTCTGTGTGAATGAGTTTCTGAGTGTTTGGATTTAGTTGGGTGGGGGGGGGGTGGTGGGGTGGGGTGGTGGGAAGCTTAGTTAAAGTTTGCATATTAGTAATTAATAATCTTTTTGCCACTTGTTGGTACATAAGGTTGTTACAGTGAATACATTTTTTCTTCCTTCAGACTGTGGTCACATTCAGGCATGAACCATTCCTAGAGATTCAACTGGTCATTTCTCCCAGGTGACAACTCGTGTAATGGTGTTTTCAGTGCACAACTTCCACCAGGGTTATGACACGTTCCAATTTGACATCTCCATGTGTATTTATGATGTGCATACATTGTGAAGAATTCCTGAATTTATACAAGTGAGTGAAATAAACCGTACTCCAGGTTTAACTTTACCAGTGTTACTGTATTCCTTACAGAGTCAGAGCGCACAAAAAGAGAAACGGGGGAAAGACACTCCCACAGTTTAAAAAATGGGATAAAAGAAATCACAATCAATTACCAACAAGTGTGCAGTATAAGGAAAAACATTTGTTTTAATCCTCACAAAATGTCTATAACAATGGACTTCATAGCCCCTCAACACTGGTGTTATTGTCACTAGGTGTTTGATGGGAGTGAAAGCTGCTTATTGTTCTGTGCCCCAGTCCCACTGAACGTCCTTCACACTGCGCTCATTTCAAACCTTACACTTGAAGTGGTCCTCTGCGAGAGCCTTCTTTTGGTGATCAGGTCAAAGGTTAAATTGATCTTCCTGAATGGACTGATGGGATGACAGGTTTGAGACAGACATGCTGAGACAGAGAGTGCCTTGGAAATGACATCTCCCCTGGGTGAGCACTGGAGGGTAAACAATGCAGACAGCTCTCAGTGCCACACAAGCAGTTGACCCAGCTTCAAGTCCGTGTGGAGATGTCAGTGTCTGGTGAGAGAGGAGGAGATAGTGAAACAATCCTGATACACATCACACTAGAAGGTATACCATATTGCTTCACCTATATACCAAGAGATCCAAAGATCCAGAAAGTCCGACAATCATGTAAAGGCTTTATTACAGATCTCATTCAGAAAGGGTTACTTCCCTGTGAGTGTTTTGGTTGATCCTGAGTTTCACCGGTGACCTAACTCCCGATCACTGACTGTACAAAAACAGTCACAAACATTGCACCTGAAAAAGTTCTCCCGTCTGAATCCTGTGGATTCCCAAATGTTTGAAGACATCACGAAAGGTTCATCATCAAATCATGCATGAAGGGTTACTCCCCTGTGTGGATCCTCTAATGGAACAGGAAGTTCCAAGAACTTGAGAATGATTTCCTATATATTTCACGTGTGAATGTAACCTCTTTGTGTGAATGCTCTGGTGACTGCGAAGAGTTGATAAATTCAAGAATGATTTGATACACATATCACACATGAATGGTCTTCCTTGTATGAATAAATTGATGCTTGTGTAGATTCAATGACTCCAAGGATGAGTTGTGACACAACTTCCAATTGCATGGTTTCTCACAAGTATGAATCCTCTAGTGGAATAGGAATCTCCAAGAGATGGGGAATGATTTGTCATACAACTAACATTTAAACAATTTCTCTCCTGTGTGTATTCGTTGGTGTGTGCGAAGGTTTCCTGACTGTGTAAATGATTTGTTACACACCTCACACCTGAATGGTTTCTCTCCTGTGTGAATCCTCTGATGGATCAGGAGTCTTTGTGAAGTGGGGAATGATTTGTCACACACCTCACACTTAAACAA
Source organism: Rhincodon typus (assembly GCF_021869965.1). NCBI lineage: Eukaryota > Metazoa > Chordata > Chondrichthyes > Orectolobiformes > Rhincodontidae > Rhincodon > Rhincodon typus. The sequence continues at coordinate 1,618,882 of NC_063366.1, forward strand.
CTTCTCTCCTGTGTGAATACGTTGGTGTGTGCGGAGGTATCCTGACTGCGTGAATGATTTGTCACACACCTCACATTGGAAAGGTTTCTCCCCTGTGTGGACACGTTCATGGATGCGGAGGTTCGATGATGATGAGAATGATTTGTCACACACTTCACATCGGAATGGTTTCTCTCCAGTATGAATCCTCTGATGGAACAGGAGTCCTGATGAAGTGGGGAATGATTTGTCACATACCTCACACTTAAACAATTTCTCTCCTGTGTGAATACGTTGGTGTATGTGCAGGTATCCTGCCTGTGTGAATGATTTGTCACACACCTCACAATGGAAGGGTTTCTCTCCTGTGTGCACACGTTGGTGCGTACGGAGGAATACTGCTCGCGCGAATGATTTGTCACACACTTCACACCTAAACGGTTTCTCTCCTGTGTGCATACGTCGGTGTATACGGAGGGATCCTGACCATGAGAAAGATTTGTCACACAGTTCACAGCTGAATGGTTTCTCTCCTGTGTGTACACGCTGGTGTAGGGTCAGGGATCCTGAATGTGAGAAGGATTTGTCACACACGTCACAGGTGAACGGTTTCTCCCCCGTGTGGACACGTCGGTGTAAGTGGAGGTTTCCTGACTGTGAGAATGACTTGTCACACAGGTCACACTTGAATGGCTTCTCCCCTGTGTGAATCCTCTGATGGAACAGGAGTCTCAATGAAGTGGGGAATGATTTATCACACACCTCACACTTAAACAATTTGTCTCCTGCATGAATACGTCGGTGTATGCGGAGGTATCCTGCCTGTGAAAAGGATTTGTCACACACCTCACAATAGAAAGGTTTCTCTCCCGTATGGACACGCTGGTGTGTGTGCAGGTATCCTGACTGCGAGAATGATTTGTCACACACCTCACATCGAAATGGTTTCTCTCCTGTGTGGATGCGTTGGTGTATACGTAGGTATCCTGACTGTGAGAAGGACTTGTCGCATACCTCACAATGGAAGGGTTTCTCCCCCGTGTGGACACATTGGTGTGTGCGAAGGTATCGTGACTGTGAGAATGATTTGTCACATACCTCGCACTGGAATGGTTTCTCCCCTGTGTGGATACGTTGGTGGACGAGGAGTTTTGATGACTGGGAGAATGATTTACCACACTGCCTGCACATGAACGGCTTCTCCCCTGTGTGAATATGTTGGTGCATGGAGAGGCTTGATGACGATGAGAATGACTTGTCACACACATCACATGTGAGTGTTTTTTTCCCCATGTGAATGCGTGGGTTATTCATCAGATATAATGGTCGCCAGAAATCCTGATTATGCACCTCAGATATGAATCGTTTCTCCCAAGAACGAATGCATCACTGATTCATGAACGTAGGTAACTTTACAAAAGCACTGTTGAAAGTTCTCTATCATCTAACTGCTTTTGTTTTAAAAGATTTACAACAGATGGACCTTGTGTGTTGACAGCTTACTCACTTACATGTTAGAACTGCCACTCACCTGTAGAAAAGAGTTAGTGGTTCATGAAGCTCAATGATTGATTAAAGCTCTTACCACACTTGGAGACCACTCACACTTTTTCCCAGCCTGACAGATCACGCACAGTCAAACCATCAGAAATGTTGGTTCTGATGGAAGATCCCGCACGACTGATCAGTTTCACATCCAATGATATGTCAACTCTTCTGAACTGGAACAATTTCCATATGATGGTTTCACTCAGCAAGCATCTCTGTTTGGCAATGCTGTGAAGGGATTGGATGTCTTCCCACAGCTGTGCAGTTGTTCATTGGGTGATGGCCAGGGTCTATCTGTAGTCTACCTTCTCTGTATTCTCTGGTGTCATATAATGAAATCCTTCTGCAAAACAGGAAATTGAAACATGATTTCCTTCAACACTCCCTCTTCTGTAAACTTGCTGAATTCTCAGTCATTTCTTCTTCACATTTTTATTGCATGGGGCTGTCACTGACTCAATAGCATTTATTGCCATTCCTAATTTCCCTTCAGAATGAGATGCTGACCCATTGGAACCATCAGACTCCCCTGGGTGGAGTGGGGCTTTGGGGCAGAGACGAGCAGTCATGCAGATGTTATACCTAAAATGCAGCTAGTAATGAAAATCCACTAATTTTCACAGAAACAACCAACAGGCTACAGGATAATAACCAACAGAGAACTCAACAATAGAAATCAGTACGAATCTTCAGACACTCTACACCTCTCACATAATTACACATCACCTTCTCATATTCAGGAATAAGCCATCAACAAAACTCAGCCTGGAAATCAGAATGTAAATGCTTCCAATAAACACACTCAGCTCCAGTCAAACAGTTCAGCACAAAGCACTGAGTAAACAGCTCTCTCAGCTGGATCTTCTCACACAGCATAAGGGACATTTCCACCCCTGATTGCCCACAGGATAGTCAGACTGCCTGAAGATTGGTGTGGATATTATGGGATACAATTTGTATAAAAGCTGCTCCTTCACTCACCATCTCCTCACTGGGTTTGCAGTCCCTATAGGAAGTGAACCAGCTCTGGAAGAGGAAGTGGAGAGAATGGGCAGAGTGGGTGGGCTCTCTGATTGTCTCTCACAGTCAATCCAAATATTTCTGCAGCAACAAAAACAAAGTTGCTGGAGAAGGTCAGATGCTGCCAGACGTGCTCAGCTTTTCCAGCAACTGTGTTTTTGTTCCTGATTTACAGCATCCGCAGTTCTTTCGGTTTTTATTTCTGCAGCAAAGTGAGTTTCCTGAAACTTGGGAAACTAACCGGTGAAATGGAGGTGACTTTGTGCAGCAGATCAGGTGGATTTAAACTTGTCATTGCCCCACCTGAATAAAACCTCATTTATTGCAGTTGCTGTCTCAGTTCCCCTGGTAAATGTTTGACAGAGATTTCCAATGTAGGAATAGCATTCTTCATCCTCATCGGCTTTCACATTAGTGAGGTCTCAGTTGTGTTTGACAGCAAATTAGGGGGAGAAGAACAGTATCCATGGCAGTGAAATAGATGTGGAGGGCTCCATAAGCTCAATACAACTTCCTGACACAGCTAAATTGTAGAGAAACCATTCATGCATGAAATGTGTGATCAAGCATTCACATAGTAATCAATACTTTTCCCACCTCATGAGGATGGACCAGGCCTGCATGGACAGCTGACATTTTATTAAAACAAAGATGTCAGTTCTGCAGACAGAGGTAGTGGGGAACAATGAACGAACATGAAGCGCAGTCTGTCAGTATCAGAGACTCATTCTACACTGATCAACATTGGCTCTTTTGCATTTAAGGGAACCCCACAGTTCCCTCCCTGGTCTGCACTTTCTGAGAGGTGCATCAAAATCACACCCATCACACCCATGATCTGAGACCAGGCTCAGAGAGACCAATGTTGTGATATTCATTACAACCCATTCCATCCCCATTTCACATTTTGTCTAAAATATGACCCTCTTGAAAGTGCAGCTTTCCCCCAGTGCCAAGCTGTATCGATTGGGAGTGGACCATCGACCCACAACTTGCTCACTTAGCTCCCCCAAAAGAAAATGATATCCAGTGACTGACAGTGGATCAGTTCACGGCTTGTCACAATCTTTCAGTCTGGGATCTCACAATCTCATCTCTATGACAGCAACAGTGTGAATCTAGATCAGTAAGCCAATTTTACTCCCATTTTCCTCTCCAGTTGTGTTAACCTGACTCTCATCTGGGAGCAATTCCACAGGCACCTCCAGCATTACGCCTGCTGCCCCATTCTTAACTTTGAAGATTGAAGAATGGATGTAGGGTAAAAGGACTGAGGTAAGAGGGATGATCTTGTCCTCACACACTGACATTCTGTAGCAGGTTCAGGACTCAATACTGACTTCAATAATTTTAGAGCCTGAGCACCTTCTTCCATGTTTTTCCCCAACACCCACACATCAAGCCTTGTCCTCACCAGAACCAATCCATTTTCATTCCCTACTGGATCCCATTAGTTTTTTTTTTAACTTCCCAGATTGACCATTATCCATTCTTTTGTCTATCTAACTGCTATTGTCTCTTTCTGGGCTCCATCTCCCCCTATTGTTCACTTCTTCCCCACTACCCCGTCATCTTCAGCATATATACCAACCTTTTCCTCACTAACAGTTTCTCTCCACAGATGAGGATCACCTGCTGAATTTCTCCAGCTATTTCTGTTTTCTTTTGCCCTAATCTTACGATTCTGCCCCTTGTTCCAGACTGTCACCAGAGAAATAATTTCTTTCTAACTACTCATTCAACTTGTTTCATAATCTTTAACATCTCAATTCAATTACCCTTAATTTTCTACATTCAAGGGAATGCAACCTCAAGTCTATGCAACTTGTGCTCTAATTTAACGCTTTTATCCTCAGGAACATTGTGATGAATCTGCACCGCATCCTTCCAAGACCAATATATCTTCTCCCAAGAGATAACAAGGTGTAGAGCTGGATGAACTGAAGAAGAGTTCAGACCCGAAACGTCAGCTTTCCTACTCCTCTGATGCTGCTTGGCCTGCTGTGTTCATCCAGCTCTACACCCTGTTATCTCAGATTCTCCAGCATCGGCAGTTCCCACTATGTCTGATATCTTTTCCTAAGCTGCAGTGACCAGAACTGAACACAATTCTCGAGATAGGGTCTAAACAGAGCTTTGTACTGCTGGAACATAACCCACAGGGACACAGTTAGTTTTGGGGAGGAGAAGGTGTGGGTTATCTTTTCTCTTCAGCATGGTCCTGCAGTAATCTACAGTTTTGACAGGGTAAGCAGGACCAACTAATGCTTGACATGGTCCAGTCAGATCTGCCGATGGAAGATTAAACCAATTGTGTACCAGATACACTCAAAGCTTTACCCTTTGGATTTCAGAAGCTGAGCAAACAACTGGGAGGAAAAACAGTGAAGTAAGACAAAGAACCGTGGATGCTGGAGGTCTTCAGAAGGGTCACTGGTCTCGAAATCTTAACTCTCTTATCTTTCCACATTTGCAGCTAGGTGTGAGTTTATCCGGCAGTTTCTATCTTTATTTGTTTCAGGAAAAAAAGTAAGTGGTAATTTTGAGAGCAACAGATGTGAAGGTGTATTTAAGAGAAATGGTTAAACCAGACTGACAGCTGCAGAAACATTGTGGTGAATGGATGGTCAAAGGGCAGAGGAATTGGAAATTAGAAAGTACCGTCCAACTCACCTTGGGGGAAGAGGTTCTTCCAGAAATAAAAACTGATTGATCCATGACCCACATGATCTCTGTTACCACTGATTAGTTTGTATGACGTGAATGAGCTCCATCCAGTGTCACTAACGTTTAGTGTCATTTCTAACCATTGGAATTGGGAGCCAGAATAAAGCGCCATGAATTTGAAGAAACTTCTATCTTTACTATTCTGAGAGTTTCTCAAGACGTGATTGTGTGTGTGTGTGTGTGCGCGTGTATGTTCGTGAAGTGCACCAGCTCTCAGGAGGGGGTATGGGATAGAATCAGACCCTGCTTTAGTTGGTAATGTGAATTCTGGACAGATCCTCTTCAGGTTATGGGTGTTTGACTCACACCTTAGGGAAAGTTTGCACTCTCCTGTCTGGGAGGACTACGCTCCTGAGTATTGGCGGAATGGGGGCGAGAGGGATGAGTCTTTACAAACTGATTTCCCCAGCCCATCATACCTTGATGAAATAACAGTTTGATTTGTTCGCCTTACACTCTTTCAAGACTCATTTCAAATTCTGGGAAAGATCTTGAGTCATTTTCAAGTGTTTCAACTTTGCTTTACCTTGAATATTGTTTTGCTGTTTCCCTGCTCCTTTATGAATCCTCTGTGTCCATTTAGAACTCTCAGTAAATTAAATTGTGAGTTCAGCTTATCTACCTGATGTCAGCCTGGTGCATTCCTGTTCACTGAAACACTCAGGATCCTACAGTAAGAATCCTGTACGCAATTTATTGGTCAACTTCGCTGTGGACTGGGATATTTCTCCATCAATGTGTTCATAATTTGTCATTCAAAGGAAGCAGAACTTTTCCTGAAGTTGGAAGGAAAGACTTAAGTTTATAAATCATCATCAATTACAAACTCAGCCTCTTGGAAAGCAGCATCCCCTTCGATTCAGTGCTTCAAGAAGTGAAGCCACTGTTATAAGTTTGCCAACAGCAAGATCCCACAACTCCCAAATGTCTGGAGACTAAAAAATCTTTTTGTGATGTTGGTTGGGGGTGCATATTGTACAGGAAACCAGGTCAAGTCCCAAAGCTGTGTCCAAAACACTTTACCCCCTGGTAAACTGGCAGCCTGAAAGTCTGACTGATTTAAAGTGGTAACTATTTCAAGCTTCAGGTGTCAGTACTGTCTTTGTGTCTTGGTTCCTAAGCTGTAAAAGATGGTAAAGTCCTCTGGGGTCAGGAGAAGTAAAGCTGATGGTGAGAAGTCAGCAGACTCCAGGATCGAGGAACAACCTTGGGCTGAAGGTGGCAAATGGATTTTAATTTAGAAAAATGTGAGGTGTTGCATTTTGGTAAGGCAAACCGGGGCAGGAATAGTACAGTTAATGGTAGGGCTCTGGAGAATGTTGCCCAACAAAAAGACCTAGGGGTGCACATGCATAGTTCCTTGAATGTGGAGTCATAGGAAGACAGGGTGCTGAAGAATGCGTTTAGAATGCTTGCCTTCTTTCGTCAGAACATTGAGTATTGGAGATGGGACATCATGTTGTGGCTGTACAGAACATTGGTTAAGCTACGTTTTGAATACTGCATACAATTCTGGATGCCCTTCTATAGGAAGGATGTTATTAAACTTGAGAAGATGCAGAAAAGATTTACAATGATGTCGCTAGGACTGGAGTGTTTGAATTATAGGGAGGGTCTGAACAGATTGGGGCTTTTTTCTCTGGAGCATCAGAAGCTGAGGAGGTTTACGGTGGTTCATAAAATCATGAGCGGCATGAATAGGGTGAATACCCAAGGTGTTCTTCCTAGGGTTGAGGAGTCCAAAACTAAAGGGCATAGGTTAAAGGTGAAAAGGGAAAGATTTAAGAAGGATCTGAGGGGTAACTTTTTCACACAGAGGGTGGTGCATGTAAGGAACATGCTGCCAGATAAGGTGGTGGAGGTGGGTACAATTACAACATTTAAAAGGCATGGGTATATGAATAGGAACGGTTTAAGGGAAATGGACCAAATGCTGGCAAATGGGACCAGTTCAGATTGGGCCATGTGATCGGCGTGCATGAATTGGACCATAAGGTCTGTTTCTGTGCTGTAAGACTCTAACCTGCAGACTAGGTACTGATAGAGGATCCCCACATCAAGCAAAATTCCACATATCCTCAATCCCACTGGCTCAATTTCAGCCACACACCAGAACTGTCTGCTGACTGTAAATCCATGGTGTTCCTCAATGACACTGGTCAGCAGTTTGTCCTCCTGCTGTGACTGCAGAATTGTCCCTGTTGGAACCATTGTGCACTTTCCCAGAACCAGAGGACAACAACTCTCTTCCTTAAAACCCACATCCCCCGAATTGGCCCAGTCCTGCTCCCAAACCCAGCATTCATTGATATTCGGGTCGGTGATACAGGAGCTTGAGTGATGGAGACTGGATATGTCTTGATCCTGATCTGACTGTCTGTGACCCAGGTTAATCTGACACATTTTGATGGAGTTTTACTTTGTATCTAATCCATGCTGTACCTTCTCTGTGAGTGTTTGATGGAACAGTGTCAACGTGGAGCAGTTATTCCATCCCTACGTAGGTGAACCCTCACCTTCCTCTTACACGTCGGAATCTAATGTTCAGCCTGAACTTGTCTGGGCGCAGAAAATTAACACTGTTCACAACTCCTGAGAATTGTCAGGAATAAATTGTTGCAACCTCTATTTTCAAAAATTGTTAACTCTAGCCCCTTTTTGTGTGTTGCCTAACTCCAGTGGAGCAAATTCTGACTTTGTGAAATAGTGTGAAACCTCTATTTACAATTGAAAGCCTACCTTACCACTCTCCTTGTTTTTATTTCAGGAATATAAATGGAGAAGAGATGTAAAACAGGTTGATGACTTTCTAAAGGAAATAAAAACATAATCACCCTTCCCTTCTATAACATGTTGCTAGACATTCCATATATCATTATGCTAGACATTCCATTCCTTCTTTTGTCTTGTGTTGTTATTTAAAAGCCTCTGCAAAGGCTCAATTATTCTAATACGAAGGTGCTCAGTAAGCAGCCACAGTGAACAAATTGGCCGCAGGTCATGTCTGACACAGGGCAGGATAGGTGACTGAGGTGACAGAGGGGGACCAGTGACCATAGTTCTATTAATATTAAAATAGTTATGGAGAAGGGATAAAACTGGTCCACAGGTTCAAATTCTAAATTGGTGAATTTTGATGGAATTAGACAGGAGCTTGCAGGCATCGATTGGAGTAGTTTGTTTGCAGGCATAGGAACCTCTGGCAAGCGGGAGGCTAATAAAAGTATGATAGATAGAGTTCAAGGTCTATATGTTCCTGTGAGGGTGAAGGGCAAGGTTGGCAGGAGTAGGGTATCCTGGATGACAAGAAATATTGAGGCTTTGACTAGAATAAAAGGAGGCATGGCTCAGGAAAAGGCACCTGGGATCAAGGGAAGGAAATCAGGAAGGAAAAAGCTTTGGCTGAGAAGATTATGGTGAATCTAAAGAGATTCTTTAAGTAGATTAAAGGAAAAAGAACTAGAGAGAGAATAGGACCCCTCAAGGACCAAAGTAGATATGTATGTGTGGAACCGCAGGAAATGGGCGAGGACCTCAATGAATATTTCTCCTCTTGTGTTTACTGTGAAGAAAGACATGAAGACTTGCTAACTTGGGGAAGTTAGTGGCGATATCTTCAGGACAGTCCATATCACAGTAGAGATGTTGGAAGTATTAGAATATACGTAGGTGGATAAATCTCCTGGTCCAGATCAGATATATCTAAGAACCATGCAAGAGGCTACAGAAGAAATTGCGGGGCTCTGGCTGATATATTTGCATTGTTAGCCACGGGTGAGGTCCCAGAAGACTGGAGGGTAGTGAATGTTGTGCCCTTATTCAAGAAGGGCTGCAAAGAAGAACCTGGGAATTATAGACCAGTAAGCTTGCTATGTAAGTTACTTGAGAAGATTCCAAGGGATAAGATATACATGTATTTAGAGACTCCGGGTTTGATTAGGAATAGTCAGCATGGCTTTGTGCATGGGAGATCATGCCTCACAAATTTGTTAGAGTTCTTTGATGAAGTGACTAAGAAGGTTGATGAGGGCCGGGTGGTAAATGTAGTCTACGTGGATTTCAGTAAGGCCTTTGATAAGGTTCCACATGGTAGGCTGCTCTGGAAGGTAAGATCGCATGGAAACCAGGGAGAGCTGGCAAACTGGATATGCAATTGGCATGATGGTAAGAAACAGAGAGTAATAGTGGAAGGATGCTTGTCAGACCGGAGGCCTGTGACTGGTGCTGTGCCTTAGGGGTCAGTGCTAGGCCCATTGCTGTTTGTTATCTACATCAATGATTTGGATGAGAATTACAAGGCGTGATTGGTAAGTTTGCAGATGACACTAAAATAGGTGGTATTGTGGACAGTGAGGAAGGTTATCAGAAATTTCAGCAGGATCTTGATCAGCTGGGGAAGTGGGCTGAGAAATGGCAAATCAAGTTTAATATAGATAAGTGTGAGGTGTTGCATTTTGGAACGTCAAACCAAGGTAGGAGTTTCATGGTGAATGGTAGGGCTTAAGGAGTGTAATGGAACAGAGTGACCTTGGAGTTCAGGTGCAAGGTTCCCTGAAAGTGGAGTCACAGGTAGACAGGGCAGTGAAGAAGGCTTTTGGCACACTAGCCTTCATCAGTCAGGGCATTAAGTACAGAAGTTGAGACGTAATGTTGCAGTTGTACAGGACGTTGGTGAGGCTGTACTTGGAGTACTGTGTTCAGTTTTGGTCATCTTGCTACAGGAAGGATGTTACTGAACTGGGAAGAGTGCAGAAGAAATTTACAAAGACATTGCCAACACGCAAGGGACTGAATTATAGGGAGAAGTTGGACAAGCTAGGACTTTTTTCTTTCAAGCGTAGGAGACTGAGAGGGGTCTTATAGAAGTGCATAAAATCATGACAGACATGGATAGGGTGAATGTACTCAGTCTTTTTCCCAGGATTGTGGAATTGAAGACTAGAGAGCATCAGTTTAAGGTAAGAGGGGAAAGAATATATGGGAATCTGAGGGGAACAATTTTTACAGAGGGTGGTACACATATGGAATGAGCTGCCAGCGGAAATGGTTGAGGTGGGTACACTAACAACATTTAAAAGGCATTTGGACGAATACATGGATAAGAAAGGTTTAGAAGGATATAGGCAAAATGCAGGGAAATTAAGTTAGTGTGGATTTTGGACAATGGACCCATTTTGGGCTAAGGGGCCTATCTCCATGCTGTAGAACTCTAGGACTTCTCTTTCCAATATTTTATTGTACCATTCATAATCTTCCAACCATCAGTTCCCTGCTCCCCTTCTGAGTTAAATAAAATATAAAACTCACAAACACAATGTCTGAGTCGCAGTCTCGCTGTTAATCCTTGAATTCCTGCTTCTGAAAAGTTGTTGTTTTAATTCTTGCTGTTCCTTTAGCTTCGTTGACCTGTTTGATTTCATCCAATCTCCTTATTCAACTGATTTTCCAAGCAGCTCTATACTATGCAGTGCTGCCACTGCTGTTTGCTGCTGTCTTTACTATTGTCTGTTTCTGGGCTTACTGCTCTGTTGCATTTCCAAGGAATGTGGATCACATTCAGATGTGGTGACTCCATACAGCTCATTACCTTATTGTTATTTACAGTTCTAAAGGGTAGTCAGAGAGTTCAGTGATTCAGTCAAATCATTGAATTGAATAGACACTCATTCATTGTGTGGTCTGAGGCTTCATTCACCTTCTTGTGACTAGTCAATTGAAAATGTCACTCATCATGTCCATCAGGTTCTCAATGTCCACAGCATGCTGGCAGGGTGGTTTGGCCAATTTCCGAAAATTAATCATTACAAAATGGCCCTTTTAATGTTTTTAAATGTTGATTTGTCTTAAGAAGTTCTAGTTAAATGCCCAACTACAACCTTCATTTTAAATGTCAACAAATGATTCCTTCAGGTTTGTGTCCAAGTGTTTATTCAAATGATTCTGACCCTATCATACTTTCAGACAGTGAGCTCCATAGCCTCAACACCCTCTGGTGAAAAGCATTACTCAAATCTCCTTTAATCTTGACTTGAATCTATTGACTTTAAATCTCTGCTCCCTGGTTACTGACCTCCCTGCTCAGGAAAACAAGCTTGAAACAATCCCATGAGCTGCTTCTGCCCTTCCCTCCCTTCCACTAATCTGCCTGGACAAACTTCTGTTAATGGTCTCTCCTGTCCTAGCCCTGAACTCACATTGTTCTCTAGTTTCTCTCCTTTCTCCCCTCACGCTTGTGCATGGGATCCATCTCTGTGTGGATTCATTGAAGTTCCAGGAGGTCCAACATTAATACAAGACTCACGTCAAAAGAGTTTCTCTGTGTCTGTGGACAGAGGGATAAGAAGATTGTGTGAAAGCCTCATCACACACCTCACACCAGAATTGTTTCTTTCCAGTGTGGATCTGCAGATGCTTTTGAAGATTGGGGAAATTGGTGAAAGTCTCACTAATCACCTTTCAAAGTTTACTCCCCTTTACAAGTCCTCTGGTGTTCCAGAACAGCCAAAGATGCCACAAAATCTTAATCATAAACTTCACAGTCAAACAGTTTCTCAGTGTTGGATTCTCTGCCAGCGCAGGAGGTTCAGCGGCTGTGAGTATAATTTTTCACCCACCTCACACTTGAACAGTGTCTTGCTTCTGTGGATGCTTAGATGTGTGCGGAGGTATAATAACAACAAGAATAATTTGACACACTACCTGTGAATGGTTTGTCTGTGGCGAGAATGTGTTTATGTCTGTGGAGAGTTAATGATTTGAGAATGATTTGTTACATCTCACGCACTTGAACAGCTTCTCCCCACTGTGACTGCATTGGTATTTGCGGAGCTCTGATGGTAAGGAGAAAATTTTCTGATGCATTGCACAAATGAAGGGATTGTGTCATGTGTGAACGTATTGGTATGCACAGCAGGTTAATGATGCGGAAGAACTGGACCAGTCTCTCCTGTATTGACCGAGTTAGTCTGAGTCTTTATTTGATAGTCTCAAGGTGAATTTCCCACACCCCTCACACCTGAAGAGTTGCTCTCTTGTGTGAATCCTCTGATGGAACAGGAGGGTCAATGGTCTCGAGAATGGTTTGTTGCACACATCACATGTGAATGGGCTTCCAGTTGTGTGAGTGCATCTGTGTTTGTGGAAAGCCAATAAATTACAGAATGATTTGTTACACATGTTGCGTGTCAATAGTTACTCCCCTATGTGAATGCATCGGTGTCTGCGGAGGTGTGATAACTGTGAGAAAGATTTGTCACACGCCTTGCATGTGAATGGTTTCTCACCTGTGTGAATGCGTTGGTGTGCATGGAGGGTTGATGAATTAGTAAGTGATTTGTTACATATGTCACATGTGAATGGTTTTTCCTGAGTGTGAATACGTTGATGACCATGGAGTGTTGACGAGTGTGAGAACGATTTATTGCACACATTGCATGTGAGTGGTTTCTGTCCTGTGTGAATGCACTGGTGAACACGGAGGGCTGAAGAAGTTGAGAATGATTTGATGCAGACCTTGCACATGAATGGCTTCTCTCCTGTGTGAATGCGCTGGTGTTCAAGGAGACCCCATGACTGTAAGAATGATTTGTCACACAGATCACATTTAAAGGGTTTCTCGCCTGTGTGAAGATGTTGGTGTCTGCGGAGGGTTGATGAGTACAAGAACAATTTGTCACACACCTCACACTTGAATGGCTTCTCACCAGTGTGAATGCGTTGGTGATTCACAAGTGTCATTGACACGGTGAAGGTTCAGTCACAAACCTCACACTTCAGTGGTTTCTCTTCCATGAAGCTGTTTGTGTAAACAGCGGTATAACAGATGCACCTTATATGTCTGGAGATTTTATGAAACCCAGGGGCCCTCCTCATGCACTTGAACAGCCGCTCACCTGTATGAATGAGTCAGTGGTTCGTGAGGCTTGATGAATGATTGAAGCTCTAACCACACTTGGAGCCACTAAAACTTCTTCCCAGCTTCTCACCCTGACCGATCACTCACGTAGCAGCTTCTCTTGGTTGAGAGGCTGAGTAGATACAAGACTCTGCTACTGTGAGCTGCACCAGGAGAGTCAGAAGCAGCTTGCTTTTGGATTTTCTGGATTTACATGAGGATTTGATTATTTTCCATTTCATTTCATCAAGATCTTCTGTATTTGTTGACGCTTCAGAAAGGTCGGTTCTGATGAAAGGCTCCACACCACTGACCCGTTTCAGATCTGATGATATGTCAATGCTCCCCTGACCTGACCGATTTCCATCTGATGGTTTCATGGCCCAACCTTCTGTGTTCAGCAATGCTGCAATGGGACTGATGTCTTCCCATAGTTGTGCAGTTGTTCCTTGGGTGATGGCCAAGATCCATTTGCCATGTCTATCCTCTCTGTATTCTCCAGTATAGTATGGTACATTCCTTCTGTAAAACATGGAAAGGAAACATGATTTCTACTAACTCTGTCTCACCTTTGATGAAGGAGCCAACTCTTCATACCGTTTTTTAAATTCATATTTTCCCAGGAAGTGGGTGTAGCTGACTGGCCTGACTAATATAATGATGCCCATTTAAGTTTCCCCTTCGAGAGATGGTGCTGAACCATCCACTTGAACCATGACAATCCACTGTATTGGGGAGTTGGAGGCACACTGACAGTGCTATTGTGAAAGTAGGTCCAGGACTCTGATCCAGTGACAATGAAGCATGGCAATTGAATTCCAAGTCAAGATGATGTGTGAATTTAAGGTGAAACTATAGGGGGTGAGGCTCCTGTGCATCTGCTGTCCTTGTGCTTCTAGCTGCTGGATTTCACAGGTTTGGAAGAAATGTAATGTTCTGTGTGAATGGTTCACACTGCTGTTTCTGTGCATTGGTTGTGAAGAGAGTGAATTTGAAGGTGTTGGACAGGATACCAATCAAATGGGTAGTTTACTTCTGCCTGATGTTGAGTGTTGTTGCAGCTCCACTCATTAGGCAAATTAAGAGAAACAATCGGACAGTTAGGTTTTACGAGACTTGGGGATGCAGGTACTGAAATCATTAAATATTATGAACAGGGGCAGAAAACATTAAAATGCCTCATGGAATATCTCAAGGGAAAGAAAACAAGGGGATGGAAGTCACGTTAAAGTGATACAAAGCTCTGGTTTCACCAGACTTTGAATACTGGGAGTAGTTCTGGGCACCTCACCACAGGAAGGAGACATTGGTCTTGAGGGAGTGCGATGTAGATTTACAAGAATAGTCCCTGGACTGCACAGTTACATAATGAAGAGAGATAAAACAATCTAAGGTTATATTTCATGGAGTTTGGAAAATTAAGGGGTGATCTCATTGAAGTTAATTGACGGGATGACAACTTTTAATCTCACCTGATCTGCTATTCAATGTCACGTCCATTTCACCAGTCAGTTTCGCAGCTTCAGAAACTCATAAAATAAAACAAAGAACCACCAAAGCTTGAGATCTGAAACAAAAACAATTTGCTAGTGAAATTCAGCAGATCTGGCAGCAACTGTGGAAGTAAAGCAGAGTTAACATTTTAAGTTCAGGGACACTTCATCAGGACAAAAAGTTAATTCTGCTTCACTTCCCCCACCCCCACCCCCACCGACACACAGATGCTGCTAGACCAGCTGAGTTTTGCCAGGAATTTCTGGTTTTGTTTCAGAAAACTCACGTTGCTCCAGAATTGGATTGGCTGTGAGAGAGGTCGGAGAGTCCAACCACTCTGCCCATTCTCTCCTGTTCACTTCACAAATTCACAGTTATCCACTCTTGGAGCAAAAACAGGAAGGCAGATTATTGTCTCAATGGTTATAAATTAAGAGAGGGGAATGTACAATAAGATCCGGGTGGCTTCCTGCACCAGTTGCTGAAGGTAAGGATGTAGGTGCAGCGGGTGTTAACCTTCATGGTGAGAGTACAGAAGCAGGGATAGCTTGCTGCAGTTGTACACAGCCTTGGTGAAACTACACTTGGAATACTATGTGCTATTTTGGTCTCCTTGTCTGAGGGAGGATGTTTTTACAAGAGAGGGAGTGCAGTGAAGGTTTACCATACTGATCGCCGGGATGGCGGGACTGACAAGTTGAATTAGTTAGGATTACATTCACTGGAGTTCAGAAGAATGAGGGGGATTCTCAAAGAAACCTACAAACCTCTAACAGGACTAAACATAGATGTGGGAAGGATGTTGCTGATGGTACACGAGTCCAAAACAGTCCAAAGATTTGGAGCAAACCTGTTTAGGACTGAGTTGAGAAGACTTTTTTTTAATTCAGAGAGTGGCAAGCATGGTGGGATTCACTGTCATAAAAAGCAGTCAAGGCCAAAACAATCAAAACATCCTTGCAAAAGGATCTGGACACAGCACATGGAGCTAAAGGGATCAAAAGATATGGCAGGGTGAGGGGGAGCCAGGAGGAGGCGATTGAGTTCGATGATCAGCGACAATTGTAATGAATGAAGCAGCAAGCTTGAAGGATCAAACAAGCTACTCCTGCTTCTATTTTCTATGTTTCTGTGTTAATTTACAAGATAATAACCAGCTTCAAACACACACGGTATTTACAACAGGAAGTCAGACTCCTAAGAGTGTCTACACCTCCCAGATGATTACATCTTATCTTCTCATTCAGGAATAAGCCATCAACAAAACACAGCCTGGAAATTAGAAGGGAAATGCTTCCAATAAACACACTAAATATCCAACACACAGCTCCAGTCAAACAGTTCAGCACAAAGCACCGAGTAAACAGCTCTCTCAGCTGGATCTTCTCACACAGTATAAGGGACATTTGCACCCCTGATTGCCCACAGGATAGTCAGACTGCCTGAAGATTGGTGTGGATATTATGGGATACAATTTGTATAAAAGCTGCTCCTTCACTCACCATCTCCTCACTTGGTTTTCAGTCCCTATAGGAAGTGAACCTGCTCTGGAAGAGGAAGAGGGGAGAATGGGCAGAGTGGGTGGGCTCTCTGATTGACGTCTCTCAGAGTCAATCCAAATATTTCTGCAGCAACATGAGTTTCCGGAAGCTTGGGAAACTGACCGGTGAAAGTGGAGGTGACTTTGAGCAGCAGATCAGATTCGAAACACTCGGATGTGAACATAAGGAATAGATTCTTCACATTTTAAATGGAGTAACTTTTTCATGTCGGTACTGTCCATCGAACACTCATATGAGAAGGTACAGCATGCGTTAGCGTCAAACTCGGTCTAAAGTATTCCTAGGCATTTGGATTAACCCAGGTCACTCACACCCGGAACAGGTCAAGACGCTCCTGCCTCAGTCAATGCTGTATTACTGAATCTAATGTCATTGGAGGGCGAGTTGGGCGGAGGGTGTGGTGAAATAGATTGTAAACATTTACAGCACCAGGTGGAGACGATTCAGCTCCTCAAGACCAGTTACAATTTGAATACATGATGGCTGATCCCTGATAAACGTAGGAACAGCAGGATGTCATTCAGACCCTCAAGCCAATTCGAATCTGACTGATTCGTGTATTCATCTCCTTCACCCACAGCCTCCCTTATTCCTCAACACCCTTCCTGACGTAAATCAATCAATTTAATCAATTCCTCGAAAGTGGAATCGCAGGTAGACAGTGTGCTGAGTAGGCGTTTGGTACACTTGCCTTCTTTGGTCAGTGCATTCAGTATTGGAGTTGGAATGTCATGTTGCGGCTGTACATTGGTGAGGCCATTTTTAGAATAGCGCATACAGTTCTGGTCTCCCCACTGTAGGAAAGATGTTGTTAAGCTTGAAATAGTTTAGTAAAGCTTTACAAAGATGTTGGTGAGATTGGAGATCTTGAGCTGTAGGGAGAGGCTGAATAGACTGGGGCTTTTACCCTGGAGCATTGGAGGTTGAAGAGTTATCTTTTAGAAATTTATAAAATCATGAGGGGCATGGTTGGGTGAATAGCCAAGTTCTTTTTTTTTCCAGGGTAGGGGAGCCTATAACTAGAAGGCATAGGTTTAAGGTGTGAGGAGAAAGATTTAAAAGGGTCTTGAAAGGCAGTTTTTTCACACTAATGGTGGTGTGTGTATGGAACAAGCTGCCAGAGGAAGTGGTGGAGTTGGGTACAGTTGCAATATTTAAAAGGCACCTGCATAGATACATGAATAGGAAGGATTTAGAGGGATATAGGCCAAAGGCTGCCAAATGGGATTAGATCAGTTTAGGATATCTGGTCATTGCAGACGAGTTGACTGAAGGGTATGTTTCCATGCTGTATGACTCTATAACTCTATCTATGCCTTTACTTGACATTTCAAAATAGTGATTGCGCTGGGGTATTGGGAGATGACAGGATTTGTCTGGGAAGTGGTGTGGACATTATTCTGAATGTTGTGATATTGTTCAGCTTGGGAGATGTATTGCATTACTTTGTATCACTGGCAAGCAAGTGACAGAATGAGAATGGGCTCGATCGGAACTGCCCAGATAGTTTCATCTGATAAACAGAATGTAACAATGACTTTGAGATTTATTTCAAGGCAAACATTTTCTTTAACCCCAGAACTTGAACCCACAATCCTGGCTCAGGAGACTAGTGCCTTATTTACTAGGACACTGGGGCTGTCCAAAATACGGATTTCGTGATTGTAAGTGGACCCTTTGTCTCTATGTAATCACTGCCAAATTTCACACCTTTTTACCGGCTGGTGCCTTCTTTTCAAGCACAACCCAACTGGATCAATTCTAGGAGTGAGCTGACAAGGATCGTGATTTGCATGTGAGCAATTAATGCTGCAAAGCATTGTTTGTATGTGAGGAACAATCGGCTATTAAAAACTTTCCTTGCTTGTCCTGACTGTCAGTTTCAGTGATTTTCCCGACGCTGATTCCTGGCCAACTCCGTGGTCTTGCTGTCTCAACCGGCCTCACTCTCGTCACATCAATCACAGAAAAGGCCATCTCTGATCACTTCTATGGATCACTCAGCACCCAAATCCCTCTTAAACATTCTAGCTCTACCACCTTCTGTGTCCCTCCAATAGAAATAACTATTTCCCAATTCACTGACAACTGCACTCTCACAATCCCTAATGTCTCGGCCTTTCATCCTCCTTTCTCCACAACATTTCTGCAGTGACTGATTTACTCAAAGCCAAACTCACCTCTGGATTCCGAGTCAGTGGATGTGAAACGTTAACTCGGTTCACTCTCCACAAATCTCCCAGACCTGCTGAGTTTCTCCAGCAATTTCTGTTTTTGTTTGTTTCAGGTCTCCAGAATCCACAGTTCTTTATTTTGTTTTAAGTTTGGTGTGTGATAGTACTCAGAGGAACTGGAGAGGTGAATAGACTGATACATCCTGGGAGAGGGGAATAGACTGAAACATTTCGGGAGAAGGGAATGAACCAGGGCATACTGAGAGAGGAACTGGCCAAATTGAAGGTTGAACATTACAAATTGGAGTTGAGGAGAGCTGAACCTCCACGGGAGTCGAACCTTCAACAGGGCAGGGCAGTCAGACTCAACACGTGGGGCTGAGACTCACACAGCGAGCCCCAACTCTCTCCCTGGGTCACAGAGCAATATGTCATATTTCTCTCTCCTATTCTCCTCTATCTCTTCCAGGTATACTTTCTCTCCATTGCCGTGTTCTCTGTGCATGTGCTGATCCCATCTCTACACGCCATCACTACCTTAGATGCTGCGGGTCTTCTTGTTCTGATCTGCTGTCAAAAATATCCGAAGCTGCGCATCCCACGGTGATGTCATTTTGAAGGCTAACAAAAATAAACAATCCGCACACGAGAAATCGAGACACCAGCTGCAATAAGTGAGGTTTTATTCACGTGGGACTATGCAAGTTTAAATTTCCACCTAACCCGCTACTCGAAGTCACCTCCATTTCACCGGTCAGTTTGCCAAGCTTCAGGAAACTCATGTTGCTGCAGAAATATTTGGATTGACTGTGACAGACGTCAATCAGAGAGCCCACCCACTCTGCCCATTCTCTCCTCTTCCTCTTCCAGAGCTGCTTCACTTCCTATACGTACTCGAAACCAAATGAGGATAGCAGCTTTTAGACAAATTGTTTTCCAGCAGCTACTCCGAGAGTTAACGCTGGTGTTCACGGTGAACAGCTGAAGAGCTGAGTCAATACTCAGCAGCGAGGTTCTGGTTTGAAATCAATATGTAGACAGGAGGTGAGTGAAATTTGATTTGAAGGAGAGAAATGTCTGATGCATTGCTTTGTCCTTTTCTCGATCATTCATTCACCTCTCTTGTGGAACTGCAGACAGCTTGTTGACCTGTAGACTTAGCCTTGCTCACGAAGGCTGTTATATTCAGTCTGCCTTTTGGAGAGAGGTGGCCTGGGAAATGTTTAATGAAGAATTTTGGAGAGAGCACAGAATAGATTTACAGGAACAGTTTCAAGATTGAGGAATTACAATTACTTGGATAGACCGAAAAGAGTAGAGTAGAAAAGACTAAGAGTACATTTGGTAGATATGTTTAAAATCCTGATGGGCAGAAGAGTCATTGTTTGTTTGGCCACTTCAGAGTCAATCATGTTGTGTGGAACTGGAGTCACATGTAGACCAGACCAGACAGTTGTAGCACCTTCCCCTCCCTGAATGACAATATCTGGGATTTTGAGATTGTCTAAAAAGCTTGCACAATTTTGTTTTGAATTTATTCTACAAATTTCAAATGGATTAAAATCACAGCAAGGAATGGTTGAAATAAAGAGCAGAGATGCCTTTAAGGGAACTGGACAAGCACATGAGGGGAAAGGAACAGAGGGACTTGCTGATAGGGTGAGATGAAGAGGGGTGGGGGGAGGCTCAAGAGCATAAACAACAGTATGGATCAATTGCTGCAAAAGCTCAGCAGGTTTGGCAGCATCTGTAAAGAAAAAATCAGAGTTAACATTTCGGGTCCGGTGACCGTTCCTCAGAACTTATGGTGGCTGGGAAAATGTTGGTTTATAAGCAGAAAATAGGTAGGGAGATGGGGTAGGGAGTAAATGATAGCTTAGAGCCGGAAAAGAGAGAAGAGCAGTTGGATAGACATAGGAGTTGATAACGATCTGGCTAGGAGGGTGAATAGTTGTTAATGGACAATGTTAGTGACTAACAATAGGTAGTGTGTAATGGCAGAGTATGTGATAGCAAGGCCTGGTGTGCGGGATGGGGGAGGTTAGGACATGGGAGAGTTTAGGCCCTAAAATTATTGAACTTGATATTGACTCCAGAGGGCTGCAGAGTCCCCAAGCGGAAAATGAGGTGTTGTTCTTCCCACTTGCGTTGAGCTTCGCTGGAACACTGCAGCAAGCCAGAGACAGAGATGTTGGCCAGGGAACAGGGTGGTGTGTTAAAGTGGCAGGCAACAGGTAGCTCACGGTCTTTTTTGCGAGCAGAACGTAGATTTTCTGCAAAGTGGTCACCCAGTCTACGCTTTTTTCCCCCAATGTAGGAGACCATATTGTGAGCAGTGAATGCATTAGACTAGATTCTGGGAAGTGCAGGCGAAGTGTTGCTTCACCTGGAAGGTATGTTTGGGCTCTTGGAAAGTCGGGAGGGAGGAGGAAACTGGACAAGTATTGCACCTTCACTGGTTGCAGGGCAAGGTGCCGTGGGGCTGTAGGGATGTGTTCGGGGTGAAGGAAGAGTGGAGCAGGGTGTCCCAGAGGGAATGGTCCCTGCGGAAGTTGTACAAGCGAGGGGAGGGGAGTATGTGTCTGGTGATGGCTCTCACTGGAGGTGGTGGAAATGGCATCTGATGATCTTCTGGATGTGGATGCTGGTGGGATGGTAGGTAAGGACAAAGGGAACCCTATCGCTCTGTGAGGACGGAAGTGCGGGAGATGGGTCGGACCTGGTTGGGGGCCCTGTCGACAACGATGCTGGGGAATCCTCGGTTGAGGAAGAAGGTAGACATTTCGGAGGCTTCCTTGTCGGTGGACCTCATCTGAACATATGCGACGGAGATGGAGGAACTGAAAGAATGGGATGGAGTCTTCAAAGGAAGCAGGCTGTGAGGATGTATAGTCCAGGTAGCTGTGGGAGTCAGTGGGTTTATAGTGGATATTAGTGGCCAGTCTATCCCCAGAGATGGAAACAGAGATGTCGAGGAAGGGAAGGGAGGAGTCAGAGATAGACCAAGTGAAAGTGAGGGCAGGGTGGAAATTGGAAGCAAAATCGATTAACTTTTCCAATTCCGGACGAGAGTGGGAAGCAGCACCGATGATGTCATCGATGTATTGGAGAAAGAGTTGTGGGTGTGGGCCAGAATAGGATTGGAACAAGGAATGTTCCACATACCCCACAAAGAGACAGGCATGACTGGGGAACCATGTGGATACCCAGCCACCCCTCTGACCTGAAGAAAATGAGAGCTCATAGTGATTTGCTAGCCTGTTTTACACTCTGCCCGACTGTTTATTTCAATGCCCTTATGGTGCCTGGGAAGATGTGGTGGGGCGGGGTGGGTCTGAGTGGAGGAGAGATATTATTTACATTGTCTCCTCCTGGTTCCAGACAAGTGAGGTAAAA
Organism: Rhincodon typus; assembly: GCF_021869965.1. Lineage (NCBI taxonomy): Eukaryota > Metazoa > Chordata > Chondrichthyes > Orectolobiformes > Rhincodontidae > Rhincodon > Rhincodon typus. The sequence continues at coordinate 1,640,676 of NC_063366.1, forward strand.
GAAAAGACTTGCACCTGATTCCCCCCAACAGACAGGGGAATAGCAAACTGGCACTCATTGTGGAACTGTCTCTAACTAAGGAGTCAGTCCCCTACAGCAAAGGAGGAGAGGGAGTTGGAAGAAATCATGTTTCCTTTTACTGTTTTACAGAAGGACTGCACTGTGCTACACCAGAGAATAGAGAGAGGGTAAACATCGCAAATAGATCCCGACCATTACCCAAGGAACAACTGCTCAACTGCTGGAAGACATCCAATCTCTTCACAGCTTTGCTGAACCAAGAGGAGGTTGGTCAGTGAAACACAATCTGGAAATTGGTTGGGTCAGGGGAACTTTGACATATCATCAGATCTGAAACTGGTCAGAGCCTTTCATCAGAACCAACCTTTCTGAAGGTTTGGCTGAGGGTGATCGGTCAGGGGGAGGCTGGGAAGAAGTGTGAGTGGCTCCAAGTGTGGTGAGATCATTCATTGAGCCTTAAGACACTCATTCCTACAAGTGAGAGGTTGTTGTGTTTGAGGTGTACAAAGAAGGTTCACAGTTTGACAATATTTCTGAACACACAAGGTACATCTGTTGTGTAACGGTTAACACAACTGCAGCCACCTGCAAAAGAAACCAGTCGCAGTTTGGTGCACTATCAAGGCTCATGACTAACCGACGTATTCACATGAGAGAGAAACCATTCACATGTGAGGTCTGCAACAAAACATTCTCGGAGTCATCAAACCTCCGCAGACACCGGCGCATTCACACAGGGGAGAAACCGTTCACATGTGACGTGTGTGATAAATCATTCTCGCAGTCAGAGAACCTGCTGAGACACCAACGCATCCACACAGGGGAGAAGCCATTCACGTGTGAAGTGTGTGACAAATCATTCTCAGAATCAGAGAACCTTCGCACCCATCTACGCACGCACACTGGGGAAAAACCATACACGTGTGAGGTGTGCGACAAATCCTTCTCCCTCTCCTCTACCCTCCGCAAACACCAACATGTTCACACAAAGGAAAAACCATTCAAGTGTGAGGTGTGCAACAAATCATTCTTAGACTCTTCGACTCTCTGCTCACACCAACGCATTCACACAGAGGAGAAACCATTCACCTGTAAGGTGTGTGACAAATCATTCTCTAACTCATCAACCCTCTGCAAACACAGACGTATTCACACAGGGCAGAAACCGTTCAGATGTGGATTTTGTGAGAAGGCTTTCACCAACTCCTCTGATCTGCTGAAGCACCAACACATTCACACGGGAGAGAAACCATTCACTTGCAAGGTGTGCTGTAAATCATTCTCGGCATCATCATCCCTCCGCACACACCAACGCTTTCACACAGGGGAGAAACCATTCACTTGCAACGTTTGTGAAAAGGCTTTCACCATCTCATCTGATCTCCTGAAACACCAATACATTCACACAGGAGCAAAACCATTCCCGTGCAAACTGTGTAATAAATCATTTTCACAGTCGACAAATCTCCGCAGACACCAACGTGTTCACACAGGAGAGAAACCATTCACATGTGAGGTGTGTGACAAATCATTCACGGAGAGATCGAATCTTCACAGACACCAGCGCATTCACACTGTGGAGTAACTTTTCAACTGTGAGGTTTGTAATAAAGGAAATGTGATGTCTTCAAACGTCCTAGGACATCAGAGGATTCACAAGGGGGGAAATTCTTCAGGTTTGGTGTTTGCGACCAGGCTCTTACCCACTCCTCTCCCACTCTCTTTAAACATCAGATCTTACAGAGGTTAGAAACCATTCGGGTGTGTGACAACTGAGTGTAACTTTGAACAGAATGCTGACACTTGGGTGAGCAAGGGAGTTTTTAATCTCTGTTTAGAAATGTATTTGTATTTAACATTTAACTAACTTACTGTTTAAAGTCTAAATTGCATCCAGCTTTAAGCCAGGATGTACAAGCTCTCTGAGACCTGTTCATTAAGTTATTTAATTAAGTGAAGTTAGTTGATTCAGAAAACTAGCTTAAACATTTCTTTCCCTTACCTGGGGCTGAGCTAACTCACATCCAGGCATCTCAGTGTGACTTTGAATAGAGTGCTGGGAGTTAGGTGAAGAATGGGAGAAAGTGCTGCTTTGCTTTTACTAACTTTTCACCATATAGGAATGGGCTCTGACTAAAGTACAGGGGAAGAAGCTAACCATTTGGTGAATATTTGGTTAGTAATTCAGGCCTGTTCTAATGCTATGGTTTAAATTTGTCCAGAAGAGGTGGGAAGATTAATAAATATTTCAAAGGAAACTAAATTATTAAATAAAATCATTAAGGAGTTAATTCAAATACATTAAGGATGGGAGGACGAGTGACATGTCGCAGGTGTAGCAATGTGGGAGCTGCTGGATGCCAACTTGATCCAGTGCAAACACATCTTGAGAAAGTTTTTGGAGATCAAGCAGCTTTAGCTCAGGGTTTATGAGTAGGAGACTGAACTATAGAGACTGATGCATCAGGTTGGGGGAAATTTACTTGGACAGTTTATTCCAGGACACAGTCACACCCCTTAGAATATGGTCTTCTGAAATGATTATTGGAAAGGGAAAGGAAAAAGAAGATGTGACGACAACTTAAGCGAGTAAAAAGATGAAGAGGACAGGAATGCAGGAGCCTCAGCTTTTGTAATTGTCCAAGAGGCTTGAGGTTCATTCAGCACATTTGATGAGAGTGAGAGCTGCATGGTGGATAAGCTAACTGACCATAGCACTGTGACACAAAAAATTATTCAATCGGGTACGGTGCAAAAAGGAACATAGTGATATTAGGGGATGGTAAAGTCAGAGGGATTGACCAAAAGAACTGCAGATGCTGTAAATCATAAACAAAAAAAACAGAAATTGCTGGAAAAGTTCAGCAGGTCTGGCAGTGTCTGTGAAGAGAAATCAGTGTTAACATTTTGGGTCTGGTGACTTTCCTCAGAACTGATAGTAGCGAGGAAAATGCGAGACAACAAGGTGCAGAGCTGGATGAACACAGCAGGCCAAGCAGCATCATAGGAGCAGGAAGGCTGACGTTTCGGGCCTAGACCCTTCATCAGAAATGGGGGAGGGGAAGGGGGTTCTGAAATAAATAGGGAGAGAGGGGGAGGCGGATAGAAGATGGATAGAGGAGAAGATAGGTGGAGAGGAAACAGACAGGTCAAAGAGGCGGGGATGGAGCCAGTAAAGGTGACTGTAGGTGAGGAGTTAGGGAGGAGATAGGTCAGTCCAGGGAGGATGGACAGGTCAAGGGGGTGGGATGAGGTTCGTAGGTAGGAGATGGGGGTGCGGCTTGAGGTGGGAGGAGGGGACAGGCGGGAGGAAGAACAGGTTAGGGAGGCGGGGACGAGCTGGGCTGGTTTTGGGATGTGGTAGGGGGAGGGGAGATTTTGAAGCTTGTGAAATCCACATTGATACCATTGGGCTGCAGGGTTCCCAAGCAGAATATGAGTTGCTGTTCCTGCAACCTTCGGGTGGCATCGTTGTGGCACTGCAGGAGGCCCAGGATGGACATGTCGTCTGAGGAATGGGAGGGGGAGTTGAAATTGTTCACGACTGGGAGGTGCAGTTGTTTATTGCGAACCGAGCGTAGGTGTTATGCAAAGTGGTCCCCGAGCCTCCGCTTGGTTTCCCCGATGTAAAGGAGGCCACAATGGGTACAGCAGATACAGTATACCACATTGGCAGATGTGCAGGTGAACATCTGCTTGATGTGGAAAGTCTTCTTGGGGCCTGGGATGGGGGTGAGGGAGGAGGTATGGGGGCAGGTGTAGCACTTCCTGCGGTTGCAGGGAAAAGTGCCGGGTATGGTGGGGCTGGAGGGGAGAGTGGAGCGGACAAGGGAGTCATGGAGAGAGTGGTCCCTCCAGAAAGCAGATAAGGGTGGGGAGGGAAAAATGTCTTTGGTGGTGGGGTCGGATTGCAGATGGCGGAAGTGACGGAGGATGATGCGTTGGATCTGGAGGTTGGTTGGGTGGTACGTGAGGACGAGGGGGATTCTTTTTTGGTTGTTATTGCGGAAACGCTGCTTGGCCTGCTGTGTTCATCCAGCTCTGCACCTTGTTGTCTCGGATTCTCCAGCATCTGCAGTTCCTACTATCTCTGTAGCTAGGAAAATGTCGGTTTTCATGCAGAAGATAGGGTGGGGAAGGGGGTACGGAATAAATGATAGCTGGGGATACAGCCCAAAGAGAGAAGAACAGTTGGGCAGACAAAAGAGTGGGTAATGATCTGGCTAGGAGGGTGAATAGCTGTTAATAGAGACTTTTAGTAGCTAACAATGGGTTATGTGTAATAGCAGACTGTGAGATAACAAGGCCTAGTATGTGGGGATGGGGGCTGGGGCATAGGAGAGTGCAAGCCCTAAAATTATTGAACTTGATATTGAGTCCAGAGGGCTGCAGGGTCCCCAAGCGGAAAAATTGGTGCCCCTTTATTTTGAGATTATACTGCTAGTCTGAGACTCTCACATGAAGGAAATAATCTCTCAGCAATTACTCTGTCAAGCCCGCTGACATTCCTACATATTTCAATGTGATCACCTCTGATTCTTCTAAATCTAGCGAGTAGCCCCCAACTTATTTAGCCTATACTCATAAGACAATCCCTCCATACAGGGGAACATCCTTAGTGAACCTTCTCTGAACTGCCTCCAATGAAATGATACCTTTCCTTAGATAAGTGGACCAAAACTGCTCATAGTACTTCAGATGTAGTCTTACCAGCACCTTGTACAGTTGCAGTTTTCTTCCCTACTCTTCTCATCCAACCCCTTGAAGTAATTACCTGCTGCACCTGTGTGCTAGCTTTCTGTGTGCACAGGTACCCCCAAGTTGCAGCCAAAATTTACAGCTTGCTGCAGTTTTTCACCATTTAAATAACATTATGTTCTTTTGTTCTCCCTTCCAAAATGAACAACTTTGTATATTCCCGCATTATACTCCCATTTGCCAACCTTTTACTCACTTACTTAACCTGTCAATATCTCTGTCCACACTCTTTGTATCCTTCTTGTAACTTGCTTTTCCACAAATTTTCATGTCATCTGCAAATTTGGCTACAGTATGCTGAAGGATTGATGAAGGGTCCAGACCCAAAATGTCGACTTTTCTGCTCCTCAGATGCTGTCTTACCTGCTGTGCTCCTCCAGCTCCACATTTTATCGACTCTGACTTCCAGCACCTGTAGTCCTTTCTATCTCCTAGTCGCTGAAATGTACATTTTAACAGCAGTGAACCCTGTGGAATCCCACTGCATATAGGTTACCAACCTGAAAAAGAACCCTTTATACCCACTCACTGTCTTTTGCCCAGCCAAATATACCCTAATATACTTCCTCCAATGCTGTGGGGTCTTAAGACTTAGCCTTTTGTGAGATACTTTGTTAAACACCTTCTGGAAGTCAAAATACAACACGTCTACTAGCTCCCCTCTATCCACTCTGGTTGAGATATCCTCAAAAAACATCCTCAAAATAAATTTGTCAGGCACAATTTCCCTTTCATGAAGTCATGTTGACTCTGCTTGATTAGATTATGATTTTCCAAATGTGTTGCTATTCGTTACTTAATAATTGATTCCAAAACTTTTACAAAATTGATGTTACCTGCTTTTTGAGTTCCTCCCTTTTACAAAAAGGGTGTCACATTAGCAATTTTCCAGTCCTGCAGTACTTCTCTAGCATCCAAGGAGTTTTGGTAAATTACAACGAATGTATCTCTGTAGCTACTTCTTTTAGGATTCTAGCATGCAAGCTTTCAGGGCCAGGGCACTTATTTGCCATTAGTCCCATCAGTTTATCTAATACTATTTTCTACAGACAGTGATGGTATTTAATTCCTCCCCTGTATTCTTTAATATTAATAGGATGTTTCAAGTAACTTCCACTGTAAAGACTGATGCAAAATATCTTTTTAACTCCTGCCATTTCCTTGTTTCCTATAACCATCTCCCTAGATTCATTTTCTAAGGGGTCATAGAATCATACAGCACGAAATAGACCCTTCAGTCCGACATCCCAATCTGACCTTGTCCTATTTGGCCCATATGTCTCCAAACCCTTCCTATTTGTGTACCCATCCAGATGCCTTTTAAATGTTTTAATAGGTAGGTGATAGCCTAGTGGTATTATCACAAGGCTATTAATCCAAACACTCCGGTGATGTTCTGGGGACTTGGGTTTGAATCCCGCCTTGGCAGATAGTGGAATTTGAATTTGAAATAATAATCTGGAATTAAGACTCCAATGATGACCATGAAATCATTGCTGATTGTCAGGGGAAAAAAAATCACCTGGTTCACTAATGTCCTTTAGGGAAGGTAATCTGCCACCCTGCCTGGTCTGGCCTACATGTGACTCCAGACCCACAGCAATGTGGTTGACTCTTAACAGCCCTCTGGGCAATTAGGGATGGGCAATAAATGCTGGTCTAGCCAGCGGCGCCCACATCCCATGAATGAATTTTTAAAAAATTGTACCAGCCTCCACCACTTCCACTGGCAACTTGCTCCATGCACACACCACCTTCTGCATGAAAATGTTATTTCTCAGGTCTTTTCCCACCCACCTTAAACCTATGGTCTCTGGTTTTGGACTGCCCCACACTAGGAAAAAGACCTTGGCTATTCACCCTATCCTTGCCCCTTATGATTTTATAAACTGCTGTAAGGTCACTCTTGGCCTCCAATGCTCCAGGGAAAAAAGCCCCAGCCGATTTCAGCCTCTCCCTACAACTCCAGTCCCAGCAACATCCTTGTAAATGTTTTCTGCACCCTCTGGGTCAATGTTCATTTTGACCTCTGTCTTCTTTTTTCTATATTTAAAGAAACTCTTATAGTCACTTTCTTTATTCCTCACTAGTTTGCCCTCCTTGTTTATTTTCTCAGTCCTCTTTATCTTTTTAGTCCTCTTTTACTAGATTCTGAATTTATCCCAGTCTTCGGAGCTTTCACTGATTTTGCCTTTTTGTGTGCTTGGTTTCCTAGGTAATTTGTGCTTAACTATTAGTCTGGAGCTGTGTGTTAGATATTGAGTGGATTTATTGGAAGCATTTCCTTTCTGATTTAGAGATTGAGGTTTGTTGATGGCTTATTCCTAATCTGAGAAGGTGAGATTGAGATGTCATTATCTGGGAGGTACAGAGTGTCTGAAGATTCTTCCTGATTTCAATTGTTTGTGTGTGTGTGTTGGGAGCTGGTTATTACCCTTTGGACTGTGAATGGTCAGTTCTGATTGTGTATTGGAATGTGAATGTTAACTCTTGTCAAACCTCTCCAACACCTACCACGACCAAATCTCTGTAACCGCCTCAGAAAAGAAAATGAAGATTTACAATATGTAGAGCCTTTCACGACCACCAGATGTCCCAAAGTGATTTTCAGCCAAAAAAGTACTTTTTAAAATATCGTCACTCTCGATATGAATTCCTTTGAGTTTTGCCCTGGCTGGTCCGGGGATGGTATTATTTGTGAATGGCTGAAGGGCTGGGTCAGTGCTCAGAACTTTATGAAATTGAAGTTTGGAGAGGAGATCAATTGAATCTTATTCAATTTTGGGAAATGTGTGATGCGCTGCTTTGTCCTGTTTCCTGATTATTCAGCTGTCTTGTAGAAATGAAAGCAGCTTGTTGTTTTGTAGTCTGAATCACAGAAGCCCTAGTGTGGAAGCAGGCAATTCAGCCCAACAACATGCGAACAGCATCCCACGTAGACCTATCTCCCAACCCTTTCCCTGTAACCCTATTTATTTCCCATGGCTAACGTACATGACCGAACATCCCTGAACACTGTGGGCAATTTAGAATGGCTAATGCACCAAACCTGCACATCTTTGGACTGCCAGGAAACCAGAAACCTACACAGACATGGGGAGAATGTGCAAACTGCACACAGACAGTTGCCTGAGGGTGGACTTGAACCAAGTCCCTGGCAATGTGAGGCAGGAGTGCTAACCACTGAGCCACCATGCTGCCTTGCTAATGGAGACAATATAGAGGTTGTTTGTTACAGAGAGGCTGAGCTAGCCTGGGGAATGTTCAATGAAGATTTTTGGAGAATGTTCAGAAAAGATTTACTGGAAAACTTCTAGGATTGAGGGATTAAAATTACTTGGAGAGATTTGTTTGCTAACTTTCACATTTAAGTTGCCCCATAATTTTTCTCTGAAGATATTCATTTCCTCACTTTTAAGCTCTATGTTCTGAATGAAACTTGTGTTTTCTGCTGTGAAGACAAATAAAGCAGTAGTTCAGTGCTGCGACCATTTCCAAATTCTCCATAACATTTTCTGCCATCTCTGCTTCGAAGGAACTAATGTGTATGAGAGCTACTCTCTTCCTCTTTAAATATTTACAAAAACTCTCCCATCTGTTTTACTTTTTTTAAAATCAGTTTTTTGGCAGAGCTTTGCTAGTTTCTAAATAAACTCCCAATCCTCAAACTGTGTAGTTTTGTTCTTCAATAATGCAAGCCTCTTCCTTTAATCTTCATACTATCCTGAACTTCCTGAGTGAGACACTGAGTGGGGATTTCTTGCTTATTTTTCACTGCGTTTTTACAACGATACCTCTGAGTCTTATTTACCCAATTAGCCTGAACTGTGCCTCCCTTGTACCAACATAATTGGCTTCAAGTTTAGAGTTGTTAGGAAATTGACATTTTCAAACTCATGCTGGAAATCAAAGATATTGTAATCATTATTTCTTGGTGGTTCTTTTACTATGATATTACTAATCAATGCTGCTTCATCACACCGCAGATAGATCCTGACCATTACCCAAGGAACAGCTGCACAACTGTGGGAAGACATACAATCCCTTCACAGCATTGATGAACACAGAGAAGGTTGGGCAGCGAAACAACCATCTGGAAATCTTTTGGGTCAGGGGAGCTTTGACACATCATGAGATCTGAAATCGGTCAATGGTCTGCAGCCTTCCATCAGCACCAACTTTTCTGAAGATTTGGCTGTGGATGGTTGGTCAGGGTGAAGCTGGGAAGAAGAGTGAGTGGCTCCAAGTGTAGATAAAGCTTCAATCATTCATTCAGCCTCATGAATCATTTCTACAGGTGAGAGGCTATTCAAATGTGAGGTGTGTGAAGAGGATTCCAAAGGCTCGTAAAATATCCTGACACACAAGGTGCATCTGTGGAATAACTATTAACAAATGAATAGTTACATGGAAGAGAAACCCTTCAAGTGTGAGGTGTGTGATCGAGCTTTTAAACAGTCATTGATGCTTCTGAATTACTGTTGCATTCATGCAGGGGAGAAACCATTCAAATGTGATGCGTGTAACCAGAGCTTTGCGTATTCACACGGGGGAGGAATCATTTAGGTGCAGGGTGTGCAGTAAATTGTTATCACGGTCACTGACACTCCTCATGCACCAACATGTTATATGGAGAGAAACCACTTAAGTGCAACAAATCATTCTCAACATCATTAGACCTTCGTATATATCAATGCATTCTTACAGGGGAGAGACCAAACCGTGTGAAAAGTCATTCTTGTCATCATCAGTTCTCCATGTGCATCAATGCATTCACACAGAAGAGACTGGTCAGATATAAAGTGTGTAACAAATTGTTCTCACAGTCAGGAAATCTCTGCACATACCTTCGCACCCACACAGGGGAGAAACTGTTCAATAGTAAAGTGTCTGAAAGATCATTTTCTGCTTCACCAGAGAATTCAGACAGGGGAGAAACTATTCACCTGTGCCATGTGCAGTAAATCATTCACAAAGTCATAGAACCTCCTGTTCCCTCACAGGATCCACATGGGAGAGTGAAGGACTTACAATGGAACTTTCATGATGTCTTTGCTCATCCAGGGCACCACAGGATTTACACAATGGAGAGAGTCTACAGGTGCAGTGTTTGTGACAAGGCTTTCGCACAGTCAGCATTTCTCTTCATCAACACACCCACCCAGGAGAGAAACAATTTAGTGTGACTTTTGTAATGAAATATTAACAGTTTGTAGACCTTGTGGAACATGAGTGAACCCACAAACGAATGATCAACCTATATTTTTGCCCATCTTGTCCTCAGAGTATTTACCTGTACACAGGGTGTTCAGTGGGACTGGGACACAGAACAAGAAGCAGCTTTCACTCCCATCAAACACCAAGTGATGACATCACCAGTGCTGAGGGATTATGATGTCAACAATGGAGCCACCCTGCAGTGTGATGTCAGTGACACAGGACTTGGAGCATCCCCATACAGTGAGGGCAACCCGTTGTATTTGTATCCAGTTAACACAAACTGAACAACACTGCACACGGATGGATAAAGACAGCCTTGCTTTTGAACCTTTTGGGGGAGAGAGAAAGCAATCTGACCACAAGCCGTTCAAAGCATCTCTCTCAAACCACTTGTATTTGCACAAGGGCATTTGCACAGGCTGTTATTTTTCTTGTAGAGTCGATACTTGGAAATAAAGGACAAGCAAGGGAAGCAGATGTACATCGTCGACATGCTGTCGAGAGCTGCTGTCACTTTCAAGTTGATGGTGTTTGTACAAAGTGTGAAATCTTTCAGCAACAGTATGACATGCTCAAGAGTCATCAATCCAGTGGAGACATTGAACCAGATCTTCAGGTCTCCGACTGTCATAGACTGGAGGTAAGATATTGGAGCTGTTTACACTGACACACTGTTCTATAGCAAATGTGTAGGAAGTTTGAACATCCAATAAGTCAGGACCCTCCAAAAGTTCAGACAGTCCATCCCTGAGACTTGAGACAATTCCAAAGTATTCGCCTGGATAGTTACCAGGAAATTTTAGGCAGGAAGAAACTTTGTATATCTGCTGGGTGTCCATGCAGCTACTCACACTGACCTTGCAACTATCCCACTACCACAACCCTCTAACTCCCTGAGATCTGGCCTGATGAGACCATCACTCCAGCAGACTCAACTGTCCAGCTTTCATCACCCGACTACCCATTAAAAACCAAACTTATCTAAGACCTGAACCACCAACTCATTCACCAGCGCACCAGGTACCACCTGTACTCATTCTCTTCACTGCTGTCTGTGTGGATTCCTGCACTGATTCTCTTTACTTTTCCATGTAGATTCCTGTAGTGAGGAAGTTCATCTCACTGCTGCATCAGAAGTTTGATCAGAAAACCAAACTAGGTAATCGGTAATTTTCTGTCTAGTGTCAAACACAGGGACTCTGACTCAGAGTCAAAGGTTTGGAATAACCTACCAAATCAAGCATACTACACAAGGTGTAACTTTTCAAATGCTAGGGAAAGTCGAGGTAAAAGGATGGCCTGCATCCATAAAGGACAGACATGGTACTGTAAGAGAGTAAACGGAGATGAAATGATCACCGAAGATGGTGATACACCATGTACAAAAGAAGAAGGATCATTAACCTGAAAGAGATGAGAAAAGACATACTGAAGCACATCCTACACAAATTATTAAGGAATTGAGTCTAGTCTATGGAAGGAAAGAGAAGTGCTCTACTGGCTAAAACAAGCAATGAGATAAAGGACCACATCAGCAAGTGCTATGTTTGTAATGAACATCAAACTAAACCAGATAAAGAGCTGTTCATGACTGCTGACATCCCAGACAGCCCATGGATAAAACTTGGAGTAGACCTCTTCATTCTCACTGGAACTATCTTGTCACAGTCAACTGCTATTCAGGTAGCGGGGAGTTACAGCAGTGACATCAGTGACTCCCAGTGAGACTGTAGAATGTATGAAAGCACACTGCAGTCATTATGACATTCCTGATATTGTGATAAGTGAGAATGACCGCAATTCATGAGTGACAAATTCAGACAGTGATTTGAGAAATTCAGCCCCCCATATCATTTTCACACTATCACCAATATAATAGAAAGGCTGAAGAACTGGTGAAAATTGCTGAAGGGATAAATGTGTACAAAGTGATCTTCAAGCGAAGAAACACACCTACCGAAGGCAGGAAAAGTTGCCCAGTCCAGCAGGTAATGTCACATGGTACACAGATTGCTCTTCCAATTGATAAAATTCGACTGAGGTCAGAAATAGGAACGGGACTGAGTGACAAGATCAAAGTGAAATGACAGAAAGCTAAACATTACTTTGAGCAATGTGCTAAATCATTGTCAGGATTGAGAGTTGGACAGCCAATCAGAGTGCAGATGTTCAATGCATTCAAGAAAAGGCAGCCTGTGTGGTAACTTGAGACTTGTGTACAGAAGTTGTCACTGTGATCGTTAACAGTGAAAGGAAACTGTCAGATCCGTTGTCAAAACAGCAGTCACCTAAATGCAGCCAGAGAAAGTGCATCTTCATTGCAAATAGCTGAAGAGGCAACTGAGTGAAGAACTGAATGACCATCAGTCTCAGAAGTAAGCCAGCCCCCCAACAAATGCAATGTATCAGCAACAACAGTTATCACAGTAACAATGACTTCCTGAGAACACTATGGGTATATTGACACCACCACAGCCTGCTTCAAGAAGCTCACTACCATCTTCTCAAGGTCAGCTGGGAACTCTGCAACAAATAGTGGCCTAGCAAGTGATGTCCACATCCGAGGAACAAATTTAAAAAAACCTACTGGCATGGCCGCTATATTCCCCAGAGAGACAGCGTCACCTCAAAAACCAAAAAACATTGAGATAAACAGCCAACAATTAACACACATATGAGAAGACCTAAACAATATAATGTGTGTATAGACACAGAAGAAATTGGAAGAGACAAAGAACAAAGTTATTTGTTCATTTCATAATTTTCTGTATTGACTGTGAATATGGAGTAATTTTTAATTAAATACTTTTTCAATATGAAGTGGGGTGATTGAAATAAGTATCTTTAAACACTGTAAATTGCCATATGATTGTGATCTCTGATGTCGATTGTAAAGAAAGATTTTGATGGAAATAGCAATTTTACATGAAACATGGATCATTGTTTACAATTCCGATTGCTCCAAATACATTTAATGAATTTCCAGAAGCTTGAGAAATTGACTGGTGAAACAGAGGTGACTTTCAGCAGCAGATCAGGTGAGGATTTAAACTTGTCATTGTCCCATCTGAATAAAACCTCACTGACTTATTACAGCTGTTGTCCTAATTCCCCTGGCAATCATTTAATGGAAAATGCTAGTGTGACAGAAGCATTCTTCATCCTCAAAGACTTTCAAACTGACATCAATGTGGGATGTGTAGCCTCAGATGTGTTCAGATCAGAAGAGAAAGACCCACAGCATCCAAGGCAATGATGATGTGCAGTGGTGGATACTGCACATACACAGGAGAGAGGGGCATAGGACAGAGACATATGGGAGTAATGGGGTCCAGGAGAGAGCAAGGAAGGTAGAAGCAATTAACTCTTTTCTCCTCCTTTTCTGTATTCCATTTCTGCCCAAACCTCCACACTCTCTTCAACCTGATCCTGTTTCCTACCTCTTCTTCCTTCTAAATACTCTATTTTACATGCTTTCTCTGTCTCTTTAATATGTCCTCCTCCAGCAATATGACAGAGGAATAAGGGCAAAGTTCACTGTTTTGAATTCCATCATAAATGAGAAAAAGACTGCAATATTATTGAGGTAATAATGGAACTATGACAATATCAAACCATTTTAAGATATGTCTTTTGTTTACATTTCACAACTGAACTAAACTGTTATCTGTGGGCCTGTAATTTGCTGAATAGCTATAGTTTATCGCCTGCTGTGATGAATATGACTGACTCTTGGTGCCTGAATACCCAAAAACTCTGAATGTAATTTTAAGAGCCCCCCTCAAACAAGCACAATTAGCAGAAACTCACCACTTGGCAGGACAGTGGTTAGTACTGCTACCTCACAACACCAGGGACCTGGGTTTGATTCCAGCCTTGGGTGACTGTCTCTGTGGAGTTTTCATGTTCTTCCTGTGTCCGCATGGGTTTCCTCTGGGTGCTCCGGTTTCCTCCCACAGTCTAAAGATCTGCAGGTTAGGTGGATTGCTATGGTAAATTGCCTGTAGCGTTAGAGATGTGCAGGCTAGGCAGATTAAGCCATGGTAAATGCGGGGTTACAGGTTTAGGGTGGAGTCTGTGTGGGATGCACTTCGGAGGGTCGGTGCGGACCTGGTGGGCTGATGGCCTCTTTCAACATTGTATGGTCATTTCTATGGTTACTACCAGCTTCCTGACTGACATTCAATGAAACAGTGTTAAAGATCTCAAAAATTTAATTTACACTTGATGTAATTGACAATTAAAATTCCATTTTAGCAAGATTGGATGATAAAACAGACATAAACTAATGCAAACTCTCTGCTGTCACGGTTGTTATACATTTAACAAGTTTTACTGAAGCAAATGTTGAAAAAAAATGTTTTATTGAAGAGTGGTAAGTTGTGATCTGATTGGCTTTATGATCAATGCAGTGTGTAAACTGGATAATTTTGTGATGAAAGGGTAGTTGATGAGAGGAAGACAACAGTGACTGAAGAAATCTGCAATGTGTGATCAGTACTTTGTGGTCACGGGTCAAAAAGATGTGGTTTTCTGCTACAAAGATCTGCAAGGACTCGTTAACTGCATCTGACAAGATGAGAGCTAAGATTATTTACCTTTAAGAAGGCCTTGGATATTAAGTGTCGAAGTTGTGTTTTCCTAATTAAAGTTCAAACAGTTATAAAACTGAATAAGACTATCTTAAAGTGAGAGAAAGCTGCAAGATAGAGAGGAGCAAAAGTAAATACAACTGCTTGGCAACAATCCCAGGCTATGTAATTAACATGATAAACATTAAGAACTTGAGGGGGTCAGTGTGATCATTGAGGGAACTGAGCTGGTTAGCACTGAGGTCACGGAAAGATCTTGTTCAGCAATTTTACTACCCGAGGACAGATGCTTATCTACAGGAAGGCCAATTGTCAGTATGTGAATTTACTTGTAATAGCTCCACCTACACACACATGCGAATAGAGACTCAGTACAGAAATTTGATAATGCCACACACTTGTTCTGCACCATTGCCTATCCAGGGGAAGGCCAGAATCTAGATGGTGGACAGTCCCGGTAAAAGAGGAGGTGTCTACACTTTCTTTATTTGTTTTACAACATGGGCTGTGTTTCAATCGACAGAGGTAACAGATCAGGGAGGCTGGGTAAAAGTTAAATTTATTGAAGGTTCTAAATCTATACAACAGATTAATAAACATCAGATGAAAATAATTACATCCTGAACCATGAATCAATTAAAATAACAAAAGGCTTGAAAATAACTAAGATTTTTCCTAGAACATAAAATGAATCTTGAAAGCGTATAAATTGAATATATCACACCATCATTACACTGAGGTATGATGACCTGAGGGAATTTGGGTCTGTAGAGATTCACCCCCATTCTCTCACCATACTCAGGATAATCGACCTCCTGGATTGCACAGTACACGCATTCCCCATGGTAGTAGTCAAACACCTGTTTGTACACACACACACATAGATCTCTCCATTCACCAGAATGTTTCTGTCACCATCAATCTGGTAAACCAGATCTCTCATATCCAATTCCTATAGCCTTGTTCCCAAAATTACATTCCTCTCTTCCTTCCTGCTTGATATCCCTGCTTCTCAATTCCAGAAGAGAACAGACACCTTCTCCCCAAAACCAATCGTGTCCTTGTGGAAGTTATGTTCCAGCTGTACAGAGCTCTGTTTAGACCCTACTTGGAGAACTGAG
This sequence comes from Rhincodon typus, assembly GCF_021869965.1. Classification (NCBI taxonomy): domain Eukaryota; kingdom Metazoa; phylum Chordata; class Chondrichthyes; order Orectolobiformes; family Rhincodontidae; genus Rhincodon; species Rhincodon typus. The sequence continues at coordinate 1,656,388 of NC_063366.1, forward strand.
TTCAGTTCTCATTACTAAATTTCAGTAAGGCCTTGGAGGGAGTGCACTGTAGATTCACAAGAATGTTCCTGGGGCTTAAACTGGTTCAAATTAGATAACAGGTTACACAGGCTGAGCTTGCATTTGCCTGAATGTGGAAAATTACGGGATAATCTAATTGTGATGTTTAAAATGATTCATCTAGTTGACAGAGAAAACAAGAGTTGACCAGAGAAAACCCCGTCACCCATCTCTAACATCCCCTCCTCAAACCTCTCTGATGTTTACCTTTCTCTTTTTGTTTCATACTACCCTCATTTCCACTTTTTGAGCAAACGTTTAATTGTAAAACCAGAAGGTGTAGGAGCAGAAGTAACCCATTTGGCCCATCAAGTCTACTCTGCCATTCAATGAGATTGTGGCTGATTTTATACTGTTACAGCCAAGCCACATCCCGCCCTCCCCCAACTTCCCAGCTGGGCTCACTGATGAGGAACGGGATTCCTGGCTGATTCTCCCCCTCCATAGATCAGAGACACTGAGGCTATTTAAGGTACCTCCTTTATTACCCCAGGAATGGCTCCTCCCTTGGGTGCTTGTTGATCAGAAGCTGAAGCCTTTCTAACCACTGAGTGTTTGACTGTCTTCTTGGTCAGAGCGAGAGTCAGCGAGTGACTTGTACCTGCCACTGCACTGAAAGGAAGCTGAGTTTATACAGGAGCTTCTACACATATTGTCTCCTTTTCGTGACGTTTCATGATCTAGTCACAGGTGCGATACAGATGCTGCTGAGACCCAAAGTACTTTGGAATAACAGCTCCCCTGTGTGAGCACTGGTGGGCAAACGACACAGTCAACTCTCAATGCAACAGAAGCAAGTGACCCGGCTTCACATCCATGTGGCAATGACAGTGTCTGGTGAGAGAGGAGGAAAAGGAGGAGGTAAAACAAGATTTGCACGTCACACTGGAAGGATTTGACTCTGTTTGGGTTCACTGATCTTCCAGGAGGTCCGAGAATTGTTCAAAGGTTTTACTAACGCGGTTCCTTGTAGTCATGAATTCATGGATGGGGAGATACGTGAGCCATGTGAAAGCTTTGTTGCTGACCTCACATGTGAAAGGATTCTCTGAATCTGCTAGTGTTCCGGGAGGGTCCAAGAATTCAGGAGAACGTTATCATAAATGTCTTACTTAAATCATTGGCCCCCTTTGTGGATCCTCTGATGGATTGCGGCTTTAACAAGTTGGTGAAGGCTTTCTCACACAGCTCCTGCCTGAACAGCTTCTCCACAGTATGTCAGTATTTCATGAGCATTGATGTCTGTGTGAAGGCTCAGTCACACACCTCACATTTGAAAGGCTTTTCCCTGTGTGAATGTGCCGGTGATTTAACAAGCCTGATAACTGTGCAAAGCCCTTATTACACACTTCACATGTGAAAGCTTTCTCTCCTGTGTGAAGGCGAAGGTGTTCACGGAGAATAGAGGACCGCGAAAATGACTTGTCACACTCTGTACATCTGAATGGTTTCTCTCCGGTGTGAGTGCGTTTGTGTGTGTGAAAGTGAGATGAGCGTGAGAAAGATTTGTCACAAACCTCACATTTGAATGGTTTCTCCCCAGTGTGAATGCGTCGGTGCTGTATGAGTGTTGATGACTGCGTGAAGGCTCGGTCACAAATCTCACACTTGAAGGGCTTCTCCCCTGTATGTATCCTCTGGTGTGTCAGGAGATCTGATAATTGGACAAAAGATATCTCACAAATCTCACATTTGAAAGGTTTGTCCTCTGTGTGAATCCTCTGGTGTGTGAGAAGCCTTGTAGACGTTGCAAAAGCCTTATTGCAAACATCACACTTGAAGTGTTTCTGCCCTGTGTGAACTGCCTGATGGACCAGGAGGTTTGATGACTGTGTGAAGGATTTGTCACACACTTCACAGGTGTACAGTTTCTCCCCTGTGTGAATGCGCTGGTGAGCGCGCAGTATTGATGACTGTGAAAATGATTTGTCACACACCTCACATGTGAATGGTTTCTCCCCTGTGTGGATGCGTTGGTGTGCACGGAGGTTTGAAAAATGTGAGAATGGTTTGTCACACACCGCACACATGAACGGCTTCTCCCCTGTGTGACTGCGTTGGTGAAGGCTGAAGTGGGATGAGCGTGAGAATGATTTGTCACACACTTCACATTTGAATGGTTTCTTTTCCATCTTGCTTCTTGAGTTAACAGTTGATGCAAAAGATCTGCCTTGTATGTTGGGAAATCTTATGAGACTGTGCAGTCCTCCTCCGCATCACCTGAACAGCCTCTCACCTGTTAAAAAAGTCAGTGGTTCATGAGGCTGAATGAATGATTGAACCTCTTGCCACACTACGAACACAGTCATACTTCTTCCCAGCCTCACCCTGACTGATCACTCACAGCCAAACCTTCAGAAAGGCTGGTTCTGATGGAAGGCTCCACACCACTGACCGGTTTCAGATCTGATGATGAGGCAGAGCTCCCCTGACCCAACCGATTTCCAAGATGATGGTTTTACTGCCTGACCTTCTGTCTTGAGCAGTGCTGTGAAGGGACTGGATGTCTTCCTACGGTCTTGCAGTTGCTCCTTGGATGATGGTCAGTATCCAGCCGCAGTGTTTCTCCTCTCTGCATTCTCTGACGTCGTACAGTGCAATTCTTCTGTAAAACAGGAAAAGGAAACATGATTTTCTCCAACTCCCTCTCCTCCTTTGCTGAAGGGGTTGACTCCTCAGTTAGAGGCTGTTCCACAGCGAATGCCAGTCTCCTATTTCCTGTGTGGGGGGGTAGGGGGGGATTCATATGTAATTTCTCTTTTTTTCCTCACTTGTCTGTCACAACCCTGTTTCCAACAGGGACACTGGATACTGACCAGGACCAGACAATATGGCTACTTTCTTTCCTCCGCCCAGACCCCATCTTCCCAGACAAGATGAGCACAATGGAAAAGAGATTCAGGTGGAACATCAAAAAAGCCATCTATTTGCTGTGAGCTTGCATCACTGAATCGTACCAATCTGGAAACATCCCAGACTTCTCTGCCACCATCCCTGGGAATGTCGCATCCCACTGGCATGTGGGAAGTCCTTAGTGTTGACTGCATGGCGTCTCATGCCTTCAGGTCAAACAAGTTCAAGAAAAATTACCACTCCCCTCCCATTTGATTAATAAGTACTTCACCGTGTTCAGCATCACCAGGGAAGCAGACTGAGGACAGATCCCCAAGCTGGGAGTCCATGAGATGTATTCAGCCATCAGCAGCAGCAGGATTGTATTCCACTACAACGTAAACAGCCTGCTACAGCTCTCATTCCATGATTATCATCAAACTAGTGGATGGACATCAGCAATGATCTTATTGATGGCAGGGTAGGATTGAGAGACCAAATGAACTACTTCTGATCTTAAGACTTGTATGTTCATAACAGAACACATTGCGTTGTTGGACTGATTCCTGTAAAGACAGTAATGCTGCAGATAGCGCAACATTAAAGTATACCTAGCATAGGTGACTGGTTATGTGAGAAATTGAAAAGGGTTTTTTTTTCTGTAAAAAGTGCTGCAAAGCACATTTACTCAATGTTAATTTTCAAGTCCAGTGACTCCTCATCAGACAAAGGTCAGTTCTGATGAAGAATCACAGGGCTCAAAATATTAGCTCTGTCATTCTCTCCATGGATGCTGTCAGACCTGCTGAGTTTCTCCATCACTTTCTATTTTTGTTTGCTTCAGATCTCCAGCATCCATAGTTGTTTGTTTTTTTTTACTGTTTAGTCAATGTTGCTTTTAGTTTGTTTTTTTTTAGAATAAACACCTTAGAATGGGAAATTGTGTAGTACAATTACTCTTCAGTGGTCACTGGGAATAAGGATCTCTTTTAAATATTAAACAAAAACAGAAATTGCTGGAAAAGCTCAGCAGGTCTGGCAGCATCTGTGAAGAGAAATCAGAGTTAACATTTCGGGTCCAGAGTCCCTTCCTGAGAACTGACGGTAGCTAGGAAATGTTGGTTTTTATGCAGAAGGTAGCGTGGAGGGACAGGGTAAGTAGTATATGACAGATGGAGATACAGCCCAAAGAGACAGAAGAACAGTTGGACAAACAAAGGAGTGGTAACAATCAGCCTAGGAAAATGAACAGCTACCAATGGGAACAATTAGTGGCTAACAATGTCTGTAATAGCAGACCATGTGATAACAAGGCCGACTGAGTGGGAGTTGGGGTAAGGAAATAGGAGGAGGTGCCTTAAGCTCTAAAATTGTTGAACTCAATATTGAGTCTAGAAGGCAGCAGGGTTCCCAAGTGGAAAATGAGGTGCTGAGCTTCGCTGGAGCACGACCGTAAGCTTGAGACAGAGTTGTTGGCCAGGTAACAAGGTTGTGTGTTGAAGTGGCAGGCAACTGGAAGCTCAGGGCCTTTTTTTGTGGATAGAACAGAGGTGTTCTGCAAAGTGTTCGCCCAGAATACACTTCATTTCCCCAATACAGATGAGACTACATTGTGAGCAACAAATACAGTAGACTAGATTGAGTCAATTGCAGGCAAAGTGCTGCTTCACCTGGAAGATGTGTTTCGCTCCTTGGACAGTGAGAAGGGAGGAAGTAAATGGGCAGGTGTTATACCTCTGTGGTTGCAACGGAAGGTGCCATGGTTCTGGGGGCTTGTTGGGAGTGAAAGAGGATTGGATCAGGGTGTCCCAGAGGAAATAGTCCTTGCGGAAGGCTGATAGGGGAGGAGAGGGAAATGTATGTCTAGTGGTGGCATCCCACTAGAAGCGGTGGAAATAGCAGATAACAATCCTTTGGATCTGGTTGCTGGAAGGATAGTAGGTGAGGACAAGGGGTCCTTATCACTGTTGTGGGAGGGAAGAGAGAGGCTGAGGCTGAAGTGAGGGAGATCGGTCTGTCTGAGGGCCCTGTCAACTAGTGCTGGAGAATCGTCAGTTGAGGAAGAAGGTGGACATTTTGGAGGCCACTTTGTCGAAGCTGGCATCATCAGAACAGATGTGACGGAGACAGATGAATTGGGAGAATGGAATACGGTTTTTACAGGAAGCAGGGTATCAGAATTATAGTGAAATTAACTGTGGGAGTCAATTGATTTGTAGTGGATATTGGTGGCCAGCCTATCCCCAGAAATGGGGATATTGAGGAAGGGAACGGAGAAGGCGGAGATGGACCAGATAAAGGTATCAGAGATTGGCAATTGGAATCAAATTGATAAACTTTTCCTATGTGGACAAGAGTGGGAAACAGCACCAATGATACCATCGATTTACCAGAGAAAGAGTTGTGGGTGGGAGCTGGAATAGGACTGGAACTGTAACCCACAAAGAGTCAGGCATAACTGGGGCCCATGCAGATAATCGTATCTTTTATCGTATCTTTTTAACATCTTTTCTGTTTCTACGGAATCTGAGGAATCTCTCAAAAAACACCATTAAAAAAGTGCATATCCGAAATATAACAATGAAATTGTGGGATCTTACTGTGCACGGATTTACTGCCAAGTTTCCTACACTGCAATAGTATCCACACTTACAAAAAAAAAACTCATTACCTGTAAAAAGCTTTGGGACATCTGGTGATTATGAGAAGTTCTATATAAATGTTTTATTATCTCAAGCGGTTACAGAGATGGGGTGGAGGGAGGTCTTGGAGCAATTTAAAAAGAAGGAAACATCCAGATCCGAAGACACACAGAGAACTAACCATTCCCAGTCCAGACGATAATAACCAGCTACCAACACACACAAAACTCAACAAGAGGAAATTAGGAAGAAGCCTCAGACATTCTGCACCTTCCAGATAATGACATTTCACCTTCTCATATTCACGAATGAGCCATCAACAAAACTCAGCCTGGAAATCAGAGGGAAATGCTTCCAACAAACACACTCAATATCCAACACACAGCTCCAGTCAAACAGTTCAGCACAAAGCACCGAGTAAACAGCTCTCTCAGCTGGATCTTCTCACACAGCATAAGGGACATTTCCACCCTGATTGCCCTCAGGATAGTCAGACTGCCTGAAGATTGGTGTGGATATTATGGGATACAATTTGTATAAAAGCTGCTCCTTCACTCACCATCTCCTCACTTGGTTTTCAGTCCCTATAGGAAGTGAACCAGCTCTGGAAGAGGAAGAGGGGTGTCGAGAAGCGCGAGCCCAGCATGGCTAGGCGCTTATGAGTTGTGGTATTAAACTGTTAACTGCGTTTCTCGTTTTTCTATTTTTAGTAAGAATGACTTTAATGTTTATTTTTTTTAACTTTGTTTTCATTACTTTTCTGCTTTGTACCTAAGATTCTGAATCTACGTACGATTCAACCTTAGAGGGCATAGTGGGTGGCAACTTGCAAACTTTAACATGTGACAATAAACCTCATTCCAAATTCATCAAAATGCTATAATGGGCAGAGTGGGTGGGCTCTCTGATTGACGTCTCTCACAACCAATCCAAATATTTATGGAGCAACATGAGCTTCCTAAAGCTTGGGAAACTGACAGGTGAAATGGAAGTCACTTTGAACTGCTTATCAGGTAAGGATTTAAAGTTGTCATTGACCCATCTGAATAAACCCCCACTGATTGCTTTCTCAGTTCTCTTCGTGAATGTTTGACATAGATTTCCTGTGTGGGAAGAGCGTTCTTCACCCTGGGAGGCTTTCAAACTGACAATAGATGTGTGAGATGCGTAGCCATGGATGTAATTAACAGCAGATCAGAAGAGTAATTGCCAACAACATCAGTGTTTTCTGCAAATCATCACTTTGAAGAGAAAGGGTGATTGGAAATAGAATGGAATTGAAAGCATGGAGGGTGAACGGATTTTTTTTGAGAAAGGTGACAGAATCAGGTTCAAAAGGCAGAGGGACAATATCTGAAGAGAGGAAACCGTGAACAATCTTGGTGAACATCGGGACCAGGAGGGGATGTTGAATGATCAGTTTAGTGAGAATCAGCTCGAAGGAACAGGAGATTGGTCTCATGGACATGATGAGCTCAGGGAGATCATGAGGGGAGATAGGAGAAAGGAGACAAAGGTGAGTGTTCAGGGTTAGGAGTGTATTAATGGAAGGTTTCCCAGGTGGGTTGGTGGTAGAAAGGGAAATGTCGTGAACAGAGAGGCCATTTACCAGGGAGCAGAGATTTAAAATCAGTGATGAAAGGATTAGAGAGCTGAGGAGTATATTTTTTTCTCCCAGAAGGTGGTGAGGAATTGGAACTCATTTCAGAAATCATCATCACTCTTTAAAAAAAAACTTGGATACAAGCTTGAAGGAATAGCTTGTGCACATTTAAAATAAGATTGAAATAACTTTTCAACATTCACACTGTCCAGCAAGCACACACCCGGAAAATTACATAGTGTATTACATTCAGAGTCAATCTCTATCTATACTGCCCCTGGACTGTAGGGTTAAACCGATCATTCTCACACCTGGAACAGGAACAAGACTCACCTACTGAAGTTATTCAGAAGTTCCTACGTTACTGACCTTAATATCATGTTTGAAGCAAGACCATGGCAAATTGGGGAGGGCAACTACCAGAAAAGTGATGGGAGAACACACTGTAGCTCAGTCTCACTGAGGAATACCACAGATTTTCAGACAGTTGCTGGTTGTTCTGGAGTGTGGCTGTGCATAGATCACTGAAAGTTGCCACCCAGGTTGATAGCGTTGTTAAGAAGGCGTACGGTGTGTTAGGTTTTATTGGTAGAGGGATTGAGTTTCGGAGCCATGAGGTCATGTTGCAGCTGTACAAAACTCTGGTGCGGCCGCATTTGGAGTATTGCGTACAATTCTGGTCACCGCATTATAGGAAGGATGTGGAAGCATTGGAAAGGGTGCAGTGGAGACTTACCAGGATGTTGCCTGGTATGGAGGGAAGGTCTTATGAGGAAAGGCTGAGGGACTTGAGGCTGTTTTCGTTAGAGAGAAGAAGTTTAAGAGGTGACTTAACAGAAACATACAAGATGATCAGAGGATTAGATAGGGTGGACAGTGGGAGCCTTTTTCCTCGGATGGTGATGGCTAGCACGAGGGGACATAGCTTTAAATTGAGGGGTGATAGATATAGGACAGATGTCAGAGGTAGGTTCTTTACTCAGAGAGTAGTAAGGGCGTGGAATGCCCTGCCTGCAAATGTAGTAGACTCGCTAACTTTAAGGGCATTTAAATGGTCATTGGATAAACATATGGATGATAATGGAATAGTTTAGGTTAGATGGGCTTCAGATTGGTTTCACAGGTTGGCGCAACATCGAGGGCCGAAGGACCTGTACTGCGCTGTAATGTTCTATGTTCTACTTGAGCAAGTGGGATTTAGGATAGCTGTGTTTTTGCTTGATGTGGGAATCCTTTATCAATATCTAGTCTGAAGGTTGTTCCTCTGTCTTAGTCTACCCACTTTGTTCCATCAGTCTCACTTCTCCTGACAGAGGGACTTTACCACCTTTCACAGCTTCAGGAACCCAGACACAAAGCCAACACTGACACTGCAGCTCTAACTAGTTTCCAATTTAAAGTGAATCAAACTTTCTGGCTCCCAATTTAGAGAGGGAGAAGCATTCACACAGCCTTGGGACTGCATCACTAAGAAGATGAATCTAACAAAAATGTCATGTTATTTTCAATCATTAGTTATCCCTGTTGTTTGTGAGTCACACCAGAGACCTGAGCTCTGAATCTGACATGTCACTGTGTGTTGGAGCAGATAAGAAAATAAGACATTCACAACAGTACACTCCAAAAGGAACTTTATTGGCTATGGATGTTCTGGGATTACAAAAGGTAATGTGAAAAAATAATTCTTTCTTTCAATGTTCAGTAATGTTCTGCTTCCTGTGAACTGGTCATGATAAACTCATTGATAGAGAAAGTATCCCAGCCACAGAGACTTTGACGAATATATCGTATATAGGACACTTCCTATAGGATCCTGAATGTTTCAGTGAATAGGAACACCAGGCTGGCAGATAATGTAGTTTGTTTTAAATTTTAAAAAGTATGTTTATTACAGGTTATAAATCTATACAGGAAGTTGAACAAACAACAGATAAACAATAACTTAATATTCAGCTAATGCCATACTTTGAATTAATCAAAATAACAAAACATTTGAAAATTCTTCAAGATCTTTCCCCCAGCATGAAATGAAACTTGGAAGAGTACAAGATGAACATATTATACCGTTATTATATCGAGGTATGATTGCTAAGGAAGCTCACCATACTCAGGACAGTAGTCTTCCCAGTCAGGAGAGTACAAACTTTACCCATGGTATTAATCAAAACATATGTCACTTGAAGCGGATTTGTTTATAAATCACCAACTAAAGCAGGGTCTGATTCTATTGCACACCCTCTCCGGAAAGCTGGTTCACTTTACCAACACACACACCCTCACATCAGGGGAAACTCTCAGAATACAACAGACACGTTTTTTGTAAAATCCCTGTGCTTTAGTCTTGCTCCCAATTCTGATGGTCAGAAATGACACCAAACTTCAATGATACAGGATTGAGCTTGGTTCCATCATACAAACAGACGAACGGCTACAGAGAATGATCATATGGGTTCATAGACCAAACAGTTTCCATTCCTTCCCCCAGACGCGTCGGACAGGACTTTGTAATTTGCAACTCTCTGTCCTCCATTGACCACAATCCTACTGTAGCCTCCAACCTGTTTTAACTATCGTTGATATCCATGCATTTTACTCTCTTTCTTCCTAGTCAGTTTCCTTATCGATTCAGTCTATGAGAGAAAATTTGAGTGTATCCAGTGCACAACTGGTTTAACCATTCATCCCACATCAAGCAGTAGTGGTCCTGCTGACCTCTGTCGAAATTGTTTAGTACTCCAGGACCATCCTAAAGAGAAAAGATAATCCACAACTTCCCCTTCCCAAAACCAACTGTGTCTTGTTGAAGTTGTGTTCCAGCTGTGCAGAGCTCTGTTTAGACCCTATCTAGGGAACTGTGTTTAGTCCTGGGTACCCCTTTTCAGGAAGGATATACTGGTCATGGAAGAAGTGGAATGTAGATTCACCACAAATGTTCCTGGGGTAAAAAGATTTAATTATGATAACAGGTCACACAGACTGAGTTTGCATTCCTTTGAGTGTGGACAATTAAGGGGTAATCGTAATGGAGGTATTTAAGATGATTTAACAAGCTGATAGAAGCAGTTAGAAAGAAAGAATTTCTCTGGCAGGAAGGGCAGGGGAGCAGAGTTTAGATCCAGGCTGTGTGGGGGTGATTCCCAATGTCAGTGACAGTGTGAATACCTTGTCACATTCTTACATTTAAATGGTTTCTCACATATGAATCCTCTGATGCAACAGGAGCTTTGATGAGCTGGAGAAGGATTTGTTGCACATATCGCATAAAAATGGTTTCTCCCCAGTGTGAATGCGTTGGTGCACACGGAAGCTCGATGACCTTGAGAATGATTTGCTGCACACGTCACATGTGAATGGTTTCTCACCAGTGTGAATGCGCCAGTGACTGACCAAGGTTGATGACTGTGCAAATCCCCTGTTACACACCTCACACTTGAACGGTTTCTCCCCAGTGTGCATGCGTTGGTGCACACGGAGGTTCCCCGACTTCAAAAATCCTTGGTCACACACCTCACACTTGAATGGCTTCTCCCCAGTGTGGATACGTTGGTGTTTTAGGAGTAGCGATGATTGTGTGAAGGCTCGCTCGCATACCTCACACTTGAAGGGCTTCTCCCCCGTGTGAATCCTCTGGTGTATCAGGAGATCAGAGGAGCAAGTAAAAAATTTTTCACATTCTGTACACTTGAATGGTTTCTCCCCTGTGTGAATCCTCTGGTGTATCAGGAGGCTTGTAGACTTCAAAAAGGTTTTATTGCAAACGTCACATTTGAACGGCCTCTCCCCTGTGTGAATGCGTTGGTGTGTGCGGAGATTTGAGGACACTGAGAATGATTTGTGACACACCTCACATGTGAACGGTTTCTCACCTGTGTGAATGCGCCGGTGTTTCACGAGAGCTGATGACTGTGTAAAACCCCTGTTACACACCTCACAGGTAAACGGTTTCTCCCCTGTGTGAATGTGTTGGTGATTCACAAGCGTTGATGACTGTGTGAATGCGTGGTCACACACTTCACACTTAAATGGCTTCTCTTCCATTTAGCCGTCTTTGTATTTAACTTTGTACATAAGATGCACCTTGTGGGTCAGGAGATTGTGTTGAGCTTGTGGAACCCTCCACACAAACTTGACTGCCTTGGATATGTGGGTCTTCTTCCTCTAATTTCCTGTTAAACACATTCGAGGCCTCACTGATGTAAAAGCCTTTGAGGATGAAGAATGCTATTCCCACACTAGAAATCGCTGTCAAATATTTACCAGGGGAACTGAGGGAGCAACTGCAATAAATGAGGTTTTATTCAGATGGGGCAATGACAAGTTTAAATCCCCACCTGATCTGCTGCTCAAAGTCACCTCCATTTCACCGGTCAGTTTCCCAAGCTTCCGGAAACTCATATTAGTCCGGGAATATTTGGATTGGCTGTGAGAAACGTCAATCAGAGAGCCCACCCACTCTCCCCATTCACACCTCTTCCTCTTCCAGAGCTGGTTCACTTCCTATAGGGACTGAAAACCAAGTGAGGAGATGGTGAGTGATAGAGCAGCTTTTATACAAATTGTATCCTATAATATTCACACCAATCTTCAGGCAGTCTGACTATCCTGTGGGCAATCGGGTGGAAATGTCCCTTATGCTGTGTGAGAAGATCCAGCTGAGAGAGTTATTTACTTTGTGCTGAATTGTTTGACTGGAGCTTGGATATTGTGTTTGTTGGAAGCATTTCCCTTCTGATTTCCAAGCTGAGTTTCGTTGCTGGCTCATTCGTGAATATGAGAAGGTGAGGTGTATTTGGGAGCTGGTTATTATCCTGCCAACTGTGGATAGTCAGTTCTTGTGTGTTGGCCTGAGTCTTGCTTGTCTTTTCAAACTCCTCCAAGACAACTTGCAATGTCAAAGTGCCAGCAGTGATGGACTGCATGTATGGAAGAGCAGGTGGTTGTAGCAGGTTCCCTATTCTCAAGAACAGTATTTGGGGCTTTAAGACAAGCTGAAAGTTTTTATATTCTTATTTTCATTCTGAAATTTCACGCAATTGAAATTAATATGAAATTTCAAATTGCATTAAATTCATATCCAGCACCATAGAAATTCAGCTGCTAAACCTGGAGATACATGTCTTTTTATGCCTTCTTTAAAGATTTAGAGCCTCAGGCTTTCCCAAAAACTTGGGCTTGGATTTGATAGTTTTGCCCAGTGGTATGACTGATGCCTGAATTTGAGACATAAAGTCTGAGCAAATGCAGTGTATCTAATTTCCCAAGAGAAAGCAGAATCCCTCAATCAGCTACGTTGAAGTAATATTGTAATACATTCCTTAGATTTTAGCACTTCCTGCCCAGTGTGTTTTCTTCAAATAAACTTTTGAGAAGTAAGTAGAGAATTTCAAAATCTCAATTGAAGTGTCGTTTTTCTTGAGTGTTTTTTTCTGTTAAACATATACTCCCAAAGTAAAGTATTCACCAGCATAACTCAATTCATAGTGAACTAACAGCCACTTATACATTCCAACTGCACACTTTCTAACTGAGGAGTCTGTCCCTTCAGCAAAGGAATAGAGGCAGTTGGAAGAAATCATGTTTCCTCTTCCTCTTTTACAGAAGGTTTGCACCGTACTACACCAGAGGATACAGAGGGGAAAGACACTGCAGATAGATCCTGACCATACCCCAAGAAATAACTGCACAATTGTGGGAAGACATCCAGTCCCTTTACAGCATTGCTTAACACAGAGAAGATTGCACAGTGAAACCATCATCTGGAACTCAGTTGGGTCAGAAGAGCTTTGACACAGCATCAGATCTGAAACTGGTCAGTGGCATGGAGCCTTCCAATAGAAACAGCCTTTCTGAAGGTTCGGCTGTGAGGGACTGGTCAAAGTGAGGCTGGGAAGAAGTGTGAGAGGCTCCAACTATAATGACAGCTTCAATCATTCATGGAGACTTATGAACCACTAACTCATTCCCACAAGGGAGAGGCTGTTCTAATGTAAGACAGGAAGAAGGCTCTATAGGTGCATCTATTATACAACTGCTAACACTAGGACAGCCACATGGAAGAGAAAGTTCTAAGGTTTGAGATGTCTGAGAGGTTTTGCAGAGCCATTAACCCTCATGAATCTTCGATGCATTCACAAAGCGGAGAAGCCGTAAAAATGTGAGGTTTGAAACAAGGGCACTATGCAGTTATCAGTTTTTGTGAACCACCCAGAGAAAAAGCCATATCAGGTGGCAGATATGCAACAGTTCATTCTTGCAGTTGCCAAACTTTCACAAACACGATTGAATTTGCATGGGGGAGAAACTCTTTAAGGGCGAATTGTGTAACACATCATTCCTCACTTCATCAAGGCTCAGAGATGGGTCAGAAGCCATTCACGTGAAAAAATGTAATAAAGCAATTTCAGTGCCATCATGCCTCTGTGTACACCAAAGCATTGACACAGGGAAGAAACCATTCACATGTAAGATATGCAACAAATCATTCCCATCAACATTGAAACTCCATGTACACCAAAGCATTCACATGAGGGAGAAACTATTCATGTGTGAGGTATGCAACAAATCATTCCCATGATCAGAGCACCTCCATGTGCATCAAAGGATTCACACAGGAGAGAAACCATTCATGTAACGTGTGCGACAGATCGCTCTTGCAATTAGGTTACATGAATATATCCACACTGTTCAAGTGTGAGGCATGTGACAAATCATTCTCTGACTCATCACAACTCCTGCGCAGTCAGAGGATTCAGGGGAGAAACCATGTAGGTGACAAAGCATTCTCTGTATTATCCACCCTCCACAGACACCAATGCATTCACACAGGAGAGAAACTATTCATGTGCAATGTGTGCAGCAAATCATTCTTGCAATCATGCAGCCTCCTGCTCTATCAGAACATCCACACAGGCAAGAAATCATTCATGTGCAAGGTATGTGACAAATATTCTCACCATCTTCCCAGCTCCACGTATATCAACATGTCCACACGGGGGAGAAATCACTCATGTGTAGGTTATGTGACTAATCATTCTCATGGTCAGACAGCCTTGGCAGACACTAGCAGCTTCACATTGCAGAGAAATCATGAGCGTGGGAGAACTGCAACAAACCGTTCCCTAGGCATTGCACTGTCCTGCATTATCAGAGGATCCAAATGGGAAGTAACCCCTCAACGCTATGGAGAGATGGTGCTGCCACTGGATCAGTAATCCAGAGCCAATAAGCTAAAGTTCAGGGGTACATAAACTGAATACAATCTGGAATTAAAAGCTAATCTAATGTAAGCTATGTAAACATTGTCAGCTGTAAAAATTTGTATTGTTCACTAATACCCTTTAGGGCAGGAAATCTTCCCTTTGTACCTGGTTTGCCTTCTGAAATTGCCGAGTAAGCCATTCAAACTGCTACAAAGCTTAAGAAAATAAATAAACCAGACAGACCATCCAACATCGACTTAGGCAAATCAAGGGAAAAACTGTCCACTCATTGGAGATGCTTATGGGTGTTGTAGGTCAATCAACTCATCTCCAGGATATCTCTGCAAGAGTTCCTCAAGTGAGGCATTTTCCAATCAACCTGTATAGCAATGTTATTACACGCCTCTGGAAGAGGTGGGACTTGAACTCAGGCCTCCTGGTTCAGAGGTAGAGACATTACCACTGTCCCTCAAGAGTTCTTCAGGCTAGAGTCCTAGGCCCAACTACTTTCAGCTGCTTCATCATGACCTTCCCTCCCTCACAAGGTCAGAAATGGGGTTGTTCCCCAATGGTTGTACAATATTCAGCATCATTTGTGACTCCTCAGATACTAAAGCAGTTCACATCCAAATGCAACAAGACCTGGACAATATCCAGGCTTGGGCTGAAAAGTGGCAAGTAACATTTGCACCACACAAATGCTTGGCACTGACCATCTCCAATAAGAGACAATCTAACCACAGCCCTGAACATTTAATGGTGATACCATGTCTAAGTCCCCACTATCATATAGCCTGTGTGTCACCATTGACCAGAAACTCAACTGGACTCGCCATATAAATATAGTTCCTATAAGTGTAAATCATAGGTTAAGAATACGGCACTGAGTAACTCATCTCCTTACTTTCTGATGCTTGTACACCATGTGGCAGCATGATGGCTCAGTGGTTAACTCAGCTCCAGGAGCCCGGTTTCAATTCCAGCCTTGAGAAACTGTGTGGGGTTTGCATGGTTCTCCCTGTGTCTGTGGGGTTTCCTCCAGGTGCTCCGGTTTCCTCCCACAGTACAAAGATGTGCAGGTTAGGTGGATTGGCCATGCCAGGTTGTCCCCTAGTGTCCAGGGATGTGCAAGCTACGGTCTGGTGGGATGCTGTTTAGAGGGTCGATACAAACTTGATTCACTGAATGACACTCTTTCTGCACTGTGGGAATTCTATATGTTCTTTATATCTTCAAGACAGTTGGGAGTGTGATAGAATGCCCGTCAACTGACTGGATGAGTGCAGCTCCAACAATACTCAAGAAGCTTGACACTATCAATGACAAAACACCACATCCATTCCCTTCACCAGTTACACTCAATAGCAGAATTATGACAACATGCAATGCAGAAATTCACCAAAATGCTTATGCAGCTCCTTCCAAACCCATGACACTTCCATCTAAAAGGACAAGGACAGCAGATACATGGGAACATTACCACCTTCATGGTTCCCTTCAAGCCACTCACCATCCTGACTTGGAAATATATCACTGTTCTTTCAGTGTCACTGGGTTAAAATCCTGGAATATCGTCCCTAATTGAATTATGGGTGAACCAACAGCACATGGATTGCACTGGTTCAAGAATGAAGCTCACCACCACTTCCTCAGAGATGTGCATTAAAAAGTGTAATAAATACCAGCGAGCAAGCTGGAATTTATTGCACCCATGTGCTATGAGTGGATAATAAAAAATCTCATACTCAGGAATATTTGGCACCCAGACTTGTCCTTCTTTGAGTCAGGTTTCCATCATCACCACCACCACAACATGACGATTCAACTTTGCAATCTGCATCTGTAACTTCCCAACTTCATTTACTACAGTCCATATATTTACAGACATTCACATGATTTGGTCTTTGCTTCTTTCTCCCTGATTCTAACTTCACCTATTCAACTTACTGCTCTCTATGCTAGCACTAGCTATGCCTTTCATTATTTTGCATGCTCTGGTATCTCCTCTACTGTTTTTTCTTGGTCTCCACTCCCCTGCCAAATTAATTCAAAGCCCTCACAGTAGCACTAACAAAACATCTCATAAGTAATTCAGTCCCAGTTCAGTTTAGGTACAACACATCTGTCTTCAAGAGGTGCCATCTTCCCAAGAACCAGTCCCCAGAGAACCTAAAGCCCTCCCTCCTGCATCATCTTTCTAGCCACATATTCATTTGCTTATCCGCCAATTTCTGTAATCACTTGCACATGGCTCTGGGACTAATCCCAAGACTGCTACATTGCTACTTGTGAACTTTCTACCTCGCTCCCTAAATTGCAATTGTAGGACAACATCACCCTCCATAAGCCATTGACACCAACATGGACCACATGTCTGGATGGGCATTTTCCCCTCACAGAATATTGTGTAGCTAATCTATGAAATCCTTAACCCTGGCACCAGGGAGGCATCATACCATCCTGGAGTCACATTGAGGGCCACAGGAATATGTGGCTGTTCTGATAACTAATGAACTGCGTATCACTGCTGTTCCTCCTTTCTCTGCCTCCCCTCTTGTATCTTCAGGCCACTTGTAGTGCAAGTACAGTCAGGAGCATTTACATGCTTGAATAAACCAACAAACAAAGAAACTAGAGTCTTGTCTGATCACTGTAAGTGAGGAGGGTGGTTGAACTCCCACTTCAGACCTCATAAATGCATTTTACACCTCCGGTTGATTTATGTTGTCTTTCAAAATTGTGATATCAGAACTTCATCTTAGATCTCAGTCTTAACTGGGACAGGGCCTAAAGTTCAGAGCTTCAGTACAAATGAGGGAGATGTTTTTGAAACTAGGAACATCAAGCCTCTATAATGTTACCTTGCCACCGGATACAGAAAACAAATGTAGAATTTATATTGATAGAAGTCAGAGAGAGTGATTGGGGGTTGATCTAAAAGTCATGGGGGCGCACTCTATAGGGGTGGCATGGTGGCTCAGTGGTTAGCACTAGTACCTCACAGCACTAGGAACCCAGGTTCAAATCCAACCTTGGCCAACTGTCTGTGTGGAGTTTGCACATTCTCCCTGTGTCATTGTGGGTTTCCAGCAGGTACTCTGTTTTCCTCCCACAGTCCAAAGATGTGCAAGTTAGGTGGATTGTCCATAGAGTCCAGGGATGTGTAGGTTAGTTGCATTCGCCGCAAGAAATGCAAGGTTACAGGGATAGGGTCGGGGAATGGGTCTGGGTGGAATACTCTTTGGAGGGTCAGTGTGGACACGAATGGCCTGCTATCACACTGTAGGGATTCCATGAAATATACATCGAAAAATGACTCTCCATGTTCTTCAATATACAATACTACAAATTGAGGTACGTCATCATGATAGACACTGACAAAGTCTATCCTCTCATCCGTATTCCGAGTAAACTATTTCTCGAATTCATTAACACGAGACTCACCATCTGTGGAACTCCAAATTTGACAATGTTCCTAGATATAGAAAAAATGACCTAAAAAAAGACAAAAATAATTACCCTCATTGAAAAATAACAGAATCTGAAGAATACATAATAGTTCTCCACGAACCGTGTAAGAATATGTATACCCGCCACAAGTCCGAGATGTAAAATCCAGGATTGTGATGCACTCCTTCCTGCCATGCTCTGTACCTGGAGACCAAACCAACCAGAGACTCAGCTTCGAACCCGTCACCTTGCTGCTGAAATTACCGAGAAAGTCAAAAAGACACATTGACTATAAAAACCCATTAGCAGATTGCTGGTTTTTAATGAGTCACTAACATGGATATGTAATTTATCTGGTAGGACAACAATAGACGTTGGACACTGGCTTTGTCTATAAAAGCTGTGACCACAACTTCCACATCACAGACACCATTAGAGCGGGTTTCACACAAAATAATCCAAAGTTTCAACTCCTTCCTCTGAAAAATATTCCTGTAATTTGCGTTAAAATGGTTTAATATTGAGAAAACAATCTTTCGAATGGAAAGATCTGTCCCAAAATCTTGTGGAAACCCAACATCTCCAAAAATATCTCGGACGTTGCAGCAAAAACTCACATTTGGTGAATAAACGTCAGAGAGATTTTCTCTGGAAGTGCCTTCCTTTGTTTGATGGAGTGAGGGACAGGTCACCTCCTCAAACAATAACTGAATTACAGCCCCAAGCCCAGAGAGCTCCCCCTTCACTGAGGTTGTTTAAAACCTCCACAGGGACTCAGCTCAATTCACCCAAACCCCTCACAATCCCGCTCCGAACTACATTACCCATGCTGCACGTGGGGCCAGTGCCTGCGCAGTGAGGGCGAAAATAAAGAATCGGCTGAGCAAGCCCGCGGTGTCTGACGGGGGTTGTAGTGCTGTTCCGCGCAGCAGCGAATGTCACCCAGTGTTCGGGAGTTCAAATCTCATCGCGCGAGCAGAGCCGCTGTCACGTGGGCGGTTTGGAGTTCCACGTGCGCTTTTGTAAATGGCGGCATGAACCGGATTATTTTAACGCTTTTCCTCTTTTGAAAAACCAAAGAACTGCGGATGCTGGAAATCAGAAACAAAAGCAGAGAATTACTGGGAAAATGCAGTCGGATCTGGCACCATCAGTGTAGAGAAAGCAGAGTTAACGTTTCGGGTCCAGTGACTCTCCTTCAGAAAGGTCCTCTCATTCCCTTCTTTAACCTTCGTGCCCTTCCATTACCGCCCATTGGCCTCGTCCAGCCCACATCACCTCCTTCCAACTATAGCTCTTCTCTCACTCCCCTTTGGCTCTCCCTTACCCATTTCCTTGTTCACAGCCCCACCACCTCCACCATTCACCCTGCTCTCTCTCTCCCTCCCCCTTGGGCTCAGACTCCTCACTTTGTGGATCGGTTACCTCTCAGTCTGGGTCCCCTCTGGAATGAAGCCCTTCCCCAGCCTTTCCAGAGGCTCAAACTCACTCAGCTGCAGGAAGTCCCCAAAACCCAGCTCAGCCTGCTCTATGACCTATTCTCAGGCCAGTCCTTTGTGGATAGACAGTCACTCCCACCTTCTCTTTTAGATTGAAAGTGAGTCAAGTGGGGAATAGGAATTTCAATCTGGTCTCCATAATAGCAACTTCTCCCTCTCTTCACCTCCTTTCACCCCTAGTCCCAGGTTCTCAGTGTGAAACATGGTGACTGCAAATACCCTGGGATCTTGTAGAGATCCCTGTCCTTTTGCACTAAAAAATGACACAAGCCCAAATTCTCAGATAGTCACCACTGCTCCTAGCTGCCTCCACCTCGCAGGGAGTTAACATTCTTGGACCATTAGTCTCTCCACCAAATTTCACCCTAGTTACATTCAGCCCAGGCACATTCAACTTGCAGCTGACAGTATTTGCGATTTTATGTATCTGCAGAGGATCTGGTCTGTGGAGTGGCCTTTAAAGACATTTGCGTATCATTCAGGTTATATTATCACATAACACACAAGGCAGCTCACAGAGCACAGGAATCACCCAGTCTGAACTGGACAGGGAGCACAGTCCCTTGGAAAAGATTCATGAGGAACTTCTTTCCAGTCTGTTAAAGAAAGCTGCGATGATCAGTCTCACAATGCTGACCTCTCTCTGGTGCCAAAGAGGCACTCAGCGCCAGACTGGCTCTTGGGGTATTAACCCTTGATTAGTGGGTGATTGGCTCTGCCAGAGTCGCGATGCCAGGTTTTGGTCAGGGATCTTAAACCTCAGTGAGTAATGGTGTCAGGGCATTCAGTGTCAGACTGGATTAGTAGCTTAGCTATGATTTTAAAATCAAGCTCTGTATTTGTGATACTGTCACATTTGGAAGATGTATCTCTAAGTAAATCCTTTAAACAGTCTCATCACTTCAATGACATCACCCTGTAATTTTCATTGGCATACAAGCCAGGTCTCTGCAACTTGTCCAAAATTCAATATCCATCTCTCTGAGACACACACTCCAACCGGTCTATTGTTATGAAGGTGCAGTGCCCAGAACTGAAAGCAGTTCTCTAGAGGAATCTAATCAAAACTTCGGACAACAGAAACATACTAAACAGCAAATGGTGCAGTGTCAGATTTTATTTACACATTCTTAGTGTCGGGATTTATTGACAGGGTACACTGTGGGGGTTTATTTACAGGGTGCTCTATGTCAGGGCTTATTTCCAGGTGGCTGTGCGTTATATTTGAGACTCAAGACCTGATTTTTATCTCCGTCTCTCCCACCCTCCACCCCTCCCCCAGTTTCATTTCCTCTGCTATTTCTACGCTGCAATGATCCCTCTTCCTGGTCTGCTGGAATTTTAGGCTGTCGGTTATGTTGATGATATCCCAATCGATTGCTACAAAAGTGACCCGTCGGTAGCGATGGATGGCTGAGTGTCAGGGCCCTAAGTATTGGGAACAGCAGACTCTGATCCTGAGGAGCTCTGAGCACATCAAGCTGACCACCCCTATATCTGGCCCCTGTGTCTGTCTGTTACCCATTCCCACAAATGATTCCTTATTTTTCTCTGCTGTCATCCACACCTCTTTGTCCCTTTATTTCCCCCAATACCCCCATACTGCTTGTGTCTCTCTGTTATCATCCCCATGTCTCTTTATTACTCCTAAGTCTCTATTGTCACCCACTCCCTGTGTCCTGTCAATTTTCCCCTTCCTTACTTATTTCTGTTTCACTTCCCTTGCCATTTATTCTCTGAAATGGTGGAGTGACAGGGACTGGTTGAGTACCTGTTGCAGAGGGCTGGCACGGGCAAAATGGACTGAATGGATCCTTCAATGCTGTAACCATTCTGTGATTTGACAAAAGAGAATACCTAGATCCCTCTGATTGCAAACATTCCTCACTCCCTCACCATTCTGCTTTTCTTGGTTCTCTACTTATTTAATGCTTCTGCACATTGTATTCTGACTGTCATATCCTTGCTCTCTCTCTCACACTTTTTCTATGTCCCTCAGCAACAGCTGTGTCCTCAGGGCTGTCTCGAGTACTGACCCTCGTGGTCCTTGCTAGTTACAGCTCACCAATTTGAATGTAGTATCATAGAATCCCTACAGTATGGGAGCAGGCCATTTAGCCCATCGAGTTCACACCACTCCAAAGAGCATCCCAGCCACAGTCACCCTCCCCCATCCCTGTAACCCTGCATTTCACATATGTGATCCACCTAGCCTGATATCCCTGGACACTGACACAATTTATCATGGCTAATCCACCTAACCTGCACATCTTTGGACTGCAGGAGGAAACCCACGTAGACATGGGGAGAATGTGCAAACTCCATTCAGACAGTCGCCAAAGAATGGATCCGAGGTACCTAGGACTATGAGGCTGCAGTGTTAAACACTGAGCCACCGTGCCGCCCTAAATTTGACTTGTTTAGTCTGACTCTGTTTTATGTCCATTAACCACTCCCCAACCCATCAACCCATATTTTCTGTGATAACCTCTCAACTGGCACCTTATCGAAACTGATTTGAGAGAAAAGTACTGTGCACCACATGCACTGATTGCCCCATTATCTAACATATTCATTATGTTAATGGGACATAGGCCATATAGCACAGGGACAGGTTCTTCTACCCATCATGTGTGTGCTGGCGACCATGTTGCCATTCTAACCTAATCGCATCTGCCTGCACATGGTCTATATCTGTCTATTCCCTGCCTGTTCATGTGTGTCTCTAATTGTCACCACCTCTGGCAGCATGTTTCAGACAACCACCATTCTCTATGAAAGAAAACTCCTCCCTCTCGCTTTAAACTATGCCCTAGTATTTGACATTTCCACCCTTGAAAAAACACTATAAGTATCCACCCTATCCATGCCTCTTATAATTTTATGTACTTCTATCAGGTTGCCCCTTTGCCACTGCAGCAAAAACAGTCCAAGTCTATCCAACGTCTCCTTATAGCTAGACTTCAAAAAATTCAAAATAAAAGGTCAAAAATGGTTTCGCTGTCATAAATCCATGTTAACTATGTTTAATCAGATTATAATTCTCTATATTTTCCTGTTCCCATGTCCCTCAAAACAGGTATAAACACTTTGCCTGTGTCTGAATTGAGGTAGTAGCACTCTGGATTGTCCATCTTTTAATCGGCCCCATTATGTTTCCTTATTTTCAATCTTTGGAGACTGTTCGAGAATAGATGGAACTGGGGAAGGTGAAATCCTCCCATTAAACCCACTCTGCTGAATAGACAGGTCAGGGTGGGTGGGTTCTCTGTGTGAAGATCTCTGATTGGCTGTTTGTGTGTTTGATTGACAGAGATCCACATAAGCCAGGTGATGCATGGCTGTGAGCTCCAGAATGATGGGAATGATGGGATTTCACCAGGAAGGCTGCGATGGCCAGGACTAAATCAGCTTTGACAAGGAGCGCAAGGTGACGGTGACCCCGGTATCCTGGAGACTGATCCCCAAGAACAAGTGGGACAACCATAAGGCCTGGAATCTGCAGAATAAGGTTTACCTGGAGAGAACCTGGATCAAGTGGCTGAAAACATACTTGAAACATTTATTGCCCAGATGATTTGCCTGGTATTCTGAATCATGAGACATTACCACTATACCATCACCTCCTTAAACCCCACATCTGAATGAAAGTGAGGGTTTGAGATGACTGTGAGTGAAGGAAGACGGAGATTGAGGTACAACTAAGAGTTAGGGATGCGCAACTGGGAGTGGGGAGGTTAATTGAAAATGAGGTGAGGGGTGGGAATGAGAGTGAAGAATGAGCAACTGACAGTTGTCACATTTGAGAAGTGGTCGTTGGTGGCAGCTGAGATTGAGATGACAGCCTGTCAGTGAGTGGTGAATGACAGTCATTGTGTCATCTCTGGATAAAAGGGTGTATACCATTTATTTATTGGAGTCAGGGTCCAATCCCCATTTTAGAGGGGTATTTACAATACTCTGGGCTTAGGGTCTAACCCCAGATTAAATATTTATTTATGTTTCTCTGTGATCTGCATCAATCCCTGCCTCTCACTGACCCGACTCTAATCTGTTTCACTTTCTCAGTTGCTCCTCAAATGTTCCTTCCTGTGGGTACTGCATCAGCAACTGATTCAGCCCAACTGTACTTTCTCATGACAGGATTTCACCCTCGAGATCTTGAAGTCATTCTCCTAAAAAAAATCACATGCCAATTGGGCAAATGTACTCCACTGGCATTCTGCCCAACCGCAATGGCACTTACCAGTTCACGAGAAGGGCACGAATTGAGTTTGAGAACAGAGCCACCTATTCCTGTCAGTATGAACACAGCAACAAAGGAGACAACAAGGTGCAGAGCTGGATGAACACAGCAGGCCAAGCAGCATCATAGGA